>NC_051155.1:232803022-233150522 GCF_013339745.2 Dermacentor silvarum
AATTTATCAACACTGTGTTCACATGTGAAAGAAGAGTACTGCTGCTCTTGAAACCTGATAGGCCATTGCACAATCTGTGTCACATTGCGCATAGAGTGTCGCCGCAAGTAGTCGAGCGATAACTCAGAGGTTACGGCAATTTAAGCTAACCTTGGTGTCCATGGAGGCTGTTTTGCCCCGCCTGTCACGGGAACTTGCGTTTCCTTTCCTGTATCATTTGACACGCTGAGGTGCAGTTTCGGGTTACATTCAGTTTTCCTATCGATTTTCTTCGAATTTCGAATTATATTGCTGTAAGTCTGAACTCCTCTTGCGAAGCCGCTAACATCATGCCGAAAAATATATTACGCTTAACATGGTTGAGCAACACCATAGCTGCGGCAAAGTTTGTTGAGCTACAATAGCAAGCGATGAGTGTCAAGAATCCGCTGATGCTGGTGACTGAAATATGCGCGTATTCGACTCAAAACAAATGCCTCAGCGTTTTTCCCTACCATGTCCATCTTATTTCTCGCATTTATTTCAATGCTGTAAACCCTTTAATGACGCATTCTGCTTGTGCCAAAGCACAATGAATTTATTAGTAGGTAAATTTTATTCAAGATGGGATGGTTCTGTGGCCTACGCTGTGCTGCAGGAAGATGGATAGGGTATAGAGAAGTGTATACGTAGATGAGGGCACAATAAAATTGAAAAGGCTGGTGTTTTGTAAAACAGGCTTTGCCGTTGAGGCACCATTACTGAGGCAAAAGGCACTTTACATACCGAAAACGACAGCAGTAAAGTTAGCTTCGCCGCAGGTGCACTAATACTGAGGCAAAAAACGCTTTAGGAAACAAGAATGATATTTGCAGAGCGAGCTTTTCCTCTTACAAAATCTTAGTGCGGCAGAGCACACTTTACAAGAGGCAGCACTACGTAGTGCTGATTGTACTTGTACTTGTATTTTAGCTAGTGTAAAAGGGAGAGAGCGCGAAAAATGAAAGATCAAGGATGCCAACCTTACCTACAGTAAAGTTCAGGTCCTTCTGTACCACTCTTCTACTTGGGCGTCCGAGACGCACCGCCAGAGCCGGTTTACGCAAGTAGAGGATGTACTGCCGCTAACGATAGCGGCGACTGGTTCGCTGGATGCTTCTGCTCGATCGAAGTAGACACAGATGACGAGAGAAAAGAAAAACTTGTGAACTTTACTGGCGCAGTCAGCAAGGATAGGTTCTGGACAAACTTCGGTGCTATACACCATCGACTATGTCGATATAGGGTCGCCCTATGTGTACCAGTTCCGTCTTGTATGTGTACTCGTAACTTCATGTAAATTCTTGTAAATATTTGTAAATAGAAAGTGTTTTATTTCTCGTCATCTCTGTCTAATTCAATCTCGGAAGAAGCACTCAGCGAACCCGTCGCCGCTATTCGTAGTGGCAGAACTCCTCACTCGCGTACATCGTCTCTGGCGGTGCGTCTCGGACGCCCAAGTAAGAGGAGTGGAACCAAGAAGAACCTGTGAACTTTACTCCTACGTATGGCACGCTATCCTGCACTCGTTCGTTGATGCCACTGGATGGAGGCTCATGAGTAACATTTAACAGCGGAGCTGCTAAACAGCGGATTAAATGCCGAGAGGTAGTCCGTAACATGCGAACAGAAAATGGGGGCCGATCCTGGCGGTAGTGCAGAAATAGTCCACGCGCAATGGCACATACCCCTGTGAACTAGCAAAGCTGAGCCTGGCTAAGTCTAGCTAAGCATGGTTGGGACGACTTAAGCTTAGTGAGTCATCGATAGCCAATTATAGCTAATCAATAGCTAATATATAATCGATCAATAATCGATAAATTCCGGAAAATGCTGGGGATTACTTGGTAGCGCCTATATAGCCTAGCCCAAAAGCCAGGACTAGCTTGGTGCCCATCAGCTCCGCTGTCTCTTTAGCATTGCGCCTCCAGTGCAAGCTACGCTAATTTTTTTTTTTAGAATGCCATTTGGGGAAAACCTAATAGGGAAATTGAAGTAACCTTGCAAAACGATTCCACGTGACAAAATTCATAAGCTGACCTAGTAAGCTCGGTATTTACATTTTCTCAAGGGTAATAGGAACGTGGAACAATTTAAGAGCCGCACAAAGAGCGATGGAACGAAAAATGTTAAGCCCAACGTTAAGAGACAAGACGAGAGCGGTGTGGATCAGAGAGCAAACGGGGATAGCCGATATTCTAGTTGATATTAAGAGGAAAAAATGGAGCTGGGCAGGCCATGTAATGCGTAGGATGAATAATCGGTGGACCATTAGAGTTACAGAATGGATACCAAGAGAAGGGAAGCGCAGTCCAGGACGGCAGAAAACTAGGTGGGGTGATGAAGTTAGGAAATTTGCCGGCGCAAGTTGGAATCAGCTAGCGCAAGACAGGGGTAATTGGAGATCGCAGGGAGGGGCCTTCGTCCTGCAGTGGACGTAAATATAGGCTGATGTTGATGATGAATATGAACGTGAGGGTCAGCAAATTGTTATGAAATTCTGCTGTGTTTTTATGCTAAGTTGCCCATCATGCCAGGATCGGAGATAATCGAGCTATCCAGTACAAGCAGTTTCTTGATGCGAAAGCATCAAATGGCCCATTGAGAGGAAAAGTCGGCATCTGTAGCAGCGAAACGCCACCTACATTCTCACTGGGCGCAACGTCACGTCACGAGTGCACCTCGATGGAGCAGAGCGGGCGAAACGGCGAAACGGAGATTTGCCCACTGTAGCCCCCCAACCCGGTCAAATAAGCAGCACGTGCAATCGTGGGCATGTGCTATAAGCGAATTGACTTGTCTTTATTATTCCTGGTCTTTGTAATTTTTAGACGCCTGTGTATATATACTGCTCTTCCCAAAATAAAAAATCACCAGTCCTTCCTCTGTCGAGAAAATAGAGGTAAGCGAAGCTTGTCGTGTGTGTACCTGACCTACTACTTTTCATTCCCTTTCCTACTACTTTTTTTCCTTTTCGTACTACTTTTTGTTCCCTTTCGTTCTACTTTTCCGTCCCTTTCGTGCAACGTTCGAGCCGCGGCTATGGAAGCCCTCACGGTAGGGTCGGCACGTCTATGGGTAGGTCGACAACGGTGGACCAAGTCCGCCGTTGTCGCTTGCATTCGACGTCTCGAGTATGCTCGGCGGTGTGGTTAGCAGCATTCGCCCGTCATTGCCGCTTGGGATTCTTCGAAATTAAATTGCTTCACAATTAAATCTGGCCATCACGTAAGACAATGAATGGCATACTAGAGCACTGCACGGGCTCGGGCTTACCCGAAAGCCCGGACCCGGCCCGGCCCGTGCGCCGGGCCGTGCCGGGTAGAGCAGTTCTTTCTCGGGCTCGGGCCGGGATCGGGCACGGCGTGTGCTTTTTGACGCGGGCCCGGGCCGGGCTCGGGCTTTCTGGTGGTGTGCATGTAACGTGCAGCGAGTTATTCTCGGGTGTATCAACTCTGAAAAACAATTTTTTTGGTCTCGGGCCGGGTTCGGGCCGGTTTCAAATCGGGCTCGGGCCGGGCTCGGGCCTAAGGTAAAGGGGTGGCGGGCCGGGCCAGGCCCGGGTCTCGCCATAAAAGTATTGATCGGGCTCGGGAGGGCAGCTCAACGTAAAAACGGGCCCGGGCCGGGCCCGGGCTGAAAAAAATCGGCCCGTGCAGTGCTCTATGGCATACCCCCTTAAGCAATGGCTCACATCCCAGTAAACGCCGCCTCCCCATTACGACGACAGAAGAGAAGTGAAATTCTACGCTGGAATGATGAGCGGCAACGGAGCCAGCTGCTGAAGAAGACGACGACGCTCGAGCCAATGCTGATGATGATAGCGCGTATGCGTACACCGACACCGACGCAAGTGAGCCTATAAAGCTTCGCTTAAAAACAGTTGCGAGTCAGCGCTCTTTCTCCTCTGTACTTTTCCTAAAGCCATTCGTGAGCTGCGCACAACACAGCCATGAACTATTACCAACTGACCCAAGCTTCCATCCTCCTGCTTTCGACAGCATTAAATATAATTTTGATAAGCGCATCTCAACTATGTTAGCACAATTTATAGCGCTTAAGTCACGGTTTATGCGCAGTGTTCTAACACAGGATCATTTCTAACTTGTAAGGCACTTGAGAACTTGGTACACCTTTAAATAGACAATATATATTCAAGCACACACCTCCTGTTTTCTTGCTGGGCTTTGTATAGTGCATCAACTAGTACCGAAAAAAAAGAACTTCCGTACTTCAAAGGTTAAAAGAGCTATTGCCACGTCGTTCTTAAAAAAAAGGCATTTCTCAAGGCACACACAAAAAAAGAAAAGCGTTTCTTTTTTAACCACGACAGCAGTGTCTCTTATCACGTTGTGCCATGGTTCAGAAACTACTTCAATATACAATCGAAGCCAGAAATGTTATTGAGTTTTCGCAGCCAAGAAACCCGACACACTCATACGCTTTCTTTAACTGTAGTTGTTCGAAGCAGAGTGATCCGTTCGAGAAGAGACAGGAAGTAAAAATGGCAACTTTTCGAAAAAAGAAATCTAAACGGAAAAAAATAAGAGCATCCCAGGCTGCGTCAAGAGTCAGGCCGTGCCGTGCGTAGGCGACGATCCGAATGGTCCGTGGTCCCAGCACGCTCGCCTACTGACATCGTTTCGACAATAAGGACAAACGGGCCTATCTCTCTGCGTTGTCAGCGGGCCGTTCTGCATCCCCGTCGGATGCCGGCAGTCACGTCTCACCTTTACGATTCGGGCAATAGCGTCAGCACCCCACCGCCCCACGGCGCGTACGCGTTTCCATTTCTAGCTAGCTGTCTTGCTGAAAGCCCGTGTTTGCACATCGCGTTCCTCTTCGTGAATACAAAGCGCGTGGTGGTGGCGGCGGCGCCACGAACCGAGCGAATGTAGTCGTCGCTGTCTGCTTCCTTCGGTGGGCACAGATCCATTCCTCGTTGTCGGCTCGTGCCGGATACAGGCACCGTTAAACGGAAGCGAAACATGACAGTGCGTATAGGCAGTAATACTGCGTGAGCTCTTTCAAACGATGCTCATTTTCTTTTTTTTCATGATATGGCAGTAAACATTAACAATAAAGCACGTATTATTCTGGGGATTTTGATTTTTTTTTATTACTTTACCTCAGTCCTTTCTAAAAAGCGAGCAACCGGACTGTTTAGAGTTGTTTCTGCACGTGCAAGTCAGCCAAACAGATCTATACATCTGGTTCCCTCCTTTTAGTGTTTCCACGTGGCAGTTTATAAGGTTTAGTACCACTTTGGATTGCGTTGACAGTGTTGCTTTCATTACTCGTAACAAATCTGCGTGCGAGAGACACGTTTTTCAGTTCATTTCTAAGCGCCGAAATTGAATGTAGCAAGTGTTACTTTTCTTGGGGAAACCCACTATAGGGAGGAGTGTAGCTGTCAACGACATTATTAGAATCCAGAGATAGAGGGAATTAAAATGAAAGTCGTTCCTTCCCAGTATCAATGTCAAGTGTAGGACGTGAACTAAAGGGAAAAAATGGGTTATTCTTTTCTGTGCCTGTCAAAAAAAAAAAGAATTGTGTGTGTGTGTGTGTGTGTGTGTGTGTGTGTGTGTGTGTGTGTGTGTGTGTGTGTGTGTGTGTGTGTGTGTGTGTGTGTGTGTGTGTGTGTGTGTGTGTGTGTGTGTGTGTGTGCGTGCGTGCGTGCGTGCAGGCGTGCGTGCAGGCGTGCGTGCAGGCGTGCGTGCAGGCGTGCGTGCAGGTGTGCGCACGAAATTAGGCAATGCTACTTTGAGCATTTTTGAAAAGAAACTGGGCATGGGATTGGCTACATGAGTTCGAGTTAAGATGAGCTTCAGCCCTTAGAAAGTTTTGGCAGTTAACGGGGCTAGCCTCATTCGATACGAAGTTGGCATACGCAATTTCATTAATCTTCATAAATAAAGTTGAACATTAGTGCATGAAATAGTCATTTCACCTCAGTTTAGGTCCATACTACCAAGCACGGAAGAAAGCAAACGTTTTCATACAGGCTCCGAAAAGCCCCTCCGGCAGCAGTCCTTGAGCGCTGTATTAGCAAATGCATAGCAGTTTACCTACGCTTCAAGAAAATTCACTCGCTCTAGAAGCACCTTGCAATATTCATTCGGCGCACGGAGTGCTACATGCCTACGGGCGCACTTTAAAGCTGACTGAATTCTGTAGTCAGATGACTCTTGCCTCATCTCGTGTTTCCTTGCTGAGAAACCATGTTCATTACTTAAGTGATGCATTGCGATGTGTATAGTCAACACCTCCTGGCAGAAAGTCAGCCGCACAGAGAAGGCCCGAGGAGGAACGAAGGAACCGTCTGAAAACAAACCACGTGAATGCGTCACCTTCTTCATTTCTTCCTCTTTTGCGTTCATGCATCCGGTTCCTTTAGGCTATGTTTACATTCTCTAGATTTCTTTTTTCGAAAGAAAGTCTTGCTTCAAAACGTAATCATGAAAGCTGTAGCCTTAAGGGCAGAAGTTCGCATTGCTTTTAATCTCTGTTTTACAAGCATTCTCGAAGTATCGCTGTCTCTACGAGTTCTCATGCTCATCACCATCAGGCTAATTGATTTTACCTTGTCTTAAAGGGACACTAAAGAGAAACAGGAAGTTCAGCTGGAATAAAAGAGGGACCTTCAGGAATGCATGCCGTTTTTGTTGGGTGCAAAAATATGAGTTATTAGCGGAGAAATTCGTAAACAAAGACCAAATATCTCTTCCTCAATTTCTCTCACCCTAGATTTGGCGCTGAAGCAGTGTCGTCACAGATTGCATTGCTCTCAGCGAATCAGAATGCGCCATGATACGTCACCGCTTGCGTAAACGGCCGAGGCGCTGGGCTGGATGCATCATGGCTGCATGCACGGTCGCTGCGTTTGCGTTCGCCGCGATGGATACCGTAGCTGCCGCTGAACCTTGCAACGAAGAGCTCGCCAGGAAAGCAGGACTGCATTTCAGCGATATTCAGTGAAATGGAGCGCGAAATGATCCTCTGTGCTCGAGCGGTAGGTGTTTCCGCGTGCGATGGCGGTGAGCCGCCGGCCGCGCCGGCGTAATGCAGAGCTTCGTTTTCGTCGATGGGAGGCGAAGCGTCCGGTCCGCCAGGCGACGGTGTTCCCGACAGAACAAGCGTAGAAAGTTGTGCACGTACTCGGTATGGTTATTTCGTGGCTTTATTTAATGACATTCAGCACTCACCGAGCCTCCAGTTTGCTGCTGCAGCCCCACCGGTAGGAGGTTTGATGAAGGCCGCATTGAGGGAACAGCTGCTCGAGAAAGGACTGGCCTCTGGGGCACGCCAAGATACTTTCCGAGGGCAAGATTATACACATAATCCGAGGGCGAGAAATGCAGAGAGCACACCATCGGTTTCTCTGGCTCTTTTGCCGTTTTATCATCGGCAGAGCACTGAGCCATTGCGAACGCCGGGGAGCCGGGGCTCTCCGAGCGACGCCACATGAAAGGACACAATCGAGTCAACACTGCCACTGCCCCTGATCAAGCGCCTTGGGCCATTTATACAGCCCTCAACACTACACACACTGAGGCATTTTCTGGCTGTTTCCCGCGAAGTCAACGTTTTTCGAGCCACGCAACACGCAACCAAACACCGTAGAGCGGAACAGGCGCGCGCGACGATGCATTGACCAAAAACGAAACTACGAAACTATCACGGCCGCATGTTTCGCCATGCCATTTTTTCTTATTTATTTAATTTTGTGCTAAACTTGTACTTCCTCGCTTGAAACGGTTTAAAAAGTTGGAAAATGCTGTTTCTGTACGTTTAAGGTGTATTTCATTTTGCATTTTATTAACAGCGATAAATCGCTCTCGACCAATCGCGACCGGCCTGCGTTTGTAATCTCCGACGTCACATCAAGTAGTGCGGGAATTTCGAAGGGGCGTCAGCACCTATTCTTTAGTTTTTCGCTATTTTCTCGCTTATTAAACATCTGTTTGCAGTAAGAATGGTATGGCTGTGATCGTGAAAGGATAATCTACCATTTAAGCTCAACTTCCGGTTTCTCTTTAGTGTCCCTTTAAGGGCAATTTCTTCGTTGGCGATCTTGTGAGACTCGTAGAGAGTGCACTCGTCCCTTAGCAGACGTTCAAATCATGCCAAAAAAAAAAGCGCCACATTTATATTCTTTGCCGCCTTCAGTCGTTCGCACGTTCCGTAGTTAACTTGAAGAAGCCGTTTTCGCTCGCTCCAGTTCTCTCACTGCCTCCTACCCAGGATTCTTCACTATGGCATTGCTGAATGTTCAGCCGCTCAATTACTACACCTCTTGCTAATTGCACAAGTTAATGTTTCCTCACGCTCATAAAAAATTCACAACTCACATCTTCAAACTTCCAACGATCTTCCTTCTAAACATCATCTCCATATATCATTTCGTTTGCCCATGACAAACACTTTAATTCGGTGACATGACCATGACGTTATGTGATGTTACATATGTTGCAAACCCGATCTGCTTATCGCAATACATCCTGTACACATACCTTCAGTAGTCGCTTAAGTACGTGCACTCGACCCGTTGTGGTGAATTCGTCTCTCACATGAATCTTTGGGAACGACGAGTGGCAGAATTATTCGCCTTTCTCGCAACAAGTTGTCTAGATGACTAACTTTCTTCGGCGAAGCCATAAATGTACCTGCTATTCCGCGCAGCAGCACCGACGCTGATGCTGCGTCATATGTATATGACTATACCACATCTTACTTGGCAAACGGAGGTTATTATTATTATTATTATTATTATTATTATTATTATTATTATTATTATTATTATTATTATTATTATTATTATTTGGTTTGTACACATATACACACAAGGACACGAAGGAAATAGGGAGGGAGCAAGCTGACAACTTCCACTGAGAGGGGCACAACGCCTGCTTACTCTTTCAGGAGGGGGGAATAGAGGAAATTAAAATAGAAGGAAAGATGACGATGAAATAAACTTTAATTTTCGAGACAGTGTCCCGAGTTTTTGAGCTGTGGATAACTCTAGGTGGGAGGGTCCCTCATTCCAGGAATCCTCTGGCCGCGATAGCATCCCGGGCTCTGGCGACACGACGTCGTTGTTCGTCCCGGGCCGGGGTGGAGATCTTGGCCTCCCACGTCTCGGCGAGGAGGTTCACGTCTTCGGACGTTGTATGTTTGGTAACGGCGTCTTCGGGTTGCCACGGGCACTCGAGTAGTAAGTGAGCCAGAGTGTCTGGCACGACTCAGATCGGGCAGTTGTAGGTGTGCAGTGTCGGGTGGATGTGATGCATGAGGATCCCATGGGTGTACGTGTTGCTCTGCAGTCTTCGGAATGCGGTGCTTTCCTTATTGGTTAGTTTTGGCTGAGGTGGCGGGTACACCCTGCGTCCCAGTCGGTAGTGTTGGAGGATGGCGTTATACGTGGGGGGTATTGTCTCCGCTTCCGCTGCGTCACCCGGCGGTCGGGGGTCTCGCGAGGCGGCGAGAGAAGCCCGGTTCACGTGATCGCGGGCCGCGGCGTGTGCCGCTTCGTTTCCCTCGAGCCCTTCGTGCCCTGGTACCCACGTGACGCAGGTATAAAGGAGCGGAGTGCTTCTTTTCTTCAGACTTTTGACAGCTTCCACCGATATTCGGTCTCTCGTGTAATTGCGTACTGCGGATTGGGAGTCCGTGAAGACTGCGACCACGTTCGTGCTCGTCGTGGTGGCGAGAGCGATCGCCGCTTCTTCCGCTGTCTCCGAGTTCCGCACCCTGACGGCCACGTGGCGGATGCCAGTTCTTTGCTTCTCGAGTCAACCATGCACACTCAGGGCGTAAGCGGTTTTGCCCGGGTATTTCGACGCATCTACGTAGCGAAAAGAGGAAATAAAAAAAATGACGGCGACGCAGACAGAACAAACCAAAAAACTGCAAGTTTCTCCCGAAGGCGAAGCATCAATTGCTATAGCAAATTTACTTTTAGAGTATATGGAGTAAGAATAGTAGTTTTATGGGCTGCATAAACTTGGACACATTCGCTTACTAACTGAATTAACAAGCATGGTGTCAGCGCGCTCAAGCAAACATGAATAGATCACACTCGATGACCGCAGACAAGCACTGTAAAAACGCTGGCCTGAGCAAGCGCGGCAGGAACAGTGACCGAAGGTTCGTTTGGTCTATCGCTTCAACGGAAACTGAGCAGCGAAAGCACAGCGCATACAAAGGTCAGAGCCGTGGGGAGATCGCTTTCAAGATAAGGTGCGCGCGACAGCCATCTGCCGCGCAAAGTACAAGTACGCAGTTCCTGCCAGAGTAGAAGCCGCGCAGCCTCCCTCCCGCGCTGCCTTCTCGCTTTTCTCCTTTCGCGTGGGAGACTGAGTCTGCCGACTCATTATCCCACGATTTCCTACGAGTGAAAGTGCGCGTCCCTCGTGCGCTTTCACTCGTACGCGACTACGAGTTTATCGCCGTTGTACTTTATACGGACCCTCACGGCGACGACGACGACGGCAGGAATGCGCTTGGAGTGTCCATATAATTGCTATCGCAATACAACACCACTAATGTCTATAAACGGGAGGCTAAGGCAGTATCCTTCGAAAATGTTAGCAGGGCTCGATGGGCCTGGTCACGTCGAGCAGCGCACCGTCTTGAAACAAGCAATCGTCAAGACTCGCACATTGCAGTCCAATAAGTTTATATTCCTTAATTAGCAATGCGCGCTGCGCAACAAATGCGGGACACTCTAAAACGAGATGTTCAAGTGTCTCATAGGAGCCACAAAACGTACACGATGGGCTGTCCACACGTCCTTGTCGGTATAGGCGTTCGCGCACCAACACAGACCCAACAGTGCTCTAGCACGACGGGGCAAGCCTCGACCACAAACACGGGGAGGCCACAAGCCGTCTGCAACACGCCGGTCTGGGTGCTGCTTTAGGAGATGTCGGCGTATCACAAGGCGATCGTTTTCACAGATACAGGAAATGTCAGGGCAGTCACATTCGTGGTGGTCACAACTTGAAACGAGGCGATGAGCCTCTTTATTTCCAGCGATGCCCACGTGCGAGGGTATCCACTGGGCAATGAGGGACACTCCACGCGAAGGAATTTTCCCGGCACATTCTTGGATACTGCATAAAATTGGGCTATCATCACCTTGTTTCAGTCTGCTGAGGGCAGCATGGGAGTCTGTGAAAATGAAGACTTTCAATTCGTTTAATTGTTCGTGCACGTACTTCAGAGCAACATCAATCGCTGCCAGTTCTGCAGTTGTTGATGAGGTTGGGTGAAGTATTCTAAACCCGTCTGATGTCAGTAAAAGGGCAGAAGAAAGCTGCAGAAACGCGTTGGGCCTCACTGATTACAGATGCGTCCGTGAATACTTTATTATAATAAAAGAAAATCAAATAGATGGGACTGGGCCAATTGGAATAGTGCCGACACAGGCTGGCTAGAATTTTTGTGTATTTCGGGAATTCTCAGATAAATGGGGAAGGAGAATTTGTTGTGCTTTTTCGGAGTTGTTAATGAAGTAGTGTCTTCTGAACTGCGAGTAATGTCCACAAACAAGGCCACCACTTTCCCCATGCGAGAGAACGGACGCAGAATTAGCCGATTAAAGAGTGCTTGGTCGTCTGCTGCTTGGTGCAAACGCTCGATGTGGTGTAGCGCTCTCTGGTCTGCTTGCAAGCTCAGGGCAACAGGTGCGCTTCTGTGAGTAGTGGAACAGATTGCGCCTCATGAGGTAAGCGGAGCATTAGTCGGTGGGCAACACGATGGCCCCGTTCCAATTGAGATATCACATTTGGAGGCACGTTCAAGACTGGCAAGGCATACATCTTGCCAGAGAGGACAGATGATTGATACACCTGAAGTGCTGTCGTCTCGCCTGCAGCCAGGGCCCCTAGCAGTCAAGGCGGCCACATACTTAAGCAGCGACCGGGATTGGCACCGCACTAAGGTAATGGCAGGGCGCCAAGAGAGGTGGTCATCGATAATTACGCCCAGGTAGCGGTGGTGTTGCAGCCAGTGTTGTACCCTCTCCGAGGTATAGCCGGCTCATACTTCGACGAGCGCGTTGCCTTGAATGATACGCGATTGTAGCTGATCTGGCTGGGGAAATCTGCCGACCAACTTCCTCCAAGTACTTTGTAGTCGCATTCAGAGCTCTCTGCAAAGTTACACGAAGACGTGGACCGTGGTGCGAACGACTGCTGATGCACAGTGCAATGTCATCAGCATAGATTGCTATGCATATTGGAAAGTCACGTTCCTGAGGCAATCGGCTTGGAAGTCACTGTTGAAGAGAAGCGGCGACAAGACGCTGCCTTGCGGTACACCACACTTAACAGGACGAGATTCACGTGTTCAGATAGAAAGATTTAGATAGAAAGTTATTCACGAAATGAAGCAGTCGATCGGAAATTGCCGCATTCATAAGGGCGGTAATCATCGCCTTATGGGGAACCGAATTAAAAGCTTGTTGTATGTCCAGGAAGAGCATATATGCAGAGTGCTTGTTTTCCGCGAGCAGAATCTAGAGATTATACTAGGTCTGCTATGCTATCGAGTACTGACCGGTGATGACTGAAAGCCGCTCATGACATCAGGAAAGAAATTCAGCTCTTGTAGCCTGCCATATAACGAAACAGTACCATTCGCTTCCATCAGCTTCGTAACATTAGAAGTTAGCGATATTGGCCGGTAAGACCTTAGGTGTTTTGCAGGGTGGCCGGGCTTTAAGACTGGTATCAAAACGAATGACTTCTAATCATTGAAGATCAGCGACAGTTCGCCAGACTTCGTTATATGCGGCCAAGACATTTTGATGAAAGGCCTCATCGATGTTTCGTAACGCCTGGTACGTAACACCGTCTTCACCAGGATCAGTGCGACGTTTAGAGAGGCTGAGCGCGTGGCGCAGCTCCTCGAGAGTAAAGTCTGCTTCATACATCTGGCATGCTGGATCATAGCAGAAAGTTATGGTGTTCTGACATCGCAGAGGATTAAGGTCATTGCGTCGTCACTCGCCATAGGAGGTTCGAAAAGGTCGGCAAATGCTTCTGCAAGAATTTTCGAAGTCTGGCCAGTCGTTATGCACTATGCAGCAGTTGGATTCTTGCAGGTCTCAGGAGTTCGGAGAGCCTTGAGTATGCGCCAAACACTTCCAAAGCCATTTGCCTTATGCAGCGAACTACACAGTGCTGTCCAGCTCTTTCGACGAAGTTGTTTTGTGTGCCGCCGTATGACCGCGTCTAGGCGGTTATACGCCGTCCAATCGGATCTTCCTTTAGAGCGCTGCGCTCTCCTGTATGCTCGGCGTCGACAGGCGCGTAGCCTCAACAGCTTAGATCAGGGTTCGGTTTATCTATGCCCCGCCGTCGTCTTACGGTAGCTTGTTGAAGGCACTCGCTCACCAGTTTGAACAAGTTGTCGTGTGATGGGGCCTCTGAAATCAGCCGACGGTACTTGTTCCAGTTTGTCACTGTGTAGGCGGCCGTCTGGCGGCTAGGAGTATGTTCTGGAATCTACCAAATTGGTAGGTGGTCTGAGCCCCATGGGTCAGATGCACATACCAGGCCAGACAAACATGTCTTGTTGATATCGCAAGATCGATGATGGATTGTTCCTTCCCTCTGCCGACAAATGTAGGTGAGCCGTCATTGAGTGTTTGTAGATCATGTCTACCAATAAGCTCGTTGATCTCCACCCCACGCTGGTCTTGTGGACGAGAACACCTGCGGGGACGGTGAGCATTGAAGTCTCTGCGCAGCACAAATGATGGGCCACACCGAGATACTAAGCACTCCAATAAGGTTGTTTCTGAAGATCGTGTCGGTCGGTAATATATGCTTGCCACAGCAGTCGTTGTATCTCTGAGACTCACAGTAACGGCTGTACATTCAAAATCGGCATCGCAGATATCGCTTGCGTCAATAACTGCGAAATATAGGTCAGATCGGACATATAGCGATGCTTTTGAATATTTTGAGGATGCGTGGCGTCCGTGCACTGGAAGGACCCGCATGCCGGCGCTGTGCATCGAGCGTTGCTGTGCATCGAAGCGCTTGGGTTTGAAGTGGAAGGAAACATCAACAGATCAGCCGTAGAGATAAGCAAGAGACGATTAGAGTACTGGTGGAAAAAAAAGCAGGGAAAAGATGGATACGAGCTCATCTCTTAAAATCATAGGTACAAGGCAAATTTTTGAAAAAGAAGAAAGAATAATGAGAGGTATACAAAAATGCTAGATAAAGAACATGTATAGTATACGTGATTAAATCAATCAGGCTAGGTGACTATCTGTCGCCGCTCGGTTTCAAAGGGGATGCCAATAGATCATCATCATCATCATCATCATCATCATCGCTGTGGACGCCTACGAGACCTGGCAGTATGAATTCTTCTTTTCTTACATTGATTTTTTGAAGTGCTATAACGTCTGGCGGGGTGTTCATTGCGAGTAGCCGAAGGACTAGATCGGCATGCCGCGTTCGTAAGGACCTGACATTGCATTGCAGCACATGAGGGAGGGGGCTTTCAACGAGCGCTCATGTTGTTTCTAGCGAAGGCCGTCGAGAACTGGAACAAGAGCCTCCAGAAGTTGCTCTGCGGCTAATGCTGCTGGTGTCTGACGACCGGCAATCAGAGATCTAACGACGTTGACAAGCATCTTAAGCAGGTTGATAAGTTGTTCGTCATCGTTGACCGAGACCGCTGTAGGCACCCTATTTAAAGAGTTTACTACTGTAGACGACGCCTTGGATGGAGCTGGTTCCGAAGCTTTCGGAGGCGTGATCCTGGCCGATACTGGTTCGGACGCTTTCGATGGAAGCGCTGGCCACGATATCGCAGAGACAAAGAAATTCCGCTTCCCACTTTCCTGCCGACGCGCGGTGTCCTTGCTATTCTTCGTACGTGCGGGTACATCTTCAGTTTTTATATTTGCAGCCGCTGGACGGGCACTGCATGCGGCTACTCGGCTTTTCTTCTGATGCCTTCTTCTTAGCTTTCTCTTTCAGAACCTCTTGTTTTTTCTTCAGCGTGAGACATTCTTTGTCTGTGGCCAAATGTTCACCGTTACAGTTCGGGCATCGAGATGTCGGACTGTCGGCAAGAATTTACGTCGTGACTTTGACCACATCTGACCCAGACCACAGCACTTGTGCAGAAACCCTGCACATGACCAAGCTTAAAACATTTGCGGCACTGTCAGGGTCTTGGTACGAAAGGCCGAACTGGGTATCGCACTAGTCCAGCCTTTGTATGACTAGGCAGCTTTGCACAGACGAAAAGAATCTTCAGACACTTTGATGAGCCGTACCGTCGAGCGCTGATAATTTTGCACGGTTGCGCGCAAAAGATCATACTTTTCAAGACGTCGTGTTGAAGTTCTAGATCAACATCAGATATGACGCCAGCTGTTACATCCGCGCTCTGTGGTATGTAAGCCTGCGTGTTGATACCACGGAGTTGAGACAGACCAAGTAGACTGTGCACCGTCTTCTCATTGGTTGTGTCTACGGCAATTGTACTTTTTTCTTGGGTTCATTCGAACCTCTTGAATAATGCCCGGGACTAGTATAAAAATAAACTTGCAGTTTACGTTTGGAAATGCATGGCATTCACGATTACCATTACGTCAACCGGTACGAAGGCTACTGTCGTAGTCACAATTTTGCTGTATATGATGGTTGCTTCGCTTGATGACGATGTTGAAGACTTCCGTCTTAAACCCCGACGCTTAGCAGGTATGAAGGCATCTGAGCCGTGAGACCTGGCGTCAGACTCGGAATCGGCAGCTTCTGATTCCACTGAGGAGCTGAGGCGCTTCCTTGCGACGGGACGTCTGTCCCTGACGCTAGACGGGTCCAACACCATCTACTCCATAGCAGGCTTCGCAGGGAGGGCCTCCCAGCAACGCAGCAGTCTTGAAGGCCCGTACAAACAGCGCTGGGTGTTGCTGGTGCATGATTTGAAACAAAACACAGAACTTCAGCATCAAAAGGAACCACCAGCCGAACGCACGAACTTAGATTAGGTGCATGCTTGTTACCTCCTGTCGCTTCCACATGAAATATAGACAAGTTGAGGTAAGGAATGCCTGTCAAATATTGAACGGAAGTTGGTATATTTTTGGCACTCTCACTTTTAGACCTTTTAGAACAATTACTAAGAAGAAAAGGCGGTGCTGCAGTGCTGCTCTATGCATGGGAATGCCGGGATGCTGGGGCTTCATACTGGCATCTTTCGTGGAGAGCCAGAAAACGTGTAAGAAACCCTTGGGCACCGGCGTTCGATTTCCCTCAATGGCTTAGTCTGTACTGGGACAACTTGTGAGATGCGGTTGTAGCTTTAGTAGTATATACGTGTAAGTATTTGTTTTTGAAACATAAGTAAACGTATAGGTTTGCAATTATGTCCATTGAGAACAATACCAGTGATGGTGTGCCAAATTTGCAGTAGATACTGGTATGTCTGCGATCGGTGCGGGCCGGTTTTATTTATTCGTTACGGTTTCCTCCGTTAATTATATGTGGGGAAATGACTAATTAGGAACATATTACCAAGGGATGAAAACTTGCTATGAATATTTCAATACCAATGGCGCGATTACGTTAAGTAATTTCGAACTGTTTTCATTCCAAACTTCTGACGTAAAATATACGTAACTACCGACGCAAGCATCGGGCGGTGACTCGCAGCGTTGTCTGAACAACCCAATCAAACACTTCCTCGTTTATAGGAGGTCACCTTTATTCGCCATTAAAACTAATAACATTGTCTACACTCAGCGGTTTTTCTTATCTAAGTGGTTGACAAGAGGCGAGGAACACGCTCTAGTGCAGAGGGTTTCGATGGGGCCGAGCCAGCACAGTGAAAATAGATAACCGCATGAAGAGGGTGGTGCCTTGCTTCTCTGATTGGTCCGCTTCGCCTTACTTAGCTTTCGGTGGCTGGTCGAAAATCGCGGCGGCGTGCAACGGAAGGATAAGAATGCCGCTAAAATGGATCCTCAGCAAGGAAGAGTAGGCAGAGCGATGTCGTATGCATGCCGAAAGGGCTCGATAACGTTTTACTGCCATGAAAAAAGGTTTGTCATGCGCAAATAAATACATGCTCACCGGCAGGTGCCAGTAGCGAGGGCCTGAGCGATCGGCGGGCAGCCATCTTCAATTCCTTTCGGAACGGGGCAGGCTTTGGCTATTCAGAAAAAATTTCAGTTTTGTTCCGCATATTAATGCATTTTTTTGGCGTACACGTCACTTTCACGTGGTGAGTTTTCGCGGTTTTGTGACGTCGCATCACAGACAGGCGAAGTGGGCCTAGCCAGAAAACAGTGGACCAATAGCAGAGGGCCTAATGGTGAAAAGGTGTCGAATCAGGAATTATTATTTTTCTTTTGTGCGGTTTAATCATGCATAATCAGTGTGTACACGTTATATCAGATGGGAAGCTATCGTGGTTTTCGTGACGTCGCGTGACAGACAGGCGAAGTTTGGAGTGGCCCGAAAATGTTTTGACCAATCGTGGAGGCTGATTGCAGAAATTGTAATCAAAACAGTTTGGAATCATTTTACGTTATAGTGCCCCAAGACAACTTTATATGTGCAGCCGCGACCACGTTTTAGACACGGCAACATCTGAGGCAAGTCAGACTTTCTATATGCCAGCATTCCCGCGGGGTCACTGCGTCCTTAGGAAACTTGCATAAGTGACATGGCGTCAAATTTTTCTGCAGGCAATATTGTACGAGACGAGGCCACTATAGAAGTCCTACGCAAGAAGTTATACACCACGTCGACTAGGCACGTTGTCTGACTTGTCCACTTGCTCCGGGTGGCCACGTAGTCGGAGGCTTGGCTGTTTGAGGCGAGTGAGCCGTATTAAACTATATTGCCAGAAAAAAATGCAAACAAATAGCCTACGTTAACTGCGAACGTGTTCAGACGCTTGCAACCCACACCACGTTACACATAGAGAGATAAGCAAATAGGAAAGGCACTATGGTAATATATGTGTTGAAGAGTAACCTCCCACCAAAAGAAATTGTTTCGCGAGAATAAAAAGTGAGAAACTCAATATAAGATATTACATTAAATTTAGGGCAGTTCCACGAAGTTTCGGTGCTTTGGTTACCGTATTCGTTTTCTGTGTTTAAGCTCTACTACGCATTGTGTTTATATTTTGCTGTGGGACTCGTAATCGTCTATGCAATTTTCAAATGCAACTCTTGAAAAAAAAAACATTAGAAAAGAACACCCTAATATTATATATTGCAGTGTTGTTCGACTGAGTGGAACATCGATGGCAGTGAATGCAGGAGAAGTTCCTGTGGTGCCTACCCTTATTACCTTCCAAAATTTCTCGAAAGAAAAGACACGGTTAGATCTTCTTTCTCTTGCTTGCCGCTCTAGTTACCACAAACCCCCTCAGTTGTATCTATTGAGCCATGCAGAATTATTTTAGCATTTGTTTCGCAGTGTTGTTTTAAGTAACCTTCCTCCTCATCTTTTGTTTGAGGTACATGTTTAAGAGGTGGTAAAATAATTGAAATAGTTAACCGTACTCTTCCTTGAAAAAAATATCGCGTCAGTTTAAGTGACGAACAACTCTTAGTGCATGCAACTTATAAAGCAAACTGCATCCCAACGTGAGGCTCGCTGACGAGCAGGTTAACTTTCTGGAGATCAAAGAAGTGCCAAGATTCTTTTCTATATCTTAAAGACTGGTTTCGCTGGCATCGGAGAAGAAGGGGCAAAAAAAAAGAAGGTAAGTGAAGACACCGAGAAAGGGTTTCAGCAAAGACGATTCGCGTCGTTTGTGCGCAAATGGCCGACCTGCGGAATTCCACTGAGCGGCACCCAGCCTCAGTGGAAGGCGGCGCGGCGCTTTGCCTGACGGCTGAGCTGGTACTTCAGCAGAAATGAAGAAACGTCGGCAGCGACGCGAGCGAACGCGGAGTTGGAGTGAGCGCTGAAGCCTTCCGAAGTAGATTCCCATGTTTCGGACTTCAAACGAGCTCGTTGGGTTCGTTTCCTTCCTAGGGGTCTAGCTAAAGGAAACATCGCAGGCTCGCCATCCACGCCGGCGATGGAGACGACGACGAGGGGATGTCATCGTTACAAGTATAGCGGTGGGTAGAAAGTGAAATCAATTCCCCTCGGATGTTGACAGACCGACGAACCGCGCTGCGAGAGTGTTTTTACGTGTCGTTGATCACGCACGGGCCTCTACGCAGGGATCCCCCTCTTCCATCGCTGACTCGCTCGCTTCCCCCACGCCTGTTCTTACTCGACTTCAATGTTTCTCTCTGTTTGTTTCAGAATCAGTCCATGTTCCTGGAATCTCAAGCTTCGCGCTTTTTGATCGGCGGGCTTGAAATTCATCCACCGAGCGCCTCTCGGTAGAACGGAGGACGGCCTGCGCATCGCCTTCATGACGATGTGGCCGCACATCGATGTTTCCGACAACGCCGCTGCAGTAAATGCCTAACCGGAACACTAAAACTTAAAATGCTACTACGACTCGTTCTGTTTACACTGATACTAATGGCGTCTGTGCTTGTATTCTGTAGGCCGCAGCGGACGTTCGTGTAGCGCCTGTGCCTAACGCAGGCGACAAGGCATCCGATGAGTAGTTGGCCCGAATTTCCATTCAATCTGACCCCCTCAGCTTTATCAACATAATAAAAATGTATTTCTTTTTTGACTATCCTAAACCTTAAAGGTGCGGCCATTATTATTAAGGAAAACCTTTCATCAACAGCCAAGTGAAGAGGCCGAAGCGTTACTTTTGTTCCTCAGAAAAATCTTTCACTGACTGTCTTAAGCCTGGAAATGCGACGGTATGCCCACGACGTACGTTTTGGCGCCAAATCACTATTTCATGGAAAGAAAGCGCCATTCGGGCTATTGTGCTGACCGGAGCATGCTTCGTAGAGAAGAACCGTAAAGAAATAAAATACAGTACGTGGCACTTCAATATATGGCCAAAAGAGTGCGTTTTCGGTTTAAGTTAAACCTGTAGTTGACGAGCGACGTCTGGGCGTGTTGGTACATGAGGAAAAAGTAACAGCGCTAACCCGAGACAAAAAGTCGGTTCCTCTGCGTGTTTCGTCTCCTCTGAGCTGGTCCCGGTTTTTGCGCTATTAGTATTTTGGCGCAAACTGTTAGGTTTCTGTTAAACCAGTGGTTAGTGCGAGATGTTATAAAAGAGGGGAGTCCCGAGCCAGACACAAGATGCTGGTAACCACCCATGTTTAAAAATGAAAGAAGACGCATGACATAAGCCGGACACGGAACACCATTAAATAAAGCAGACATTTATTCTTGCACAGCATAGAAGAAAAACTTCGCTGCACGTCACTCTGGAAGTTACCTTTCCACTTTGTTTCATGCTCTGCCCAAGCTCTCAGCTTCAATTTTCTGCAAAAAAAGTGAGATATCCTTACGCTTCAGGACTCCACTCAAATTCTTTAATCCATTTTAATCGTTAAAATAAAAGTACCACTCAGGAAGCTGCAAGAGAGAGAGAGAAAGAGGAAAGGCCCGGAGGTTAACCAGAAGCAAGTCTCCGGCTTTCCACCCCGTGCTTGGGGGGGGAGGGGGGGGTTAGAAAGAAGGAAAGAGGATAGAGAAAAAAATTAGGAACTACTATAGGCGTTTACTGAATGCTAATTTATTATTAATTTACAATTATGTACCACCTAGAAGTGGTAAATAACTATACAATTGGTGTGTATCAATTAATACGCTTCAAGTTTGTACGTTTCACCATTTCTATAACTGCTCTCCCCCGCCAGTTAAATATCACCTTCATCTTGGGTGAACAGCACAATACAGACACGGGCAAGAGCTAAAGAAGTGACGGGACAGGCGCTGAACTCGCAACTCGGAAGTTTATTGAAATGAAAACAGATTTATAAACGCAAGTAAGTCACATAAATTCTTTGAACACAATACAAGAGCAGCGAAATCAATGATTACCCAAGATAAAGCTAAACTAACTCGCTGAAATGTCAGTTTTGTTAAATCACCTTCGCAGTTCGAATTCATTGGTCAGAGGATTTTTTTTACAGTCTTCGCAATAACACACGGAATGCAGCGCGCAAAAGATTATGCTAAAGGCACTTCATATTGTAATTCTGCCGGAATGCTGCAGTTCCGAGCGCTGTGATGCCAATTTGGGGCAAAATGCGGCTCTAAGCCGCATCACAAAGACTCTCTTTTTGAAGCCCGATTACTTATGTCGAGCTGAGCAAATTATTCGCTTTCCAACACTGGCACCAATTAATTACGTTGTTCTAAAGGGACACAACGGAGCCATCAAATCACTCGAAAGCCCTTTGTTATCACTGAAAGGTTCGGTAACCATGTGCATTTATCGAAGTACCCCGAAGAACTAGCCGCCACACAGATTGGAGTGGCTAAATTGAGAGCTGGTTTCCTAATGACCAGAAACGCTATTCATGTCTACTACGTGTGTAAGTAAACAGAAACAAAAACAAAAAATAACGCAGAACAAGAATACCCGGAAATCTACATAAAAAGCCCCCAGAGCACTTTCACCCTTCGAATATCTGAAGTACATTTTCAAAGAAAGCTCGACGTAAATTAAGACGAGGGTTTCCGAAAGCCAGAACAGACCTGAATGAATATGGTATAAGTAGAAATTAGGTGCCCTAAACCTATTCGCACAGAATGCGACAAACAAAAAGCCAAACGGCGTTGTTTACACAAAACGAGGCAGGGGACAGGCTGGCATATAGCCCCTCGTAGACACGTAGGGAGCTGAGAAGGGGTCCTTCGAAGCTAAGGGCGGCTAAGACGCATGGCATTCATTCAGCGCACTTCACAAATCAGTAAAAGCTAGAGACACCACAGCGCACGCGTCGTCACGCGCTAGAAGGGGAAAGAGAGACGTGTGTGGCGCAGCATCAAGGGGGGCTAGTCTTGGGTATTTCGTGAGGAGAGCGTATACGGCGCTGGATTACAAAAAAAAAAAAAAAAAAAAAAACGGCGTACACACCAAAGCGACCGCGACTGAAGCAGCTAGCCTTCGGAGCTGCTCTCCTAGCGTGGGTCTCGATCGATGGCGCCATCTATCTGGCTACGTCTGCATCCCCACGTCGCCCCTTCACTGCCTGGCCCGCCACTGTGCTAGCGCCTCCACACCGTCCCAGCTGCCTGAAAATGAAGAACAGCCATCGAGCGTAGAAAGAAAAGAAACATCACCGAAGGAAGCCCAGAGAAGGTGGAGACGAAGTGTTAGTGAGGAACAAAAACCGGGTATTTTTTGACACCGAGGAGTAAACGACGTATAGGGAGGGAGAAAACGGGCGGATCAAAACAAGGACGGGAAACCGGTGATAAACAGCAAGAAATGACGGGGAGGGGTACGCCGCGAAAAAAAAAATTGACGGAAGACGTTGAACAAGGAGTGAATCGAAAGACGCCAGTCGAGAAGCAAGATGCGAAGCGAGAAAGTAAGAGGAGAGAGAATAAAGCAGGTACATACAGCATCCATAACAACTAATGTTTCCGAGCCGTGACAGAAAAGCCGATAGAGCATCTGCTGCTGCGACGACGTCGTCGTCGTAGCTGGGTGTCAATTCGTATCTGTAGCAATTGAGGCGCCGTGAAAAATGCCTCGCCCTACTATCTTCATTGCTTACACGCGTCTGAACCACCCGGGGAGAACACAATGGCCGCAAAAGGCGGGGACGCGCCTGTCGTTTGAAGGGCGTCAAAAAAAAAATGTAGTAGATACATTCTTTCCCGACGAAGGAAAACGCCTCACGTGTATCTCTGCTTTCATTATTTCTTTCTTTCTGTGCGTGCGCGTATGTGCTCTTGTAATCATCTTTTTCGATTCCATTATACAACTTTCGCCTTCGAATTTCTGGAAAGCAGTCCAGTTGTGACCGATCCTTTCGACGTGCCATATCTTGCTGGTCTCGAACGGTTCTTGGAAAGAACGAATCAAAACCAAAGCCATCGGTTTTGTGAAGCCGACGAAGTTATAATTGCGCGACAACAAGCCGTCATATGAAGCAACGACGTAATTCGCCGAGAAAATGAGCAACTTTGTAATCTCAATTCAAACGACAATCGACCAGGGCGCCCAAACGACGCGCTATATTATAGAAGGAGCTCTGACGGTATAGCTTACCCGCTGTGCAGTAAAACGGAAGCGCAGAGCGTAAACTGTGATATTTTATTTTTTCTTGGAACACCAATGAGGCAAAACAGGGCCCTGCGCTCTTTGCCTTATGGCTTCTGGGTTCATCTTCGGCTTTGACAGGCGCTCGCGCTCGTAACACGGCCAATAACAAGCAGCTATTGTAGGCGAATCAGAGCTGTCATTGAGGCTCAAAAAGAAGACGCGGGATCGAGGGGTAAAAAACAACGCTTCTTTTTTTTTCATATAGCTACTGGCATTTTTGCTATTTATCCTTCTTTTTTCTCTGCCTTTATGTCATAGATGCCAAAAAGGGGCCTCCTCCATGGACGGAGAAAGGAGAACAAAAGAATATGGCGTCTTTATTCTCTTCTTGCTCTCAGCCCATCGTCGACTCGCACCTTATCTTTTTCTGTCCGACAAGTCCGTTTGTCGCCTTAATTTTTCTTTCTTTAGACTATTCTTCGTGTATCTTAAGGGCAGATTTATTGAAGTGAGACTTTTGTTTCCAATCTTCGATTCGTCACTGTCTGCGAAACGGATCGCACGGGAACAATGTAAACCGGAAACGTGTCACTGTCATCGAGGCTACTATCTTCCTCTCTTTAGCAGTTCTTTTTTTTTCTCGTTG
Organism: Dermacentor silvarum; assembly: GCF_013339745.2. Lineage (NCBI taxonomy): Eukaryota > Metazoa > Arthropoda > Arachnida > Ixodida > Ixodidae > Dermacentor > Dermacentor silvarum. The sequence continues at coordinate 232,826,841 of NC_051155.1, forward strand.
TTCGTACACAATACTTGTACTGACCGTCACAGACGCAGACGTGGGAAGTGTTGTCAAAACAGCTCACGTATTCAAAGTCATGCATGAGTCGCGCACACAGAACGAGCATTTATTCTGAGCAAGGCCACTCCTTACGCCGAGAGCGAATACAGCTTGCCACTTACAGCTGACAATACTATCACACTGGCGAGGGAGATGCAGCTCAGTTGTCGCGAACGCTGTGCAAAGGTCACACTGCTTCTCTTGTGGCTTTGCTATCAACTCCGATTGAGTGTAAAGCTTTTATGTTGCCGATAAGCTTGAGATCAGCAAAGAACTCGAGCCTGCATTTTGTAATTTAAAAGTATGAATTTTCTCACAAAATCGCCGTTTCGACAGTTTTTGTTTCTTAATATGGGATTGCTTAATATGGACCTCCTTTGCTGACACTAGCGCATTTATTAAAGATTTATCATCCTGCTGCTTCTTTCTATATACCCCGTTTGTTTGTTGGTTTGTTTGCACACGTGCATGTGTCTGCATGTGTGTGTGTGTGTGTATGCGTGTGTGTGTATGTGTATGGTGTGTGTGTGTGGGGGGGGGGGGGGCGAGCTGGGCTGAAGAATAGTGCAAGCTTGCTTTTTTCGTTTTTTTTTCTTCTATGTAGTATCTCATTTAGAGGAACTCCATTGGTCTGAGTATGAAGTAGAAAACGATTTCAATGATTACGCTGGTTTGACCTATTGAAGTGCCTTTTTCGAACTCAAAATCTCATCTTGATGTCAGCTGGTACCTCTTTTGCACTTGGAGATTTGCGGCCTACAACGTAGAATTACCTTGATCAAAGCGCTACGGCTAACTCGTACACGAAGTTCGTACAAGATGCAATTCTTCTGCACACTACAGCTAATGAAACCAGCCTCGGTGACGGCTTACTATTGAAATGAATTGGCGCAAGCGTATCTTCCGACTAGGAAGAAACATTATTGCCGAAAGTGTCTGGCATTTTTTTTTATTTCTTTCTGATCCTCTGGGTAGACAGTTTGTAGTTCACGTGCTTCTTATTTAGGGGCTCACGCATGCTTTCTTGTGCTGACGTCTGTACAAGATGCGAATTGTAATAGTAGCCTACGTCGAAAGTACGATTTTCTTTTACTTAACAAAGAGAGGAACTTGTGCGGTCGGCTACATTTTGCATAATGACTCGACTGTGCTCCAGGAAATCCCAAAATAGGGGCATGTCTTTAAGGTTCAGGCAATGGGCGATTGATTCCTCTCATTGCCGTCAACATCGCAACAAGAAAGGGAAAGTAAACAATATTTCGGCAGTTACACTTAAGACTGCTTACGTGTGGAAATGCCCAAGCATTATACCGTTTGTAGACCTCGGAACGTCATGAATGCGCTCATTTTATACACTCATGACGTGGCGCCACCTCTTCCCCATTGGCTGCCCCGTCACGCGCCCGATGACGCACGCACTAGGCTCACATGTAGTCAACCAGAACAGTGTAGCCACCTTGGCGTCGGGGAAGCGTTCTCGTCTCGCACACCGGGGGCCTGGGTTCGTTTCCCACACAGACCGAAATGTACAAAAGTTTCTTTTCAAAGCCATTAAATTTACTTCGTTTACAGGAAGCTCACTCAGAAATTTGACGTCAGTCCGAGCATTTTTGAAGTGTATTATTCTTTGCGCGGTCAGCCATTTTTGATACCATCGCTCGGTCACGCCGACGACGCCGGATTTTTGCGTAATCGCGTATATAGTGTTTTCGCATTAAAAGAACCGGAAACCAGTGATTGATTCCTGTATCACTATCAGAGAAGAGGTCAGTCGTTCCGGAATAATTACATCAGATGTAATTATTTGCTTAACAAAGATTACACTCCTCGTTTCGCAATAGTATATGCAAATCGCTTTTTATCCAAACTTTCTTATTTTGGATATTTTTCTATGTGGGAGTATTATATAGAGTGATCATTTTTAAGTTTTACGAAATTTTTAAAAATCGTCTTTATCAGGTAACATAATTCCTGTCCATGAGTTGGAGTATTCGAAGAGGCGCACATTATTAGCACGAGAAATCGAAACACATATTCAACTGATTAACAAAAATTCACAAATTAACTTCTTAATAAGTTCCTTTACCGTACACATTGCAATTTAAAAATAAATTGTAGCCGGTAAGCTTGCAATATGCATCCACTTGAAGTGAATTTCCAAGATGAAACCAGTTTCGAGATATTAATTCCCAAAGTGTGGAACGAAATACATGGACCTTCAAGTTCCTTATGTGCTTGAGTGCATAAAATAGTGCTGTGTTAAAAATGTAAGAGGAACAACAGTGAATTTTGTGGACAAGTTTGATGTATATGTCCAAACTGGCATCATTCTGGAAATCATTCCAAGTAGATACGCCTGACAAGCTCACCGGCTAGAATTCCTAAATTGCAATATGAGCGGTAAAGTAACTAATTCAAGTGAAAATTAATGGATTGTTGTTAATTAGTTGAATGTGTGTTTCGATCCCTCGTGCAAGTAATGTCCGCCTCTCTGAATAATCCATATCAGGGAATAAAACTATGTTATCGGCTTATCTGCAACAGGCTAGTTTTAAAAATCTCGTAACACTTCAAAATGATTAACCTGTAGAACAACGATATTATTTCCATTTCGCTTGTGTAAAGCAAGCGTAGAGTATAATGCTCTGGAGCAGTTATCTCCTCCCTTGAAAAATTAAAAACAATTTCCAAAGTGCCACTGCATAGCAGGCTGCACCATAACTTCCTGCATTATTAGTCGTGATACCTAGTTATTGCTTACAAACTAATATGGTTGCGCAAATAAAATGTACAAGATGGATACTGAAGCCCTGTTATCTATCTACCTACTGTCCCATCCTGAAGCACCGTAGATTGCCGAAGGAAGTCGTTTTAGGGATAACGGATGACTGGTTTATCTTAATGCATAAATATATGTTCATTTATCGCGGGATGTGTAATGCCGCACTTAATGTTGGCGGATAGACACGCCAGCTAGGTAACGCAAAAAGAAAGCTTTAAGAATCCAGTACAACCAAAGAATTCAGCACAAGCTCCGCCCATAAGATTACACAGCATCAGCTCTCTGTGCCTTCATGTTCTAAAACTTAGTTCCCCAGAAACCCCGATATTGAAAGCACTTCACCATCGCCGGGACGTCACGGAAACGGGTGAACGTAATTGGCTGGCGCGTCCGCGCAAACAATCTGAGTTTGGAGAGCGGTTTCACTTGCCACTGCCTTCTTAGGCCATCACCGATTATAGTTCGTGGCATTCTACCCATAATGATTAGAAAAATCGTACTTCGAGACCTGCACCGGCAAGTCTAAGAGAGCTTTGTATTGGGACAGCATGTACACCAGGAGATTGACAACGTAGCCGGAACTGCTAGGAAATAAGATGGAGCAGTGACATCACATATAAGGTTGACGACAGTGGCGCTTATTGAGAGAATGACATCGGCATAGTGCTCCAGTTTTTCTAGAAAAACGCGATATCCATCAAAGGTATTCAAAAACAGAAATAAAATCAACATTTCTCGTAATTGCGTCCTCTAGTGCAATTCTAACTCATGACATGGAGTTCCCAGACAGGTTGGCACGACGTATACGCTTATTTCTAGGCGATCGGTCACGTACTTGTGTTCTCAAGTTACAGAACAAGGCCAACAATACGAATGCAAAACAACAACTTGTTGATGTTGTTAGTACGTTCTACACAGCTCAGCTTCAAGCTAGGATAGTAAACGTTTCATTTTGAAAAGTTCCATTCATTGTTAGTGGGCTACCATCCGACAGATCAGATTGCTCCGCTTCTTCGCTGATTGAAACGCGCACTGTGCAGGCTAAATTTGAGCGTCAGTGAGGTGCAATCATTTAAAATGACGCTCCTGAATATGACGCGGACAAAATATTATCCATCCACCTTTAAAGAAAAGTACCCTGTCTGAACTAAAAAGAAAAGTGCTTTCTGCCGTGATGGATACCTCAGAAGTAGAGAACGACTGTTGTCGTTCACCCACGGACTTCGTCGTCACTTTAGCGCCTACCATGAAAACAGTACAGTCATAGGCCTGCACCGACCTGAAATAAAGAATGCTCCCAAAGAAAATCCGTATCGACGCTCAGAAGACAGGTACATCACCACGCGAGTGTACTACTGTGAAACAGAAACGCAAATGGAAACGTAGGTGAGCCTGTCCTCAGCAGCAGGTCCACATAAAGAACAAGAATATGCTCCAATAATAAGAGGATAAATTGGCTTCAGTGAGCACTAATGAATGCGCAGAGGTTACGCACAAGCAGCGCCAACAGATAAATTGCCACTGCATTTAGACGCCAACGTTGTGTAGCCAAAGCGGTAGTGCTACATTTGCAGTGGGCCGCAGAGGCCGAGGCCAGACACCACGAAGGTGACTAGAGACAAAGCTAGCCGCATAGATTTAACAAACTTGCTGTCACTAGACCGGCGATATGAAAGACGCTTCACCGAAGCTGCTATGTTCTGGCTACTAAAACACACCAGTTATTGTTTCGTACACAGCTGTATACGGCAGTGTAGCTGCAAATATATGCTTGCCATATGTATTTTTTGTAAAACTTAGCATTACTAATGCGCAAGGCGTAAAAACGAAATAAAAAAAGACAATCCAAGGAAGCGCAATGAAATAACCACGCATTTAAATAAATGTACGAACAGTACAGCTCCAAACGAGTCAACATCCCCACTGATTGCTTTGTAGGAGAACGTCGCAATCACTGACATTATGCTAACCCACTTGGGAAAAGAATACTGGGACAAAACAAACAATCGTATACATTACATATATGTACAAAACAAGGTAACATTTTGCGTCTTTGTACTACAATGATTGTGATCATGTCAGCGTGCTTTACCATTATTTTTCGCGTCTCTAGACAGAACTCTACAAAAGCGGCACAAATAGCGATACAGCTCATGCACGCAGCGAGGCGTCGCCGCGGATCTGCGAGCGAGGCTTAAGTCTTCATCACGAGTGGGGCCGAAGCACGGCGGCTGCCAACAAACACCATCCATTTCACTCGACGTCCTTTCCATACAGCCGCAGCGACCCAAAGAGAGGAAACAGCCCGTAAACGCTATCTCGACAAACAATGGAGATCTGACACAATCAAGGCTTCTCCATGGCAAGCCTCCGTCCGAGTGCCGATCGCGACCTCACTCCTCCGTTCCCCCCCACCCCCCGTCCCCCTGCACTCATCTCCCGACCCCTCCTGCCAACAACCCCGAGCCTAGTGGCTCGCGGAAAAGCCGGGACCCGCCCCGCAAAACCTCTGGCTGTTCCCGGGACCCCCGCTTATAGACGCGCATTAATCCCTTCACTTCGTCGGGCGGCTAGCGAGCAAAGCTTCCCGAACCGGCAGCAGGAGCCCCGGTTGTCTCCGCGAGCTTCAGCCGCCCGGTCCGTCGCGCACCGCTTTCCGTGCACCACTTCGCTGGGCGCGAAATTCTTCGCTTGCCCGACAGTGAGACTGATACCAGGGGAAAATATATTTATTCTGGCTTCCTTGGGAATAGGCAAGAACAAAACAAATATTCATACGTATGGCTCACATAACGATTGCCAGTCTGGTAACCATTTCCTTGCTACAATAAGTCTTGAGTTCTTGTCGAGACGCGCTGTGGAAAAATTTCGAGAGTTCCGTGTTGCTGGTTGCGAAGCTCCTTTCTGAGCGGAGATCGCAATTTGAACTATCACTCATGTCAATATTATATCATTTTTTTTTTCTTTTGCGCGATGGGCGTTAACCACAGACTCGCCAGTGAACGGAACGAGTACATAGCCGTCAACACACGTTTGTCGTTTGTTAATATGTTCGCGAATAGTACACACCCGAAAAAGAAAACTAGTTCTTACCTTTTGTTTCATTGAGAATATGGTTTATTCTTCATTCACTGTGAAGCCACCAAGCAACAAAATATCAGCGGTCACTTCCTTGTAGCCTGATCTTGACCGTCGTGTAGCAGTTACGCAAGAGGTATTCTGTACTGTTGTTGCACTAGGCGTTGCTTCGCCAGAAAATACCCTCCTGCGCAAAAGCAGCGTTGCACGGAACTGCACGTGGACACGCGTAGACGTACGCAAGCCACGCGGCGCACCGTTGATGACGAGGGGGGGGGGGGGGGGGGGGTCGAGGTTACGTTCCTGAAGGCTTGTGCAGCGCGGGCTGCTTGCACTCCTTGACCGACTGGGGGCGAGTAGCTCTCGGCGGCGGCGGCGGCGGCTTTTTCTCTTTCCTCACGCGCGAAGTACTTCTTGACTCTGCGGGACGCGTTCTCGACTCCACCCTAAATACTCCAGCGGGAACGGGCGCTGATTTCCCCCGGGAATACAAGACGGGCCAGTCTAAGGCGTCTCAAAGAGGAGCGGCGGTGAGGGAGCCAAGGAACGAGGCAGGGAGACGCAGCAAAAGCAGCGCCGTGGCGCAGAGACGTCGGGGCCGCGAACACCACTATTCGGCGGGGAAAGGGTCGGCACGCTGCTACTTCTTTGCCTGCTCAGAAGCGTACAGCTCAATAGCGTGCGACGTGGGCCGGTGCACACTACGTACGGGAGCACCGTCTCTTAGTTTTTCTTTTTCTTCTCTTTTTTGTCTTTTTTCCGATACCGAACTCCTCGTTCAACTTACCCTGGCTTTCGTTCCGTTCTTCGAACACTCCGGATAGCGATCATCTTTCTTGGGTTCCGACGTCTTTTCCGGGACAGAAGCAGCGCTGCCGAGCTTTTGCGGTGTCTGTTGACTCAACTCATTAAGGCACGCGCTCTTACGAGGCGCCTACGCGCACTATGACGAAGCGTATTATCGACTACTGTTTTTTGTGTTGTTCTTAGGTTCCTGAACTTCTTCGAGAGACATTCTTCTATGCCGTTTTCTACTAATTTCAGTCATCGACGCGGTTTTGGAGGAATGAACGATCATTAGAACATCTCTTGTTAATACAAAGAAAAAAGGAAAACAACAAGAAAACCTAACTTAAGGAAAACCACTTTTGTATTTTTGGCGTTTAATGAGGTTTCATTAGTAGCGTGACACAAATGGCTTTCTACCTGCGGGCTTTATTCTGCGTAAGCTCGCAGGGTGAGACTTGGCCTACGCGTTATTTAAACAGTGATTGGTTTGTATCTTTTGATTCTCGCACTGCACTGTCTCCTTACATGGCTTACTTTCATGGGACTTGACGTGACTGCAGTAGAACTTGCGTTACCATCGATTGCGAGAAGCATCGATATTCATAGTAGGATGAAACGAATATAAAAGAATACACGCTGCACTACACTCTAAGTGCGACAATTAGTGTGTAAATTTGATAGCGTTATTGCTGTACGTATATAGTCATTAGTTATACTGTGTGCGCCAGCAGAGCTACTGTTACCATTTTATAGGAGCAGATGCAAGGTGTCTGTAGCAGGAAAAGGCACAGACGTCGACTGTCTTTTTGTGCACACAAGGGCTTCTTCATTTCATACACAGCTTTTCGCATTCTTGGTTGTTTTCCCTACTTCACTGCGTCAAATGTGAAGAACGTGTGACGTTACTTTGCTGCAGAATCATCCGCATTAGGGTTGGTTGGTCCATGACTTGAGCAGAAAAACAGTGCTAGAAATAGACATGCAGTTATCTGTGCATGCTGCTTGAGGGAATAAACATTTGGGTTTCAGTCAGCCCTGGTGTCTACCCCTTTCTTACGTCTTGTTCCGGGCACCGCTGTTCTGCTGAAAGCGTTCTACTGCTCCGCGTTGTGAGAACCAGTTTAGCTTTGCCACACGAGTGAGTAGCATATAAGCAATAAAGTCGGCAAATGTGGGTTTCAGAGTACAGAAATACTATGGGAACTTCATACGCATGCTTCATCGCTTTTGTTTGTACAGCTTTGAGTGATCGTGCCCGTCCGTCAGTTTGGCAATAGAAAAAAAATCACAGCATATCCACGAAGTGAATGGTGATGAGTGGGCGAAGCACCGGGGGATCATTCGGGTAAACCACAGCTACGGACGAGAGATAAAGAGAGGGCGCGTCGGGAACGAGAGAGAAAATTACACCATCTTCCCGTAGGGGAACCCTGAGTAGTATGCGAAGCAGCCATGGGGTCGACTCAAGGTAGTTTTATCAGCTGTATAAACTTGGACATGCAGCAGCACCAGCAACGCGCAGAACTGTTGTCGACGCCGTCGGCGTTTTGCCCGCGTTCGCACCGAACGCGCGCAAAGTGGAACCGGAGCCGGAAGTGGAACCGGAAGTGGAACCGGAACCGGAATGCCATCTAGTGAACACTTCATAAAACTACAGGTGGCTACGGACACACAACGCCATCTATTGAGTAATTCATAAACTAGAGGTGGCTACATACTACTACTACTACTACTACTACTACTACTACTACTACTACTACTACTACTACTACTACTACTACTACAGAGGAGGGAACGACCCACACCCTAAGGAGCTTCGCCCCTAAAAATTACTTCACCCTTGATGAAAGTGTTCAACCACATTCTTAGCATAAAGCGAGCGCCATCCTAAACTGCCACCACTAGTTTTATTGTGGTACTTTAAAATTAATTCAAGAATCTGAAGTTCCGTTTCATCCATCTGACACACTGCAAAATGCTTTGTTTGAAATTCGGCTTATGCGTGTGTCGCCGACGCATGTGGACGTTGTTTGTTATCACAAAGCTCAGCCCACCGAGAAAGCTGTCCTTTGTAATTCTTTGTCTTGGAAGTAGTGCTGAAAGATATTTATCGGTTTGTAACCACTAAGAAATGGAAATATAGAAGGAACCTCTGAAACTTCCGAAGTTTGAGCACTTCAGAAATTGGAAGATGGGCCCTGCTAAACAGCTGAAACGTTTCATTTAAGATATTACCATCCTTCATTCATATAACAATATGACGTTGCGAAGCTAGGAGCCGGCAACATGCTATACATGTTGCAAACATTTCCAACAAATCATAATTATAAAAATGAATAATTCAATAAATAAATTATTAATCAGGTCCTCTTAATTATAGGTAACCATATTGCAGCCACTTCAACCATACGTTCAAGACAACGTTACTTGCACGCGAAACAATCTTTCGGTCTTAACTTGCCATATTCTGCAAGGTATAACAGAACTTCCCGTGTTCAAAATAGAAGCACCCTGCTACAATTCTTTAAAGTACTCAGAAATGAATTTTCTTTCATTGTATTTCTGCTAGCACATGTGACGATATTATTGAAAGAAACTTCTAAAAAAGAGAAAGAGAGAGTGACTCACCGGGGAGCAGAGACCAAGTACAAAATCAAGAATGCTGTGTCGAGGAATAGACGAAACCCGACAATGATTGATGCACCAAAGGGCCTGCAATTTTTTCCTGGGAAGTTTCCTTAAGCCGAACAGCAGCGCAATTGGCCTCTACGGGTTGTGGGAGGAGGTGCTCACGTTCTCTACAGGCCACAGAAAAAAAATATCGCTTAAGTTGGGTTTACTTTTCTTTAGCAGGTTTAGCGAGGACCCTTAGGAGCCTTTCCGAAGGCGTTACCCTATTGTACTCAATCTCAGCGCTGTAAATGCGCGCGGCAGTATGCTGGCACCTCACTTCTGTATTCGAATTTCAACCGTCGTTCCTGAAAAGGGAATTTGATTTCTGTCACTCTGTTACTGAAAAATATGTTTCATACTGTCGGTATCAAAGTCAAAACTGGCTTAGAGCTAGTGCACGCTTTTGATTGCTTCTAGAACCCGAAACTGGCGATGTCAAACCACGTGCAAAGATCTTGAATTAGCATAGAGCAACACCTGCAGCTAACTTACATCAGAATTGGCTCCATTTTCCAGCTTGTGTTTTCAACCGTAAGTGGTCGCCCTGGGGCGGTATTCTGTAAGAGTCTACCTAGTGGACTGCCCATTTCGGCGACCGTTGATTCGCTGCTGCTTGACGTGCAGGAAGGAGACTGGCTGGCACCTTCCTGTACATCAAGCAGCAGCGAATCAACGGCCGCCGAAATGGACAGTCCAATAGGTAGACTCTTACAGAATATCGCCCCAGGTGATCCTTAGCCACGAATGCTTCGCGCGGCTGCACCGATACACCGGACTACACGGTTAGAAGAACTGCCTTAGGTTCTTAGAGGCATCCGATAACAACAACCTTACCTCAATGTTCAGAGTAAAACTGACATATTTATTCACTGTGCCACCATATAGAACTACCTTGTCGAAAAGGACAGCTTTGAAGCACCACAACTCGGGAAATGTTACATGAGCTACTGAGAATGCACTATGTATACATTCAGCCATGCTTCACAACATAACTAGGTGAACCCAAGCCACCTTTTTATTGCAATAGCAATTATATGTTCACTCCGAGTGAATTTTCGCTGTCATTAATAATTACACATAAAAAATAGTGATTCCATTAGTTTTAATAGGTTTTGATTCTGAAGAACACTACTCACAATGACTGTGCGATTTCTCTTTGCGTCAGAATTTGAACGCCAGGTGGCGAAAGATGTCTAGACGTGTTCATGTTCCAATCACATAGACTGCTGCACAGAAGAAGCTATATTCTAAGACCTCAGGTTAGACAAGCTTGCTTTCTGGAACGTATTGTAAAACAGCCTACGCAACTAGGTAAACCGTGTCGGCTTGTGCCATGATTTTCTCACACGCATAGTAACCAAGTACGGTAGTTAGAATAGTACCTACCCGTTTGTGGTTTCCGCAGCAGAGCACCGCGTCCATCCCATCGTGCAATTATGCCCGCCGCGTGTTGTCAGAACGCCGGCCGAGAAACTCCAGCGAAACGCTAATCGCAATGAAGCAAGGCGGGCGCGCATACGTGGCAAAGACCACACCGTTAGCCCAGATGCAGAAACAATGTGCTGCTGCGTGCGCGGCGCACGCTGCAGCTCAACGTCGTAGGCGTCCAGACGTGGCGCTGCGGGAACAGGAGGCCGAGGCCAAGCGACAACGTCGAAACAACCCTGCAGTTCAAAAGCGCGAAGCGCACGCGCACATCGTGCCCGCCGTAAGCATGCCGCAGTAGGGATACGCGAGATCAACACAAGGCGGCAACGCTGACAAGACCTTGTAGTTTTAACAGATGCTGCCCGCGGTCATCGAGTTTTCTCAGTTTATGTGTCTACACACGCCGTACCATGCGTGTTTACTTAATAAGCTTACGTTTACTGCAATTCATACTGCCGTTACATCTACAACCACAGACTTCGTGTAATATTCTAACATGTCGCTATCGCATTCATTGCTTCTCCCTCATGGTGAAACTGTGATCTTTAACAGCGGAGCTGTTTAGGCCGATCGTCAGTCCGTAACGCGCTAACAAAAAACATCGCTTAGCGATGAGTCCCCTGGGTTGCCTGGCAACCCCCTCGCGGAGCGGCGTGTGCTTCGCCTCCTCTCCGTGCGGTGCACATATTGCCTTGACATGGGACGTTAAGGAGATGGAAGTAGAGAATGCGCGCGGCGCGCGCTATGCTCGGGAGAGAGAAAGAGACAATGAGAGAGAGAAAGAGAAAGAGAGAGAGAGAAAGAAATTGTAGCAACACCGACGAGGCAACGCTCAGAGCTGCTGCCAACGCCATCCGCGTTTCCTCGCGTTCGCGCTGAACGCGCGCAGTATCCGTGAGTGCAGCAGACGCCTCTGACGGCGGCTCGGCAGGTTTCGACCAGCCACGCCCCGGCAAGTGTGGAGGCGCAGCTTGGCCGTGACGTCACCAAGGACATAAAGCTCGGAGCCGCCGCACGGCGGCAGAACTCTCGTTGACTCTGTGGCGAGTACATGTACCCTTGACCTTGACAAGGGACGACCAAAGAAGATCCGGGCACCTGAAGAAGAAGCCGCTCATCTTGAAACGCGTCGCGTGGCCAAGCGAGAATCTGCACGACGGCGGCGAGCCGACTCGGCATACCGTGCCTAGTAGCACTTAGCATTTCCTCGCAACAATTAGCCAAGCATAGTAAAACGTGGAAGAAAAGGTAGGTCGATCACCAGCTCCGCTGTTTACTCCAGCCTTGCATCACTAGTACGAGCTGCCCATGTTGTTTTTTTTTTTTTATTGTCTGAGCAGTAGAAATCAAGCATGCTTTCCCCCCACCCCCTTTTTTTTTTGTCATGACTGCCAAGTCAAGAAAACACGTTGCATCAGTCTAAATTCTGTAATATAAACAATAATTTAATAATCTAATCTAAACTCCATATGTTAAGAAATGCATCGCAGCGATAAAGGTTACCACTCCCAAAGTTGTACCTCAACTCATCTTCCCCAAATCCAACTGAGTGAGATCTCAACCAGTGGCGTCTTTCGGTATATTATTGCGATAGCAATTATATGGACATACCAAAGCATATTTCTGCCGTCGGCGTCGCCGTTGCCGTTGCCGTCGCCTTGAGGTTCCGTAAGACGTCAATGGAGATGAAATCATCGCCGCGATGATAAGTGGTTCTTGAGGGAAAGGGAAAGGTTGGCGCTATCTTCTGCAGCCCTTGAGGGAGCACGGCTCAGCGCCAACACCGAACGCTGTATGTGCCAGTGAAAGGGAGCGAGGGACGCGCGCTTTCACGGGGAGTGAACCCACGGCGGAGAACATACGCGCGTTCTGCGCCGTGCTCCTTAAGGGCTGCAGAAGTAGGCGTCTCTTTCCTCCTTTACAATCATCATATATGTAGAGCAAACGCGCCTTCTTGCGACGCTCGAAAAGCCGTGGGGGGGAGGCGACGTTTAGCTGCGGCACCAAGTGCCTATTTATATAAAAACGTTGTGAGGCGAGACGGTGGTAAAGACTTCCGACGCTGCTCGACGAGTGTCCCGTTCTGATGTGGTCGAAAACCTCCGAGCCGCCCCCAAAGGCTCCGGCAACAGTCACCAACGCCGCACGCGTTTTGTGCGAACGCGGGCAAAATGCCGACGGCGTCGACAACAGTTCTGCGCGTTACCGGTGCTGCTGCATGTCCAAGTTTATACAGCTGATAAAGCTACTATCATTACTCGGTATAGCTCTCTACAAATTTGCTATCGCAATTGATGCTTCGCCTTTCGGGTGAAACTGCGACAACTTTTTCCTTTTAACATCATCGCTTTTCTAAGTCGGTGCTTGCGCGGCGAGGTGTTGTTAGTCACAATGATGCCTGAACAGGGCAAATTCTAGGTAACTTGCACCAAGCTGTGTGCGTCTGGACAATTAGCGCCACCACCAATGCCACTACTATGCTATGTAAATTGATTCAACCGTGCATCACACAGACGTAACATAGTTTACATGCTCGGTGCTTCATGCCGACCGTTAGCAATTGGCTACGACGTATTCCATACCCGACATGACCGTGGAGAATATATGTTGGGTGCCTCAAATTCTAAATAATTAAAAGACTATCAAAGTAAACTTGGTAAAATTCTGTACTGTTTTGCACATAGCAAACAAACAGAGCTTTATACCCGCAATGCACAAACTCCTGACGTTTCGTTAGAATTCCGCAACTCATTGCTCCGTTCCCCGCAGAAAAGTTGATGTTGCACTTTTCGTGGTGCATAAGCAAAGTGGAGTCCTAGTTCGGTGAGTACCCATTGCACAGTTCACGTAAAATAAATAGCCTGGGGGAAAGAACTAATTAACCTTAAACACAGAATATGTAACGCCTTCCGTTACAAACATTAAGCAGGAAAGAATATGCCCTAAGTACAGCTCGTGCTTTCAAGCGAGCGCAAAATAATATATATTTTGAAAGTGATTTCTCCAGTTCTATTCATATTTTATGAATAATGAAACGAATGAAGCATGCTGTACTTTGTCGGCCTTTCAACAAACGCATCTCGCAGGAAAATCCGCTTTGTCGCGTCACTACAGTCGTTGATAATAAAGAAAGCAAGCTTCTTTGCGTTTCTTCCATCCTTTTTTTTTCGTTTCGCCATTCACTCAATATGCGGCGGAGCGCTTTGAGTGGTGGCGCACTTTTACGCACGCTTTGTTTCGGCGGCTCTAAAAAGCGCAATTTGCATATACTAACTGCTGAAACACTCTTCTTGAACTTGGTGCGTTTCCAGGCACTTGCTCGGGAAAGAAAGAATATTTTATGCAAATCAGTTACTAATCACTACGCGTCAGCGAGAAAGCAAAGCAACCCAAGACAATGGAGATTTCTAAAAACATGCCCTGTCTTTAAAACAAGTTCACTAGCGAACAAGCGCCGTACTCTTTCCTGGTGTTGATGCAAGGGTTGCGTGAATAATCGAATTAATACAGGAAAGGTCAGTCTTCGGAAGTGTTCCCATTGAAACCTGCTAAATCTAGGTTCGATATTTTTGTGCTCATCAGGTGGTATGCAGCGATAAATGAAGAATACTGAGCTTCGTTTTCACTTTTAAACAGCCGTATTTCACCAGTTCAAGTGCCAACGGTGTATCATTGTCCCCGATACAGCACACATAGGCAGTCACTTGCGACCGCGCTGGCGCGTCTTGACGACCGGACGCTTTCGGAGCAGACAGCCCTCGACCGTCGGCCTATACAGTCGTCACGCAACAAGTCAGTCAAAGCACTCTTGAAGTTTTTGCAATCGAGTGGACTTTCTGACTGACTATAGTTCTCACAGACGTTTCCAACCTCCTCTAATTTTTTTAATTCTTGTAATTTTTTTCTTCACTGCTTTTTCTCTCCCCTATTCTTTCCGCCTTTCATTTCCCCTTCCTCTCCCCCAGTGCAGGGTAGCAAACCAGAATTCTTTTCGGGTTAACCTCCCTGCCTTTCTCTCCCCGTTTCTCTTTCTCTCTCTCTCTCTAAATTGTCCAAAGGACAAACTAGATTCGCTGTAAGCAGCGAATAGATAGGTTAGCCTAGGCCGTTGTTGGCACATGACGATGGAAACAAAAGTCAAGTTTTTATTGTTTACTGAAAAGTGCGATTGATGCGTGCGCACTGCGCACAAAACCTAATTTATGTTCTTGACGTCGTTGAAGTTATTCGTCTTTTAGCAGTACAAGTTCGTGCTAGGCATGCTTTATAAGGACAGGCCATTGCTTTAGAGGTTTTCCCTTGCACTATCGGTTTTCACTACGTTTCTTTGCTAGTACTGTAAGGAGCCCTTTAAATAATTCCTGGCTTTTCTTGGCAAATAAACCAAAGGTCTGAATGAAAGAGTTGCGAATCCGGTGGGGTACACAAACAAGAAAGTCTGAGTGGCCCCACATTGGTGTGGCCGATAACTTCTGCCGATGCGGTGACACGGTGACTGTAAGAAACAGTGGCGAAAGCGGTTTTTTAAAAAGAAGCTCATCTTTAAATGCATCGTTCAGCAGGTCAGAGGAAGGTCAGGTGTATATAGACACCATAAAATCAATGTCGACATATGGAAACGAGATAATGGCGACCAAGTTTTATAAAATAAATTGTAGGTTTTGACGGTTTAATAAAAGTACGCAATGTGTTATGGGAGACTCCGTAGCGGATGCATGGGGAGCAATTTGCAACATAGGGGTTCTTTAACCTGCACCTGAATATACGTGCAATAGCATTCTTAGCAAAACAGGTCTCTGGAATCCCGCAAGAAGGTTCATGGAAGGAAAAATTGTCGTCCACCCGTATGTATCACGAAGCTATTAAGGAAACTCGCATGGGTTTCTCAGAAACAAAGCTCTGTGGCTGAGAAAAAATTAGTCCTGGTCCGGGATTCGAACCCGGGACCGATGCCTTTCCGGGGCGGTCGCTCTACCATCTGAGCTAACCAGGAGGTTAGCAGATTGCAGCGCGATGGCGACTTAATCGACAACTCGAAGCGCAAGGACCCTGAATGGCAAATCAGGGGTGCGGTCTTGTACGCGTTCCAAAATGGAACGGAGGCGGTCCGTTCCATCGAGCCGCACACGATTGGTCAATTTGAACCGTGAGCCGCACACGATTGGTCAATTTGAACCGTGACGATCAAATTGACCAATCGTGTGCGGCTCAATGGAACGGATCGCCTTCGTTCCATTTTGGAACGTGTACAAGATCGCACCCCAGTACTGCGGAATCCTCAGGGGGGATGATGGTTCATTAAAGAAAAAGTTGTCATTCACCCGCATTCAGTGTCCTTGTGCTTCCAGTTGTTGATTCATTCGCCCTCGCGCTGCGATCTGCTAGCCTCGTGGTTATCTCTCAGAAGGTACAGTGACCTCCCTGAAAAGGCTTTTGTCACGGGCTCTAATCATGGACCAGCACGAATCTTTCCTCAACTACGAAGCTTTGTTTTTAGGAAACCCGTAGGGGTTTCCTTCGTAGCACCGTGCTAGATACGGGTGGATGACAATTTTTCCTTTCATGAGCCTTCTTCCATGTTGCGAGATTCCGCAGAACTGATTTGCCATATTCAGTGCGTTTGTGCTCCGAGCTGTCGAATAATTCGCCCTCGCGCTGCGATCTAACTCGCGATGCAACCAACGGGCTGGACATGGAGCTTTACCAATTCAATACTTCCTTGCATTATTTTATCACGGGAAGCATGCGCGTCCGTCCGCGCTGATGCTGTGGTAATCGGGGGTGAAAGTGCTATCTTGATGCCAAAGGGCAGTTCCTTTCTCTCACCTCCGCCGTTTTCCCCTGGAGATCAAAAGTAACTTTCTATTTTATTTCACCTTATTGTACTGTATTGTATTGCATTGTATTGTATTGCAATGCATTGCATTGCATTGTTGTGTACTGTGTTGTACAGGTTGAGTACAGAAAGAAAATATCGTTTGGTATCCTATACATTGCGGAATGGGGAAGTAGGAGCTAGAAAGATAAGAAAAAGCAAGTGAGAGAGCACGCACCTGCTAAAGATCACGACCATCGGCACAAGTTCACGCGAGTATTATTAAATTCATTTGCATAACTCTGTTGCAAGTTGTAGCAATGCTTTCGTCAACTTCTGCTGCGACGACTGGTGAGCTCGGAATTCCGAAGTGGTCTATTCCAGAAACGATCCGCCACCAACGGCCATCTAACCTATTTGCAAACGATCATTTCAATGCGATTACCATTCTTTGGGAACTTCACATATTTTTAGGTATGATGTCTATTGCTCACCTCTCTAATAACAGCTTGGGCCACTGGCTATGGGTCCGTACAGACGATTTATGAATAGACCACTTAGGCCATTTGGTATGTGCAACTAAACATGTGCTATGGTGCATGTGCCCGAATAGACAGCGTGGACCATTGGGTATGTAAAACTGGGCTTGTGACACTAGGTAAGTATGAGAACATTCTTGACCAATAATACGGAATGGGTATGCGCCCGGATAGACAGGCTGAACAAGAGGCAAGGGGCCGTATTCTGAAACGTTCCACTTCGGTGATATTTCTTTTTCGCTTTTGATCAGGCGCGCGCGGATTGGCTGGCTGAGCAAAATTGAATGACGTCGGGCTCAACCAGCCAATAAGCTCATCCAAGTTTGCTACAACAGCCAATCATCTCGCGCCTGAAAGCGAAAAAGAAATATCGCCGAAGTGGAACGTTTCAGAATATGGCCCAAGAAGTGCAGCAGTCGGCTACAGAAAATTGAAGACAGCGACCGAGAATTGACAAAGTCGGCATCAAAAGCAGTCGAGTGTGGAGAAAGATGCGAAGTGAACGGAGTGGGACCAGAGCGTGCATTGAAGGAGAGAGAGAGAGAGAGAGAGAGACAAAATTTTATTTTGATGGATCACGGAAAGGGGTGTATTCCCATGGTGGGTGAAGCCTTCAGTCCAGGGCATGCATTGAGCGAAAAGCATTCAGCTACAGAGAAGTGAAAAAGATATCGGTAAGGGGAAATTGACGAAGCCGGCAACATGAAAGTGTATAAGTTGGTAATATGGTGTATCCCTACATTGTTTCAATGCTAATCGCATTAACGTCGACACCCGTCATGAGATGGATTCTGCCACAATGTTTTGTACAATATACAATATATCGAGGAAAGTGTCAAAGAATCTGCCCGAGGATCTCCTCGCGACCACAGTCATTACACGCATTCTTGTCGTCCGTACCTTTACTTAAAGGACTTCGTAAAGGCTGCTTCTAACCTTAGTCGACAAAGCAGGATTACATGGCATCAAAAGAATCCAGATGGGATTATAGCGAAGTATCCAGTTGGCGCAGTCTGTTGTGCGATGAGAAAGGCCACAGTGACGGCTACTGGAATAATTTCGACCACCTGGGGCTCTCTTAACGCTCACATAAAGAACAGAACAGCACGCTAGCGCTTTTACATTCCGCCTTCGTCGAAACACCGCCGGTGCACAGGGAATCTAACCCGCGATCGTGTGCTGAGTAGCACATCACCGTATCCACTGTGACGCTGCGGGGTGTGTCGTGTGCGACACACTTAAGACGTAGTGTACTGCGCTAAATTGTACAACGACGGAAAGAGAAATGGGACTGCGCTTTGTCCCACATGCCTTTTCGTTCTTCTTGTTGCGCTTGTAGAAACTACCCTCGACAGAGCGCTCTTGTCATACACTTCGACTGTCGCGACTTCTAGTAGACTCTGTCTGTGCACCATAATAGATTAGCATCTCATGCCTCATCGAAGGCTGCTACTAAGGAAAATTGACTGCACCAGCCCAGAGGCGGTGTTACTTTCCATGCGGCTTAGTCGAGGATGAGCGTCGATTCGACGCGCATTTGTGAATACAGAATTAATCCTTGAGGCGAAGCGCATACTTCCTCAAGCGCAGAAGGTAGATGAAAAAAAGTTGCAGATAGAGTGTCTGGACGACGAGAGAGAGTTCCCAGGGCACAGCCGAGGAGCACGAAAAATTAAGAGGTGCGCTTCCACTTGGCTTCCACGGCAGGGCTAGCTCAGTGAACGGAGGGAAAATGAGGTGCCAAATATTGGTCTGGTAACGGTAGGGTTAACTCGGGGATCAAGTAGAGTACTTTGCGCCTTGCAACTTTATTTTCTTTCGGAATGCTTGTCATCCGTATGCGGGCTTTTTTACTATACAAAACCGTCCGCCACAATTGCTAGGCCTGCGCCGTGCCCCTGCACTATCGGTACTTCCCTTTGATCGCAACTGTGCTAAATCAGAGAACGCGTCACCTTGTTACCAATGCCTACGTGTGAGAAGTATGGATCTGCTAACGCTAAAGGCGGACGTTCATAACTTCATTAAGCAACGAAACGAAGTCCGTGCGGCATATTGAATAATGTCCAACGGCATGTCGGAAAACGTTTTACAGCAGCCTCTCGGCCGGACACGTCCCAGCACGGCGGCCTGTCTTCTGTATCGGTGAGACTCGCGACACGTCATGAGATGTTCAAAGCGGTCCTTCCAGAGCGGTCGTGCGTACGGCAGGTCATGATACTGTGCCCTCTGCAAGACCTAGCGCGCGCGCGCGCGGACTCGTTGAAAAGTCGCCAGCCGGCCTGGCCTCCCTTCCAGCTTCTGGTAACCTGATTACTGATATCACATTCGACACGACCACCCGCGCAAGGTCCGCGAAGTTCACCTTGCGTTTCAACGTGCCTTTCCGCTCATTCTCGCACTTCTCAACTGCGAATTACACCGCCCCTTTCTCATTTAATCACGGGTTGCACTTTCGCGAGGTAATTCACTTACGTCGCCGGAGCCCGCTGCCGACCCCTCGCGTGGTTCCATAGAAATCGCGAATCCGCCGTCGGCTTCGACAGATTTTGCGTTAAATAATCCAGCGTTCATGACTCCACGCTGATTTTGTGTTAGGCAAGAAAGCTCCGTAGGCATGGCAGATAATTTTGAAATATCCTTTATCAGATGTACTGCTGCTATATTATTGAGCGCAGCGGGGAAAATCAAATCTTGTAGGTGTTGGCAAAAAAGTGTCGCTGGAAACAAAGTTCACTGCTTGTATACACAAAACATTGCAACAAGATAATTAAATATACGTATAAGTCTCCAATAAATCTCCGTACTTAAGCAAACGTCACTGTATACATATACTGCGTCAAACAAGACAAATAAACATGTTGCGCAGTCACAGATAGTACACTTTACGCACAGAAAGACAGACGATCCAGGCAAGAACAAAACTTTGATCGCAGAAATTGTGATATGTACTTGGGCCATGCGGCGGTCGCGACAGCACCATATGAGTAGAATAATAGAGGAATACTGCAGAAATCAGTACGAAAACGTGTAATATAACTGCCTGCAGAGCGGCAACAAATATTCTGCACCCAAAATTAAAGAAGGGTATTGCTTCAGTTCAAAGAAGAAGTAAAATCAGGTAGCTATAAAGGAAAGAAGGCCAAACTGAAAGCCGCAGATAATGCGACAAGTTGAACTACCCAATATCCGAGTGTGTTTGTTGGAAAACGCCGCGTGGGCCAGGCTTTCAATGAGCAAGGCCGCTCAAAATTGGTTATTGATGTCCTCCTAATTTTCGTATTCGCATGATAATTTTGATCATGATGCTAACTGTTACAATACACGGCGAAAATTTCCCCGGTTTTAAAAGCTAATGAGCGGTCATACGTTTTCATTATTACGCGTTTATGAACCTGAAGGAACAGAGCTTTTTACTTGCATTCATTTTTGCTGCTTCGCTATCTAAAGGACAAACTTCACTCGGTGGGGAAGTTTAGCCAAGTGGTCAATGACTTCGGACACGTTGATGCCGACGACTCTGTGGGCGTATAGAAGCGCCAGCCAACCCATGCGTTCCTCAGACATTGTAGAGCGCAAGCAGTTTTTTTAGTAATCTCATGTTAAAAATTATTCTCTCTGCGCTGGCAGTGGTCACTGGAAGGATGACTAGAATCTGCAGCAGTTTGTGCACATTTACATAGAACCTGCCGTCGCAATGAGAGATGACATCTATTCTGCTGCTAAAACCTAAAAACACTGCTTCGATGTCGTTGGCATCCTTGTTTAGGTACCTTGCACAAACAGCAAGCTGTTCGATTCCAGCTATATCCGTCGTTTCGTCAGCAAGTATGGAGAAGCGGCCTGCAGCTTTTACTTTTGCATCTAGGCTTTCTTTGATAATTTCACCACAAGTTTCTATAATTTGTTTTTGTACATCTGGCCTTAAATACGAGGCATTACAGGGGCAACTTTCCAAATGGTTCTTCAGATATGTATTTCCAGGATTAGCTCGCATGCGACGAAGCGCTCCGAAAATACCAGTATTTTCAGCAGGGCTTTGGTTAAATACATAGGACCACAGTCCCTGTGGCCACGGAGAGCCAAACCTTGTCGCCTGCAAAAAAAAAAAAAAAAAAAAAACTGCCTCAAAATAGGCCGGTAACTTTCTTCTGTTCTCTCTTATTTTACTTTGCTTGCCCTGGTCCAGCTGATCGATCACATTGGGCGCGCTTCCTGAAAATGTTTGGAGAAAATTATCAGCTGCCAGCTGACAGGCACGGCGATAGTATTTTCGTGTGTGTGGAAGATTGCGAGCGCGTGCTCCCATTTCTGGAATGGCGTGGACACGAGGGCTCCAGTGCGCGCACGTTGGCCCAAGTTTATAAGAACATTAAACCCATAAAGATCCAGAATTGAAAGTCTAAAGCACGCCTTTGGAAATGTCAGTGCGCCTTTCGCGTCAAAAGTTTGAGAACTTTCTACCCATAAAGCTTCGGAGTTGAAATCCATGCGCTCCGTACATTCCGCGGCCGCGGCGAGATGCCGCAACACGTCCGCTCGCTATCGAAAAGCCCTTGAAAGTTTGTGGTGGAATGGGGCTCCTTGCGTTATGTGACTCCAGGTGCAAGGGCGTTGCCACGAAATTCTGCCCGAGTTCGCCATGTTCGTGCCGAAATGTGTGTTCGAGCATGAAAAAGACATTGTGCACAAAATTCAGAATGATTCCCGGCGCCGGTGGTTGGTATGGTCGGCGGTGCATGCCAGCACGAAAAAATTTCGGGGTGGGGCTGAAGCTCCATCATTGTGTGTGCAGAGAAGCCTGCTGCGGGGCCGCTGAGTATTGATATAAGGATAACTGATTGGTAGCATGTGATAATAGTACACTACTAATAATAAATGATTGGTGGCGTTAAAAAAAAGAAAGACTGGTGACGCCGTTGTCGCCGCGCCAAGGTGGTAACGAAAACGAAAAACCCAATAATAAATTTAAAAAAATCGAAAAAAAAAGCAGCTGCGGTGAAGCTGGTTTTGACGACGTTGCGGCTCAGTTGATACGATTCGCTTTCAAGGGGCCATCCAGCTTCCTGGAAACTTATCTCCACACCACTCAGTACACGGATTTGATTTATTTAGCACCGGAAAAGCGATGGGTAGAAATGCATAAGCTGGGAAAAGCAAGTAAGCAAAAGCAAAGCAACAGTTGAGCAAAAGAATGCTTACGCATTAGTAGACAATTCTCAGAATTTCTGTAGCATTTTGTTTTTCGAGAATGCCGGTAAGCTGCTGCTCAAGGCTTAATAGTGCTCGTCACATGCACACCAACACAATTTTGTTTGTCTGGACACTTATTGTTCGTGAGATTTCCTTCTCATGATCAAGATTACCTGTGAGTTAACCACCTGGATAAGTGATAATTAAAGTGAAGCTGTGAAGATGCATTCGCAGCTTTAAGAAGCTGCATCTCAACTCGCCCTTTTCCCCTTTCTCCCTTTCCAGGTCACTCAATATCACTGTAATTCTCTACAAATCAGAATAATATTGAATCACTTCAGCCTTCCATGCCTCAGTGTAATCAGCATGGTTGAGCCGAAACACGGCTAGCTTCGCTTACTCTGTCTTTAATTATTTTTTTGCTCTTTTAAGTAATTGTTACGCATATACTGAAGGTGCCTGTTTGAAATCGTGCTCGCGCGGCGCATTGAGCAGGACGAAGCGAAGATAGACTCGCGACCAGCAGACTGCTCATTTTAGGCTTGGAACGTTGCGTTCGCCATGTTTGGACGGCTTAGAGCTCTGCGCCAGTAAACCCTGCGGAAGTATCAGAAGTCTCGCGGTCTCATCCATTTCAAGTCACCAGCATCGACTTTGCTGGTCGGGTGTATCTGAAACGAAACGGCTCTTTGACCATTCATTGTAGTGTTTACCTGGGTTGTGGTTGGAGCTGTTCACATAGAACTTTCTAGTGACATGACTGTGAATATTTTTTTTGTATTGGCCTTTCGTCATTTTATTTCGCTTCCTGGTTTACCAAGTGTATTCTTATTATGAGAATGCTTTAACGTTTAAGGCAGCCAGTCGCAAACTTAAGCCTACATATGGACTTATACGCGGTGTCCGGGTGCATAGCTTTCCTGCATCTACTAACATCACGTGGAAGTTATTTGCTGAGCGCGCTTCATGGTGGGGAGGTTTTTGCGAGAGAACGATTCAGACAGTTAAGAATTCCCGAGGAAAAGATTAGCAAGAGGATTCTTCAGCTTCGAACAGGCCGACACTTTACTAACAGAGGTAGAGGCAGTGATAAATTCTAGACCACTCACTTACATTTCTGGTGGCATTTATGAAGCGGAAATACTATCCCCTTCCCACTTTTTTGGCGTCTAGACGTCTTACTGCACCTTCCAAAAGCTCAAGTTAGCGAGAACTCGGGACGTCATACAAACAAACTGCGCGCCTAGAGATATAGACAACAATATTACTTTTGGCCACGCAGGTATAAAGCATATATCTTGACACTAAGAACCGCGCACTTTAGGTCACATAAGCTCGGTAACAGTTTAAAGAGTTATGACCTTCTCATTATTAGAGATGACAAAGAACTCATTATGTTTTGGAAATTTGCAAAGTTTTAGAAATCTTTAAGGGAAACGATGGGCACGTCAGAGCATGCGAAGTCCGACTAGCAGACGGCACTGAGCTCACGAAACCGGTTCAACTTTTTTGTCCACTGGAACTGCGCAAGCAACATTGTCGGCCACGGAGCATGTTGGAAATCGTGCTCGCGCGGCGCATGGAGGAGGATGAAGTGAACACTGGCTCGCGATCAGCAGACTGCTGATTTTTGGCTTGGAAGGCTGCGTTTGCTATGTTTGTATGGCTTAGCACTCTCGCCAATAAACCCTGCAGAAGTATCTTTTCCCACAGCGCCTGTAGTGAGTGCAGGAACAGGCACGCTGAAATTGTGGTCCTTAAACATTGGGTGTTGTTTTTTGACTTTGCGCCATTCTATAACCAAGAAACTTTTGGTGCGCTGTTTAATAAACAATGACAACCACTTGCTTGATACAAGCAAGTTGTCTACTTGCTTGACACAAGAATATCAAAGGCCTGTGCCGCAAGCACCCAACAGGTGAACAACACCTTTCGTTAGGATGCCTGCCAAACTTTAGTTGTTGGGCGAGATGGTACATAATTACTTGTTTAGCGCAAAAAACAACGGACACGTGAAAGACGACAGGACAAGGCGCTACTCTCAACTGACATCATTTTATTGCATCCCTCCTTTATATAGAGCAGAAACAAGAAGAACATGCGCAGTGAGCACCATGCGCGGCAACCACCACAACATCTGATCGCCAGAGTGCACTCATGACACATAATCCAAAAAACCATATTCAGCGCTGTACAAGCTTAAGGAAGGCACACTAATGCACTGCGAACCCAGTGACTGTATGAAAAAAGCTTCTGATAATTCTCGGGCGGTGGTATCACGGCTCTTTTTCAAAATCGTCAAAATCGTCCTCAGAAATTGTCAATGTTGTGCAGCCGTATTTCAAAAACTAGTAAGAAACCAGATTGTGAAAAGAACCACGCGAAGATTGTAGATTGTAGCGTCGGTGTAGCATATAAGATTCCGTTGTCATGTGGCAAAGTGTACGTAGGGCAGTCAGGCCGCTGTGTTATAACGAGCGCCTTAGAGAACACGAGCGATCTATACCGAGAGGCACAGGTTCCCATTTAGCTCAACATTGCAAAATATGCAAGTGCAAAGCTATGTTTCATGACACTACGATTTTGAAAAAGAGCCGTGATACCACCGCCCGAGAATTATCAGAAGCTTTTTTCATACAGTCACTGGGTTCGCAGTGCATTAGTGTGCCTTCCTTAAGCTTGTACAGCGCTGATAATGGTTCTTTGGATTATGTGTCATGAGTGCACTCTGGCGATCAGATGTTGTGGTGGTTGCCGCGCATGGTGCTCACTGCGCATGTTCTTCTTGTTTTTACTCTATATAAAGGAGGGATGCAATAAAATGATGTCAGTTGAGAGTAGCGCCTTGTCCTGTCGTCTTTCACGTGTCCGTTGTTTTTTGCGCTAAACAAGTAATTATGGATTCGCACCAACTAGCCCGCCAACGCATTGAGATGGTACATGTGCATGAATGCGAATAGACGAGCACAAAGTAGGGAAAATAACGAGGAAGACGACAGGACGAGTGCTCCTGCCAAATGTTGTTAGGTGCTATAGCATCCAACTATTTCATTAGGGGATCTTGGTTCGAATCCCCACATCGCACTTTTCTTTTTGTAATCAAGAGGCCTCAAACGAAAAGAGGCAGAAACCTAACTACCGCAAAGTGCCCGTGAAAGATTGGAAATAATGCTTCGCATTAAATTCAGGGTAGCCAGACCACTAACAAAGAAGTTTATTACACCTAATGATTGTGGACCTGAACCGGCATAATTTAAAGCAGGAGACACACGGTACAATTTCGCTGATTCTTGTTCTATCGTTTTTTAATTATTCCGTAATTGATACGCCATGCCACCTATCATGTACCAACAACCGCGTCCTCTCCTCCACGCTTTTCGTCCCGCTTTCTACAGTGCAATCCTGCAGGCAAAGGTATCTAAACCTTGCTTATCTCTCGTTCTTTATGTCACTTATACGGTCCGAAAGAACAGTTTGACTGTAGATAGCTTTGTGGTATCATTAACTGATAGTCACGCAGCTTTCAAGGTACCGCAAATTACCCTGATGCGCCAGACATTTAGCAGTAGCGATACTTTTTTACCCCACCTGCTGCTAGTGCTTTTAATCCGAAGCATTGTTTGACTCATTTCCGGCACTATGCGGTAGGTAGGTAAATAGGTCCCGGTCTCACCTCGTTTAGGACCTCTTCAGTAAAACGAGTGGGTGGCAAACGGCGGGATCAAACATCTAACTTCCAGCACACCAGCCCGGTGCTCTAATCATTAGGCCACGCGATCGCACGCGTACTTATTTCGTACAAAAGCCATCTACATCTTTGAGACGTTTCACGCGTGTGTCACATGCCAGCTTCTCGCATTCTTCGCCCTTGACAGCTAACGCATTGAGACGTATGTTAGGCTGCATGGCCTTCGGGATTGGTCCACATTCCCCGGTCATTCCCACGTAGCAGCTAACGCTATACGCAGAAGCTGTGCGACATTGTACCGCCTTCATGATCGGCCCAGGTCGAAAAGGTTTTAACACTTCTTCACCGGAGTACAAATACCATCATGGTTAACATACACCCGATGACACAGACGAGGAGGAGGAGGACGGAGGAATAGACGGAAAACAGGGAGGTTAGCCAGTTCTCAGATCGGCTGGCTACCTTGTGCTGGGGAAAGGCGCTAAGGGGACTAAAATATAATAGAAAAAGAGATGTTACAAAAAAAAAGGGAAAGAAGAGCACAAAAAAGGGATAATGCGGCATTGCTTAAAATTTTTCTGTAAGACCAGTTCTCCGCAGGAAGCGAAACAGCCCTTTCAAAGCCTTCTGTGCTGAGGACGGTCTCGGCCAGTGTCCCAGGACCCTTTCCTCCGGCAAAGCGCGTTTGTCGAGCTTACCTATCACTCTTGAAAGTTCTGTCCTGGGCGCACTGAAGCTGATACACTCACAGACAAGGTGGGAGATTGTTTCCTGGCAGCTACAGTTATCGCATGTAGGGATGGTGGCCATTCCGATCCAAAATGAGTAAGTATTCGTGAAGGCCACGCCAAGCCACTAAGCGGCACAGAAGCAAGTTGGATTTGAATCTACAGCTCCGTCTTCCGTCAGGAATATCTATAGAGCTGAAGACACAGACAAAGGTACGTAAGATTTTATAGCACGTAGTAACTGATGACACCATAAGCCATGTTTCTCTTGCTTACGCCCGCGCAGTGCCTATGAAGAGGTGAACATTCAGCATGCTGTGAGCTAATGTCGAACGGCTGGACTGGATGTCATGCCGTCGGTGTCACGCCATCGCCGTCACAGTCATCTTGCTGCTGTAGTCACACATACGATCCTGTGAGACACACAACTTCTCGCGTTACACAAACCCGTTGGTCCACTTGGTGACACCTTTGCGGTACCCTAAACAATTATGGATAGCCAGCTACTTAACAAATTCTACGCATAACATTGATTCCCCAGGGCACGGGACCTGCATATTTTTTTTTTTTACCACTGAGTGGATCATAAGCAAATAAAAACGGGGTTATTTTTTTACACGTTCACTAAAATTAATTTCGCTGCTATGCTCCTGCATGTTTCGTCACGTTAATCGTGTAAAAACGATTGATTTACCTGCACAGTGTTCCTAAGGTATTCAGTACCAGCGGGGATGCATTCGAATGCGTGGGACTCCACTATATTCCTTTTCTTTTTATTCTGTCTTTTTGTTTCCTTCTTTTTTTGCTTTCTTTAGTTTATTAGGTTATTATTATTTTGTTTTTTATCAAGAATAGATTCAGTGGTTTGTCGCAGCTAAGGTGTAACTTCGTACGTAACACCTAGCTGTTTTTATTTATTTGTTTGCGTAGTACTGCAAGCCCAAAGTGTCACGTGCCTTGTGAGAGAACGGGCGACGCGAAGTTTATTGAGGGTAGTGGTTCCTGAAAAGCATGGCACTGGGAGATGGCTATCGAGCGGGCGGAGAAGCACCCGCACTTCTTTCTTCTTGTCCGTGCCTGCTTCTTAGCACTGTACCCACTACTGCTGGTGGCATCCCCCCCCCTCCTCGGAAAGAGCATCGACTCGATGCTCAAGAAGCGGTGTAAGAAAAGGAGGGGGGGAAAGTATGGTCAAGGCAGGTGCTCGTGCAAAGGACACAATGGCAGCTATAGGAAATACAAAAGCACAGCAGCGGGGAATCGCGACGGGCACAGTCTCAAGAAACAAAGAGGTTGCAAACAGTAGCGTAAGTAGAAAGATGAATAAAAAAGTTGTTGCAGTTTCACCTGAAAGGCGAAGCATCAATTGTGATAGCAAATTTGTAGAGAGCTATACGGAGTAATGATAGTAGCTTTATCACATGTATAAACGTTGACATGCAGCAGCACCGGCAACACGCAGAACTGTTGTCGACGCCGTCGCCGTTTTGCCCGCGTTCGCACAAAATGTGTGCGGTGTTGGTGACTGTTGTAGGAGCCTCTGATTATTAATAGGCACTTGGTGCTGCAGATAAACGTCGCCTCCCTTCCCTCCCCCACGGCCTTTCGCGAGTCGGAAGAAGGCGCGTTTGCTCTACATATATGGTGATTGTAAAGGAGGAAGGAGACGCCTACGTCTGCAGCCCTTAAGGGAGCACGACGCAGAACGCGCGTTTGTTCTCCGCCGTAGGTTCACTCCCCGTGAAAGCGCGCGTCCCTCGCGCCCTTTTACGCGCACATACAGCGTTCGGCGTCGCGCGGCGACGATTTCATCTCCATTGACGTCATACGGAACCTCACGGTGACGGCAACGGCGACGACGACGGCGACGCCAACG
This sequence comes from Dermacentor silvarum, assembly GCF_013339745.2. Taxonomy (NCBI): domain Eukaryota; kingdom Metazoa; phylum Arthropoda; class Arachnida; order Ixodida; family Ixodidae; genus Dermacentor; species Dermacentor silvarum. The sequence goes on from NC_051155.1 coordinate 232,855,472, forward strand.
GCAGAAATCTGCTTTGGAGTGTCCATATAATTGCTATCGCAATAAAAAAATAATATTCACGAACGCGCAACATATGGTTTCATGCGCACAACGTGGACTATATGTCAGGGCGAGGTTGTTGTCTACGCCCTGATTGCGCCGCACTGTCTGAAACGACTTCGTAGTTCACGCCAATAATGCGGCGCAGCACCTTGTATGGGCCAAAATACCGGCTAATCAACTTTTCACAAAGGCCACGGCGGCAAACAGGGGTCCACACCCACACTTGGTCTTCGGGACTGTAGCGCACTTGCCGGTGACGTATGTTATAGCGCCGTGCATCTGCGTGTTGCTGCTCACCGATGTGCAGCCGTGCGAGCTGGCGGGCTTCCTCAGCGCGCTCAGCAAATTCTTCGGCGTCAGTCGTTTGGTTCTCGGTGTCGTGACACGGAAGCATAGCGTCCAGCATCGTCTGTACTTCGCAGCCGTAAACGAGGCGAAATGGTGTGAACCGCGTCGTCTCTTGTACGGTGGTATTATACGCGAAGGTCACGTAAGGCAAGATGCGATCCCATGTTTTGTGCTGGACGTCGATGTACATAGAGATCATGTCTGTGATATTCTTGTTTAATCGCTCCGTAAGTCCATTGGACTGCGGATGGTAAGCAGTCGTCTTCCAATGCCTGCTGTTGCTCAATTGAAAAATTTCGTCCATGAGCTGTGCCATGAACGCCGTTCCTCTATCTGTGAAAGCAGCAAGTAGGTGCTTGTGCAAGATTGCAAACACCTAAACACAAATGCAAGCATCTAACATATGAACAATATCCATCGTTAAGATCCCAGTCTAATAATATACAGGTGCCTTGACCATAAGTGTTGTTCACCTGTAGTTAGGCTGCCTGTCACAAGGGTCAAATCAAATCAAATCAAATCAATTTATTCTCCAGTTTACATTCTGGACGGTCATTTTGGGCTAAAAGCTACATACGTAGCTTGACGTGACCCAAAAGACCAGGCAAGGCAATAGCACAGCAAACAGTGTGCGCACATGTACATAATTCACATAATTCCAACTGTCGCAGGAATTCCTCATGGACGAATATGCATTTAAAACAACACTAGATTAGCAATACAAGCTGTACAAAACAATCCAACACCAGCTATACAACATAGCATGAGACTGAATTTACAAGGTTAACATTTGCTAAAAAAAACAAAAAAAAAAACAAAAAAAAAACGAAACAGGTTGTACATTATATACTCATAACCATAAACACAGGCAGAATAATAATTACATCAGATACATTACAAGCGTACAAAGTATGAGCGGAGTTCTGTCTTACTGAAATTATCGATATTTTTGTACTTGTTCAAAGTGAATGGCAGGTCTCTTGCCAATATTATACCATACTTGCTTGTATTAACTAAGTGGCAGTTCTTTCTTAAATGGTGAGCGCAGTGTACACAGGGTATAGGTCGACGAAAACAAAGAGAAAATGAGAGAGAAAATGCAAAGCTAACAGGTACACCACAATTACTGCTTGTCTTCCCCTGCAGGAACAGCAGACAGCTTCAGTACGAGCAACAATTCCTGAGATGGAATAGAAAAGAGAGGGAGAGAAAGAAAACAACGAGAAAAACATTCAAGAGATAGGACAAAGCTTGCGTGTTCTGGTACAGCACGCGGAGTACTTAGACGCATGAGAAGTTGAGAGATTCAAGAATATTCTCATACATGTAAGACGGGCAGAAGCATATAGTCGCCGCAAGAACAAAAGACTGGGAAGAATTTATCGCTCGCACTTTCGTCCGTCCGCGGGAGAAGTACGCTGAAATATGCAAGAATAAGAAGACGAAAAACAAAGTAACGTGGGCAAGTGAGGCGCGGGTTTGGAAAAACGATGTTGTACCCTCCTGAGACCAACTGGAGAGCCTGCCCGGTTCGTGACGGGTGCTCGTCCGTTATTACGCATCACATATTCCTCGTCGTTTGTGTACCTGCAAGTAGAACGTCTAGTACATTGTTTCACTTCGAGTGCTATGTTTCTCCACGACCTTCCTCTTTTTTTTCTGCTTTCATTCATTTGGTGACTTTGTTTCTTCCTTAGTGTTTGCCAAATTCCCAGCCTTCTTGGGTATTTGGCGTGGCCGCTCTGTTGAAGCAACAGGCACCCTCCTGTGCTTTTGCAGCCTCTTGTTCTTACGGTTTACAGTAGACCAGCTGCTATAAAGAGACTTAAAATGCGTTTTGAGAGTTCTCGAGTACCAGAACAGTATGAAACGTCCCTGACCTTAGATTACAGAAATGTTTTAAGAAATATGTCTTATATTGAGTAGCAGGAACTTGTCGTAAATTTCTGAAAAGGCCTAGTCACTAAGCTTTACAAGGATTGAAGACTCAACGATTTAAAATGCTCATTTTCAAAAGAGTGTCTAAAACATAATATAGCATTTAAATATATGTATAATACGATGTCCGAAGTTTGAAGAACCGTAGGCGAGACTTCTTGTTTTAGTCAGAACAGAAATGAAAAACAGAACTTTAGTGATAAAATGTTTACCAATGCATTATTACAAATTGGAATAGCATAAAAATATTAAGGAATAACACTGAGATCGCACATAAAGAAAAAGAAAGAACTGTAGATAAAAAAGGCTATGTAAAGGCTATGTATTTTTTACAAAGTTATAAATATGGCGTGTTCACTGTCAACCTGTGAGAAATTCAAAAACAAAATGGCAGAAAAGAATTACAGCCTAATTACCATAGTTAGTATTTGTCTTTGCGAAAGAAGACTGTTACTCGCGGGAAATATAGTTCTTTGGGATTAGAAAGTCAGCTGGAAGGTTATCTAAAGTACTTGTATATAAGTGCTCAATAACTTGAAAAACGAGATACCAAAGATCTGCAGATATAACTTGAAAATCCACAAAACGCGAAAATAAAATGCCGCAACACCCATCTCACGATGACTGTCGATGGTAATGCGATTAGAATTCAATCAATGCAGCGGAATAGCCACGACGGCGTCACGACGAGGGTATGACGACGAAGTCATACCGACGACTGTTGCGACGACGACGAAATGGCAACGATGGCATGACAACAGTCGGAGGACAATGGGATGACGAATGTGTTACGACGGTGACGTCACAATGGCTGTATCAAGAAGTCTCTATGGTGACGATGGCTAAAGTAGGCAATAAGAATACCGCAATAAAGCTAATGCGAGGCTGTCGTATATTTCTAAACAATAAACTATGAATTGTTACGCCATATTGCAGACTGAACAGCCTTAATTGTCCGACGACAAAATCTGCGAAAGAAATACTTTTCTGACGCCTTCATAGCCACACGAACCACTTCAAAAGGGTGACGTCATACCGCTCGTGCGTTTTTCTTGGTTTAAAGCTAATCTGAAATATAATGCGATATGCTCTCTCCGACACCTGGTAATTTCGGGAATTAGGGATCTGGTCTTGGGAAATATCAGTTTAAATCTTCCAGACCTGTGCCTCACGCCTCACAACAGCAGAGCCGGTGGGCTACACGCGTAGACAATGTTTGCACTGTGAGTACTCACTTACTCCCCTCCAGTGGAGCAAGAGGGTTTAACGATATTGCATTCAAAAAGACAATAATCGACAAAAGGTTAGAACATCTGCGACACGGTGGGGATACGTGAGATTATCTTAAAAGCAATTTGGCTGGAAGCTCCGAAGGATGGCAGAAGGCAAACCTCACTGCGTGACAAAGTTTAGTTCGCTGACGCCAGTTTTCTACAGGAAAGCAGAAAGAAAGGCAAAGAACAAAAACGACCGCACTGAACTGAGGCAGCAACAAGCAATACATCGCCGTTTTCCCGCAATCTGTTACGCCTGCAATCTATCATCACAGGCCTTACTTATTAAAACGCCTACAGCACAGGCCAGGCTTTAAGTAAGACACACTCCAACGTTCTTACTTTGTTACAAACAATAATTCCAGTTCCACGTGTTTATATTTTATATCGGGGCAACGGTGAAGCGGTGTTTCATTTGACGAACGTCATTTTTCATCAGGATACACGTTCCGAAGATACACGTCCCAAAGCCTCTGTATTTACTTGTCATTTCTTTAAATCCCCCATCGCTAGAATCCTTGTTCCTCTGTTATACTGCTGTAATCTTGGAAGATTCGGTGCGCGCACATCGCCAATATATTGCATTATGTTGAGAAAGTGCTGTGAAAAGTAAGAGCTTGAGCTTTTTCAAGAAGTATTGTATGCTTTATTTCTTTTATTTTCTTTTTTTTTTGCAGGGAGAATATCGCTCCAACTGATTGCCTCTATTTCGACGTAAGGTTACGCATTGAAAAAAAAAAGTAAGCCTTTGCTTTACTAGTTCCATCTGGTTCATTTAGGTGCCACTGCCACTCAGGGCACCGCACTAAAGAGGCGAAATAAAAGGTGGACTCATGCTTCTTTACGGCTGAAACTAAACTAAGCTTTTGTACTTTTAACAATATTGCTTGCTCAGACAGTTCGTGGGGGCCTCGAGGAATTCAATTTCAATTTCCATTTCAATTTCCCACCGGGGATGACCTTACAGAGAGATAGCTTTCAGCATGATTGCTTGGAAAAATAAAATAGAAAGAAAATGTGGACTTTCATGCTAAACCTGTGCGAGAGATAGACTAAAAGTATATGTGGTGTCCCTCACGGTATCTCCATATGTTAGTTGGTTGTGTTTTACTCTGTTTTTTTTTTTTGTCCTTCTGACGACATTAGAAGAAGACACTATACGTTGCCGCATATCTCGTTAATGATCCGGATAGTCTCCTAGCAGGGTGTATGGTCCTAATCATAACTTGCTGCTCTCCTATATCACGGAGTCTAGCCCGGATTCCCTGCTTAGGAGACAAGGTCAAAAGCATGCCCTGAAGCCACTCTTTTCCTTTTTTTAATAAGTACGTTTATACCACCACCATCTGGTTATGTCCAATGACTGTGGTTCATCCCTAAGCCCCGCATGGAAGGACCACTGACTGTGGCGCATGCTACTTGCTCAAGGGGTACATTAGTCATGCCCCGGTATACACAGAGACATCTTGTGAAGTATACGGAATGTTTTATTTACTGTGCTACCATGGTCCTTCAATACTTTTTTTCTGGTCATGAAGATACCACGTAACACTATGGAAGCGTTTTATATGGCTCCCCTAGTGGACGCACCGTGGCGCTGGCACAGGTGGAAATGCTGCGCTAAAGCTAGGGAAACGATGGAACATGTTTTATTGGAATGTGAAGATATCTACCCAGCTGCCAGTCTAGGCTCCTCTGACCTCCTTGAAGCCCTTGGGTTCAGGGATAGCAGGGGAAAGTAAACATGTCCGCTACAGAGATTAGTAAGAGGCGATGGGAGGTTTGGTGGCAGAAAAATAGGGAGACCACAAACAACGGAAACGTACAAAAACAGAGTTTCCAGTAATGGTAATGGAGTTCCCAGTAATGTTTTGTATCTGTGTGTTTTCTCAGAAATATAGGTAGGACATTAGGCAAAATAATAACAAGAACTTGGTGTCGCAACCCACCACCCCGTTTCAAAGGGCACGCTCATAGCATCCATCCATCCATGCATCAGAGCCAGCGCCATACGGACGGCACAGGCGATCTGTGGCCACGCCGACTACTGCGCAAGGGTCGACTGCACGTCTGCATGTCCTGCATGTCTGCGTTGCGGTAGTCAGGGCGTGTGCAGGTGTGTGTACTTTCTGTATACAATCGTCAACGATCGAAATGCGACAGTGCGAGTGCTGGACCTCGCATAGATTCTACGTCCGATCTTGTTAAGCGGGATTAAGGGGAGATATGTCCAGGTTAGTGCGCAACTCGCGTGTCCTTGAATAACTTGCCCTAATAAGTTTAGCGGTTTGAGATATATGTTGCAGATAAAGAGTGCTCAGAATAGCGTGTTTCATCCGCTCACGACCGTGCATGTTTGCACGCGTTGATGGGATTACGTACATACGCTTGTGCCTGTGCAAACATCAGGGCTCAATAATAAAAAGCTAATTGTACACTCCCTTTCTCTCGCACGCAGCCAAGTGCGGCCGATGAATGTGCGTTTTGAAACGGGTTAGTCGCAAGCATCACCACACGGAAAACGTAAAGGAAAGCGCGTGTGTAAGTGAAAGCCGCGAACACGGCAATGTCAGAAGCGGTAAAAGCGGCAACTTTCGATGTTAACGGCGTGGCATATCGCACCAAGGAAAAATCACCCGATTATAGTTTGCCATATGTGGTGCTTTTGAGGTAATGGCAGGATGCGTTATTGCAATGCTTCACGCATGCAATGCTTCACGCAAATGCAGAACTTTGTCGTAGTGTTATGAAGTCAGAGAACGCGTAATAAACATATTACTTCCTAACCTATTTTACTACTGCGAGATAGCATTTCAGGCCACCACAAGTTACTTTCTTAGTCCAATTCCCGTTTTTCTGTCGACAGCGAGAGGCAGAAAGGAAAGGCAGAGACGCCAAGCTAGTCGCCGGTTTGCTACCGTGTACGTGGTTTGGAGAAACGGGGGCTTGAAAGAAGAGAGGGTCAGGAGAAGGAGACTGAAAAAATACAAGTACTACAGGTGTTCACGGATCCCGGTAGATTACAATAAGCACAACTATGCTGTAACAATCTTATAAAAGGATAAAGAGTCACGTCTATGTTGGAGTAAAGTCTCTTCCGACTGAAGTTGGTGGCTGAGCTTCTTGAGCACAGTGAGCCGTCTCTGTGCACAATACTATGGACACTGGCACAGAATATGGCTGATGTTTTCTCTTCACCGCAGCGCTCACAGGCTGATGTATTGGCAATTCCTATGCTGAAAGCGCAGGCATTGGCCACGTACAACTATACATAAGAAGGTCGCGTCTCTGCGGGGTAGTCCTGATGGTACCTTTTAAGTCAGGGTCCAGGGAATCTAGTCGCGTACCTCTGAAGTTGGGCCCGTTGCAATCAAATAACGTAATTTGGCGTGCAATTATGCGCAGTTTCCTTGCAGCATCTGTCCTTCAAAGCTGGATTGATAAATACTGGACTTGATTACCGATAACGCCACAATGACTCGATAACGACTGAAAAATTACGTCGTGTCTCTTCTCGGCTAAGTGGTGCATCGCTTTTGCACTATCAAATACCAATTGTTCATGTCAACCACCACTCAAAGCTGGCAATGACCTATACAGTACCGCCTTCGAATCGCTGAAAATTGACCATTCGCGTGGTTGTTCGTCATCAATGAAGTGCGGGGCTATGTGAAGGGCGGCAAGTCCTGCAGCTATCGATATTGTACAGTGAGATATATTAAAATTGATGGTGGTGGCTTTTGTCGGGTGACAACAACTGTGGTTGATCTGTTCGGTATATAGGACCGAGCCGTCGGTGTTATGTGCGAGTACTCGCGGTATCATTCCTATAGGCTGAGCATAGTAAGCTGTTTCAGAGCTCGCGATGACAAGTCCGCTTTCTTCTGGACACCAGATTCTAGAGAATTGGGGACTACCTCACCACAATTCTTGTTTCTACAAAAACAAATTTTGTTCCCGCGAAAGGGAAAAAGAAAAGTCATAGTAAGACCCACTCTTGATACGATCTGACTGTTATCGTTTTCGCGATTCCACATTTTTTGCCCCTCTGGATGCGATTACTTTATTACAATGGCATTATTTTAGAACTGTTAGGGGCGAAGCACCTTACGGCCGAGTCTTGTCCTCGTCGTGCGTTGTCCGTAGCTCTGGTTTGTATGGAGACCGCTCGGGGCGCTGCGGTGCACAAGGGGTTCGTTCCCGAGGCGCGCTCTCTTTCTCTCTCGTTCCCGACGCGCGCTCTCTTTCTCTCTCGTCCGTAGCTCTGGTTTGCAAGTAGTCCGCTAGGGGCGCTGCGGTGCACAAGGGACGTTCGTTCCCGACGCGCGCCCTCTTTCTCTCTTCAGCCTTGGATGATAACGGTCGCTTCTGATAACGAATGGATGAAAAGGCGAGAGTGGCGGCTCAACTGCAAGCGGAGTCGAGGGCTCGCAAAGCTGCTGCAGCACGGCGACGCAGACAGCAAGCGGACCCGGAGTCTGGAGCGCGGGAAGCTGCAGCAAAACGGCAACGCCGGCAAGCGGACCCGGAGCTGAGGGCTCGCGAAGCTCGCCAACCTTCAGGTAGAGAACGCTTCCGGCGTTTTGCCGCCGCTTCCCGTGCTCTCGCATGTACGGGGGATTCACGGTTACCCGAATGATCCCCCGGTGCTTCGCCCACTCATCATCATTCACTTCGTGGATATGCGGTGATTTTTTATCTATTGCACTTCATTGACCATTGCTTTATGGTCAGTGCAGTACATAGAGATGGCTTCAACCTTGGACTTAGGACAGTATATAGAGAAGTGCTTCGTCTTGGATTTGAAAGGTTTGTGTGGCAGTGCATTTCTCTCCATTACTATAGGGCTTAAGTTAGAATATTCGCGTTTGAATTTTCAGGTGCTTTCATACTTTACACACTTTTAAGCTTTTTCTTGCTGTAATTTAGAAGAGTCATTTTATTGCAATAGCAATTACGTGCACTAGACGCACGTTCGTGCTGCCGCCGTCGTGCTGTCATGAATCGACGAGCATGTGCAGCCCGTGTGTGTAGGGTTAGAAGGCACATACGGAGACGCGGTGTGCGTTTCGCTGCGAAGGCGTCGAAGCCAAATCACGCCAAGTCACCTTCACGTAAGGACTAGAGGTAAGAGACCGGGCTAGCCTGGTGTTCTATCTTCTCCTATGCAGCGTAACAAGATGGATCACCCCCACGCTCCACTTAATCGGCTCTAGCTGCTGGAGCCAGGGTCATGCGCTGGCTTGTACTCACGTGGGCGTTGTGCGCGCAAACATTAGCCTTCCTGCTGAGACGCTGTGTGCTTGCCCCACGGCGTGGTGCATACGCAGGTCCGAGCGGGAAAGGCCGCATATATGTCAAACTTGTTCTAGCGATGACAAACGTCGACAGTTTTCCCAGTTTTCCGTCGGTCCCACCTCATGCTCCATTTATAGGTGCGATGCGAGTATTGCCATTGCCGACGTTCCTCATTGGCCCAGCGTTGTGACAAGCCTCGTATCTGCAAGCACACTCTTCCGAGACAACTCCTGCGCAGCAGAATAGTTGTCCCGCGTGCTGCGTCGCGCCACGCCGCGTCCACATAATGCTAAAAATATTGTCCGATGAGCTCGAGCTTAACTTTACAGCTGTGGGTACTGCTTGCTATTCACAACATAAAGTGTACAGGTGTATTTCTTAGGGCTAACTTCACCTTTGGGTACACCACAGACAAACAAGCCCTATTGGCAAAACCCAGTACCCAGTGCCTAGTGCCTTGCCTGATTATGAACCCAGTGTCGCGCGCTGGATGCTGGGACGCTGGCAAGGCGTGGCATACTGGGAGGTGATGGGCGCAGGGTACTGGGGCGAAATGCAGCTCTAGGGCGAGTAATACGTGGTTCCTGTCTGCCTTATATATTTTTATTGCGACAGCAATTATATAGACACACCAAAGCAGATTTCTGCCGTCGCCGTCGCCATGAGGTTCCGTATGACGTCAATGGAGATGAAATCGTCGCCGCGCGCCGAACGCTGTATGTGCGAGTGAAAGGGCACGAGGGACGCGTGCTTTCACGGGGAGCGAACGCACGGCGGAGAGCAAACGCGTGTTCTGCGCCGTGCTCCATGAAGGGCTGCAGCATTAAGCGTATCTTTCCTCCTTTACAATCACGATATATATATATATATATATATATATATATATATAGAGAGAGAGAGAGAGAGAGAGCAAACGCAACTTCTTCCGTCACGCGAAAGGCCGTGAGGGGATGGGAGGGAGGGAGGGGAGGTGACATTTAGCTGCCGCACCAAATGCCTATTTATATAAAAACTCTATACGGGCTGTTACTGCCGATTTTGACAGCCGTTTCTTGTTCTTCGCGCAAGGGAAATTCAACATTTCCTTAGTTCGACAATGCATTTCAATCGACACGTCTGTGTAGTCACATATCTCCGTCAGAGAAGCGGTCGGTTAATGCGGCTGGCAGCCTTCGGCGACAGCAAATATAGGTATGTTTATAATACTAGGGAAAATGGAATCGCATGAATCGCCTCAGCTTTGTTATAGGTGCGATAATATGAATCAGCGGCAGGCTTCCTGAGGCCCGTTCTAACGCGTCTGAACGGCTGCTGGGTTTCGTGTCGACTGCACAGCACTGCGACAACTCGCAGTCATCGGTTGCGTACAAACTACTAGAAAACGAGGCGTTATCGGCGTGTGCGTAATTTTGTGCACGAATACAGCTATCCGCACAGCGAAAAGGGAAATGCACAAAACGAAAGTAATCTTCAGTGTCGCATATGCATGGGCAGCTCACGCACGTTTATTCCAAGCTGCAACACCGCCGACACGAGACAGACATTTATGACCCCAAATTATAGCGCTATTTAGGACAGGAGTCTGTTTTATGGACAGGACCTGCCCACAAAATTGTATCAGACATTTATTATTCAACAGCGACTATACTCCGGCAGTGCGGCAAAAACCAAACCAGCGCAGTTTCCAGTACGAACCAGCGAACTCCAGCGACAACCAGCGCGTGTACAGCGCACACCAGTGTGCCCTATAGCGTCATAGGAGAGAAACCAGCATCTCGTCCAGTGTGACCCAGCTCCTATACAGCGATCTCACTAGTGTCCCAGTGACTCCCACTGACAACCAGCGAGCGCCAGCGTCCCAGGACCATCTAGTATAAAAAATGTCACGGTTTCGCCCTAAGGGCGAAGCAATGAATGCGATAGCAACACAGCAATGTCATACGAAGTAAGGTGAGCGGCTTTGGTAGCAATATGAATTGTAGTAAACATGAGCTGATTAAGTAAGCAGGTGTGCTGCGGCGTAAGTAGACCGACATGAAGAGAGACTCGATGACCACGAGAAGGCGCGTGTGAAACGGTGGTGTTGATGAGAAGCGCTTCCCGTGGGCAGCGCGTGCGAAGGGACACACCTGTAGCGCTGCACTGCCGATCCGGGCAGCATTGCATGTGTAGCGTGCGTTGGAAAATGTGGCCCGACTATTATTAACTGAATGAACAAGCGTGGTGTGAGCGCGCACAAACAAACATGAATAGATCACACTGAATGACTGCAGACAACGACTGTCAAAACGCTGGCAGCAAGCGCATACGCCGCAGCGGGCGAAGGTACGTGCGGTCTATCGCTTCAACGGAAACTGAGCGGCGAATGCACAGCGCAGAAAGGTCAGAGCCGCGTGGAGATAAGAGACGGTGCGGGCGAGCGACGAGCGCGGTTGTTGGCAGAGTAGAAGTGTGGCTCCCCACCCCTGCTCCCTCCGGCGCTGGCTTCCCGCTTTCTTGCTTGCGCGTGGGAGATTGAGTGCGTTCGCTCTCCGTGATAGCGCGCGTCCCCGCACGCTTCCGCTCGGGCATACGGCGCGCGGCGAAGATTTTATCTATACGGAACCTCACGGCGACGGCGACGGCGACGCCGACGGCAGAAATCCCGTTGAAGTGTCCATATAATTGCTATCGGAAAAAAAGAACGCGCTGGTACGGACGGACTGAGGGACGGACGGACGGACGGACTTCCGTCGGCCTTTTCATGTTAGCTATGCAGGTGCTCTGCTGCAATGTGTTTTTCGCTGTTTTATTGTCCCTGCAGTTTTATTGCAATGTCTTTGAATACATCACCTAAGCAATTACTTTTTTTAGGGCATGTACGCTTGCCTTGGCCTTGCTTTGGAGCTACGAGTCTGGGGTGAGTGCGGCCTTCAATAGCCCGTGTTTCGGCCTGTGCAGTGCTCTAACGCGCACACCACCTATTAGAACAGACTTGCATAACAAACAAACAAACAAACAAACAAACAAACAAACAAACAAACAAACAAACAAACAAACAAACAAACAAACAAACAAAGATGAAATAAATAAATAAATAAATTCTTTTCTGCTCGCAAAGAGCTTCTCTGCTTGCAAAGCTTTTCTCTAAGAATGTCGGGAAAAGAAAACATGGCCAGCTTGCACCACTACTGTATAGAGAGAGAGAGAGAAGTTTAATGATGCGAAATGCAGAGAGGTCGACCTGAGGTAAATTCCTCTAGCCAGCTACTCGGCGTTTCGGGAAGGGGAAGAGGGAAATAAAGAGGGAAGAAAGAGGCGCATGATGGGTGACGATGACGAGAGAAGGAGGATGTAACACACATGGCAAGCAATTTGGCATGCTCAAAGCCTACAGTCCAGGCCCGTACTTTTTAAAAAGTTCAGTAACGCCTGGATGGCCTTGAAACTCGTTTGAGCATCTGGTCAACGGGCTAAAATAACGTCCTCCGACAGCGGTGGGCTGTCGAGACGCGTAAGGTCATTCGTCAACCTTTGACGCTCTTCCACGTACTTAGGGCAGTCACAAAGCACATGACCTATAGTCTCATTTACATGGCACAACTCACAGTCTGGAGACTCGGTGCGTCGCATGAGGTGCACGTATCCGCGCGTAAACGCTACCCCCACCCTTAGTCTGTGCAGGAAGACTGGCACAGCTGCGTTCAATTTTCGGGGGTAGCCTAAATTTCATTGTAGGGTCTAATCTCTGTAGTCGTCTGTGTCGATTATCCGGATTGTCCCAGTGCTTTTATGTCGATTTTCGGGTGACACTGGAGAGGAGGCAGTGTGCGTCCGCTCTTGAAAAAGGAATTGCAAGCATTGTCTCTGGTTTCTTCGAGTGCTTTCTTCGCTTCGGCATCGGCCAGTTCGTTGCCGTGTATACCACAGTGACTGGGAATGCACTGAGATGTGATGTGGTGGCCGTTTTCTTGCGCTAAAGTGTATAGCTCGGCCGTTTGAAGAGCCAACACTCTGTAAGCGCTTTCTTTCAACACCACTCGAAGTAGTTGCAGAGCCGATTTTGCCTCACTGAAGATTGTCCATACTTGAGGAGGCTGTCGTAAAGTATATTGAATGGCCTCTCTGATTGCCACTAGTTCTGTAAATGCTGTAGTCGTCTTGTTACACAGACGATACCATCGAATGACTTGATGCGCAGGCACGACGAAAACCGCACCAGACGCATACGACGAGACCGATCCGTCTGTATGCACATTCACCGAGGAATCATATTCTTTCGACATATATTCAAGTGTTAAATGTCTGAGGCCGAAGGTAGGTATTTGCGATTTTTCAGAAATTCCGGGAATTTCTGAAAAAGATGTACCCGTATTTTGGACATTACCCATGGGGGCATACGTGGAAGGTCAGCAGGGGCAAAGTATGATGCTATTGCAGACTCTTGGCATTTAATGGCTCTTGAAGAAGTGGAGTCCGGCCGTATGTCGGGAAGTGTCGATAAGGGGTGGCATCCATGACGGCACAGCAGTCGCAGGAATACTCGAAGAGGTTCGCATCGTAGATAGACAGGTAAAGGGGTGACGCGAGCCTCCTCAATTGTTCCGTAGGTTGAGGTGCAACGTGGAACACCAAGACATGTTTTCATCATCTGTCCCTGGGCGCTTTCCAGCGTACGCAAACATGACCGGCTCATACCTGATAAAACTGGCAGGCTATACAACCTATACAACCTATACAACCACTAGTGTAAACAGAGGAGCTGGTGATTGACCTAGCTTCTTACAGGTTTTACCAGGCTTGGCTAAGTTTTGCTAGGAAATACTAAGTGCTGCTAGGCACGGTATTCTGAATCGGTCCGCCGCCGGCGCGCAGATTCTCGCTTGGACGCGCGACGCGCTTCAAGATAGGCGGCTTCTTTTTCGGGGTACCGGATCTTCTTTGGCCGTGCCTTGTCAAGGCTACATGTACTCGTAGAAACGATGGAATCCACCCTATAAGACGCAAACACCAGGAGAGAAGTAGACGAACACATGCGGGGACTAGCAACAAGTTAAATGAAAACAACCACACACAAGTTCGCAAGGGAAGCCAGAGTGCGCATGCGTCATGCATACCACGTGACATGGTATGCATTGATTGTGACTATGTTTTCGGATATGGTACGCTTCAACAAGTTCTCGTTCGTATCGTGTGGTTCCCTTGCCTGGTGTTGGCGTCTTAAAGGCTGGGTTCCATCGTTTCTACAAGTATATACCAACAGGCCCAGCAACAGACTCTTCCACACCTACTCGCCACAGTGTCAACGAGAGTTGTGCCGCCGTCGCGGTGGCTCCGAGCTCTATCTCCCCGGAGACGTCATGGCCAAGCTGCGCCTCCACACTTGCAGGGGCGTGGCTGGTCGAAACCTGCCGAGCCCCCGCCAGAGGCGCCTGCTGCATTCACGGACAACGCGCGCGTTCGGCGCGAAACGCGGATGGCATCGGCAGCAGCTCTGCACGTTGCCTCATTGATGCTGCTACAATTTCTTTCTCTCGCTCTCGTTTTCTCTTTCTCTCTCCCGAGCATAGCGCGCGCCGCACGCATGCTCTCCTTCCCTCTCCTTAACGTCCCATGTCAAGGTAACATGGGCACGGCAGGGAGAGATGGCGAAGCACCCACCGCTCCCCGAGGTGGTTGCTAGGCAACGCGCGGTGACGTCATCGTTCAGCCATGTTCTTGTACACGCTCCACGGACTGACGGTCGGCTTAAACAGCTCCGCTGTTAAAAAGCTTATCGTATTGACTTCCACAAGCTTTGTGGAAACTCTGCACAAACGCTGCACAAGCTTCTATAGAAGTGCGCATTCGTCAGCATGACGTTGATCATACTACGTCGAGTTCTCGGTAGCTGTGGCAACGAGTGCGACAAGATGCAGTATGCATACAAAACCAAGAGAAAACACCTCACAATACTGCCATTAATTATTCCCCGCCTGTATCGTTTTCACTTATCTCACTTTCCGCAGCGCGGCACTTGTCTCGCGTGGAGCCTGCGCCGTGTATAATTGATGGGACGCTAGCAATTAATGGAGAACCGCGTCGATACTACGCCATCCCCTGCAGCAAGTTCGCAGACGTTTTAATTTGTAAAGGTCCTCGATAGTCCCGTACCCTTTTTATGCTTCCCTTGAGCGTTGCTGTTATTGCTGCTGACTTTCCCAGGCCATCACTTCCAGCACAGAGTATGGCAGATGCGATGTCGAGATCGGAAGGTGAAAACAATGCCGTAAATGGGCCAGAAGTTATCGGTCCTCATTTTTGGTTGACAAGCTTCGTTTTTTCGAACGAGCGCTAACGAAGTTTTCATCGCAATTGCAATTGTGAAACTCAAAAATTAGAACTTTTTGAGTGGCGCTCTTTCCGTATTTTCTGAAAGGTAAAGAATCTGCTTCCTTTATTGCTAAGACCCCGAGTAACAGCCATTTCCTTCCGGAAGAGCTACAAAACTTTTGAACACTTTTGAGCTGTTGTGCTTTACTTACCATCCTGCGCCAAACTTTGTATTCATTAAGAAAAAACAAACAGATAATTTCGGGACAAATTATTCCGTCAAAGTTTTTCCCAAAGAAACTAAGTTCGAGGAAAGCAAAATAATTCCTTTGGTTGAGTTCCATCAAGGAGCCCTTTTAGCTGCCATATTTAAAATAGTTTAGAGTGACATTTGATGAACTTTCTGGTTTCTCTAACTACCGCACTCCAACAACCCGTTTGGCGTTTCTGGTTTGTCTCCAGAACAACTGCCATTACAGAGGACAGTCGTTTTGTCCAACAGAAATGCATTTACAATAGTTTCATTGTCATTTTGACTTTATATTTGTACCGAGGAGGCTACAGTTTCAAGCGTTTCCTCCGAGCTTAAGGACATCAACTTTTTTTTTTTTTTTTGGAAGGAAGGGAGGAAGGTGAAATGGCTGGAAGAAAAACTAGGGGAGAAAGAAACGGGCTTAAAATCGGGCACCGAATACCGACGCCGAACTTTATCTCGAGATCATTCATTTGGCCGCGAGCCCATGAAAAGTTCCGCTTGTAAGGAGCCATCGCTGTCCAAGGGACATCTCACCCGCGATCCCTCCCTGTGAGGCCGGAGGGGTTCACATCTTGTGCTCGAATGAGCAGCCAAGCCACGAAGCAGGACTCATTCATCAATTGCCGCCAGGGATGAGGGGGAGAAGGGGTGGGCGTGTGTAGCGAGAGAATGGAGAAAGGGGCCGCGCGGGTGGAGAGTTGAAGCGAACCGTCGCTGCCCCAGCCGCGGCCCCGGTCAGCGACAGACCGTTCACTACTCTTGTCGAACTCGCAGCGAGCTTCTTTTTTTTTCCCCCTCTCTCTCTCTCTGTCTTTTTTTTTTTTTGTGTGTCTTGGTTTGCTGCTCGCTCGTGGGCCATATAACCAACTTTTCTTCCCGGTTATCGCGGGCATTCTGTCGACGTTCTTTGTCACTCTGTCTTCGCACTCCTTGTTTTATCGCCGCCGTGTCTGCAGGAGACTCCTATATTCGCCCACGCTTTTGACGAACGCCCTGCTGGGACGTGTGACGCCAGAGGCAGTTTGGCGGCAATCAAAGCTGGACGGACTGAAAGAAAAAAAAAATGACTGCACTGCGGCAGGCATCACCCGGGTCTTCTACGGTCCTCTAACAGCAATAGAAGAGAGCGGCGTTACAATTGGTGTTACGAAATGTGCAAAGGCGCGAAGATGAGAGAATGATGTAAGGGCACGCCGTGTGGAGCCCCGGGCTATGCGTTGCCAGTTTTCAGCCTCATTCGACTTCGACGTTAATATGTCGCTTCGTAAGAAAGAGCTAGCCCATCCTTGCGCAAATGTCAAACAAGGCAAGTTTCTTATGCTTAGTCGATAGTTCGGTTATAGCCCAAGGACAAGGCAACGCTGCTTTAGAGCATGCTGCCGCACGGAGTGTTCTCTGACGAACTTTGCAGCGAGCATTGATAGAATCGTCTCAAAACTTTCAAAATGAGGCAACGTTCCGTAATGTAAGTTTTAACTGCCGGCCCAGAGCATTCCCGCAAGCAGGTTTCGTCGATGCCTAATATCTTTCTGCACTGACGCGCCTGACAGGTCTTTTGATGAGGTGTGTTGTTAAGATGAAACCTCAGTCCGTCTGATCTGTAAAGTTCACTGCTTTTGTACCCACACAGATGAATTCTGTGCTGCTCTTGACGAGTTGAACAACCGCCCGATGTAAGTTCCACTGCAGTTGCTAAGTGGTATTCTGGTTAATTGGGTGTAGGTTCAAGGTCATGACACTGATTGCGACTGGGATCACTGCAGGCTGTCAAAGCTCTTCTCTGGTTCCTAAGGGCCATGCCGTTGGCTGAAAGGCAAACTGTTTTTTGTCCTTCTCGTCACCCAGGACAGCCGTACGCAATTCCCTGCTGTTACCCTTCTTTCCTCTCACTTCATCTCTTTCTTCCTCCCTCTCCAACTCACACACTCACACCTGCACTGTGTGCAGCACGCACCAGGCCTACAATTCCCCTTTGGCTGACCGTCTCATTATATTGCGCTGACAATGGTTAGAAGTTTGAAACGGGTTTGCCGTGTGCGTTCGTTTTATTGTGATAGCAATTATACGGACGCTCGAGGCGCGTTCACACCAAGAGATCTACCACCACTGCCACCGCCGTGATGTCCCGCTACTGACACTGCATGCGCGACTGGCGCACAGAGGGTTAGAAGGTTTTGATTGAATTTTCTGTTTGATTGAAAGGTGGTATCGTAACGATGTTGTGTGGATGGCCAGCGACTACACCGATTAATTTTTTTTTTAATTTCAGAAAGCTAGCTTCAAAAACTACGAAGTGGAGTGCGTGGCCACACAGTCACGCTCTGCCCAGTCAGGGCCGCGATCTTGTAGGGAGGTCTTTTCCCGATGCTAATGCCGTTCGGTGCTTTTCACTTTCGTAGGGTCAGACGCTCCAACTTGGCGTCGAATGTGGCCGCTCACGAATGCAAGAAGCGCCGAAAGGCATTAGCACCGAAAAAGGCATGGCGACAAAAAATGTCACAGTTTCGCCCTAAGGGCGAAGCAATGAATGCGATAGCAACACAGCAATGTCATACGAAGTAAGGTGAGCGGCTTTGGTAGCAATATGTATTGTAGTAAACATGAGGAGGAGGAGGAGGAAAAAAGAAGGAAAGGCAGGGAGGTTAACCAGAAACACGTCCGGTTTGCTACCCTACACGGGGGAAGGGGTTTAAAGGGATGAAAAGAAAGGAGAGAGAGGGAAGAAAGCACTCGCAGTATAAACACGTGCGGTTGTCCAACACTTCACAATCGGTCACTGAGGCTAGTCGACTTCATGAACTGTAACAATGCCCGCGTCGCTTTGTAAGCCTGCGACGCGTGGGGCCACGGTCCAAGAATCTTTGTCTCTGAAAACGGTCTGCTGTCTAATCGGTCTAACACACTCCGGAGGAGGTCACGTTCGGTCTCATAAAGATGACAAAAACACAACACGTGTTCCACCGTCTCCTCACAGTTGCACGAGTCACAGATTGGTGTGTCGGACATGCCCAGAAGGAATGAGTATGCTTTCGTAAAAGCCACTCCTAACCAGAGGCGGCAAAGTAAAGTTGCATCACGGCGGGGGAAGTTCGATGGAATTTGTAGCCTCATTGTAGGATCCAGCCGTTGGAGATGACAGTTCGTAAAAATCGGGCTGCTCCATGACGTTTCTCTCTCGGTTTGAGCGAGTAAACGAAGACCCCTCGCAGCGTCTGTCCTCGATAAGGGTATAGGAACAGTCAGGGTTTCCTTATGGGCTGACCGTGCGGCATCATCGGCAAGGTCATTACCAACGATGCCACAGTGCCCCGGCAGCCATTGAAAGATGATGTCATGTCCGTTCATGAGGGCTTGATGGAGAACCTCTATGGTCTCAAACACCAGTTGTTCATGTGTCTTGCGTCGTAATGCTGACTGCAGACTCTGAAGGGCTGCCTTGGAGTCACAAAAAATGACCCACTTTCGAGGTGGTGTTTCTACGATGTAATTAACTGCAGCACGTAGAGCGGCAAGTTCTGTAGCCGTAGAAGTCGTTATGTGGGACACTTTGAACTTCCTTGTGACTTGTAAGGTCGGGATGATAAAAGCGCCTTTGGAGCTGGTGGCTGAGACAGATCCATCGGTGTAAACCTGCGTTCTTAACTCATATGCATCGTTCAGCAATGACAATGTCAACTGTCGTAGAGCTACCGTGGAATGACTGAGCTTGTTCGTAATTCCCGGAATCGTGAGGTGTACTTGTGGCTGCCGTTGACACCACGGGGGTGACAGTGGTCTTGCTGCTGGTGTAAATCCCGATGGAAGGCAGCCTTGATGTGTCGCAACAAGTTTCGAAAACGTGGCCTGAGGTCTTTGTGCCGGCAAAACAGCAATGTGATGACTGGGTACGCGACACAGGTGTCGAATGTGTGCTCTGAGGTTGTCAACCGTGATGTATGTTGGAATCAAGTAGTCTCTAGCAATCACGATTGTTGCATGAGTCGAGGCGCATCGTGGAAGTCCAAGACATGTCCGCAGAGCCTGGCCTTGCAAACTTTGGAGGGTACGAATATTTGTTTTGCATGTGTTCGCCAAAACCGGCAAGCTGTATCGTAAAAAGCCCAGAAACAGTGTTCTGTACAGCTGCAGCATGGACCGTACCGACGTTCTCCAGGTTTTTCCACACAGGAACTTCATTATATGTATAATTGAAATTAGTCTCCGCTTCAGGTAGATGCAGTGGGGGCTCCATGAAAGGTTCCTGTCAATAATCACACCTAAGAAGCGGTGAGACTTCTGGTATGTAATAGTCTGGCCATTGAGAGAAACAGGGTACGGTGACATGGGTTTGCGCGTAAAGGCAATGAGCGCACATTTTTCGATGGACATAGTAAGGCCTTGTTTTCGGAGATAGGAACAAGTTAGGGTGGCTGCCCGCTGAATTCTTGCGCGCACTTGAAGACGAGTCACCGCAGAAGACCAAAGACAAATATCGTCGGCGTAGATCGACAGGTGTATTGTATTGGGTAATAGTTCAGCAAGGCCAATCATAGCTAGGTTAAACAGAATAGGGCTCAATACCCCGCCCTGTGGGACGCCGCAGTAGGTACAATAGTTGGCAGAGGGGCCATTTTCGGTCTGCACATAGAAGGACCTTCTGGTCAAATAGTCTCTGATCCATTGAAACATACGGCCACCGATTCCGACAGCCTCCAGTGATTCAAGGATCGCTTCATGTGTGACATTATCGTACGCCCCTTTCATATCAAGAAAGAGCGCCACTGATATGCGCTTGAGACATTTTTGTTGCTGTATGTACGTTGTCAGGTCGATAACATTGTCTATTGAAGACCTGCCTCGCCGAAAGCCTGTCATTGAGTCAGGGTATATACTGTGGCGTTCAAGGTACCATTCTAAGCGTGTAAGGATAATTTTTTCCATTACTTTACCTACGCAACTTGCCAGGGCAATAGGGCGATATGATGTCAGGTCTAAAGGCGACTTCCCTGTTTTTAGTAGCGGTACAAGCCGACTTATTTCCCATTGCAGAGGAACAATTCCGTCACGCCATGAGCGGTTGTAGTAATTCAACAGTAAACATGAGCTGATTAAGTAAGCAGGTGTGCTGCGGCGTAAGTAGACCGACATGAAGAGAGACTCGATGACCACGAGAAGGCGCGTGTGAAACGGTGGTGTTGATGAGAAGCGCTGCCCGTGGGCAGCGCGTGCGAAGGGACACACCTGTAGCGCTGCACTGCCGATCCGGGCAGCATTGCATGTGTAGCGTGCGTTGGAAAATGTGGCCCGACTATTACTAACTGTGGTGTGAGCGCGCACAAACAAACATGAATAGATCACACTGAATGACTGCAGACAACGACTGTCAAAACGCTGGCAGCAAGCGCATATACGCCGCAGCGGGCGAAGGTACGTGCGGTCTATCGCTTCAACGGAAACTGAGCGGCGAATGCACAGTGCATAAAGGTCAGAGCCGTGTGGAGATAAGAGACGGTGCGAGCGAGCGAGGAGCGCGGTTGTTGGCAGAGTAGAAATGCGCCCCCCCCCCCCCCCCCCCCCCGCTCCCTCCGGCGCTCGCTTCCCGCTTCCTTGCTTGCGCGTGGAAGATTGAGTGCGTTCGCTCTCCGTGACAGCGTGCGTCCCCGCACGCTCCCGCTCGGGCATACGGCGCGCGGCGAAGATTTTATCTATACGGAACCTCACGGCGACGGCGACGACGACGGCGACGGCGACGGCAGAAATCCGGTGGAAGTGTCCATATAATTGCTATCGCAATAATAGCGGGCAAGTTTAATAGAGCCAGAACAGCGTTCTGCCGTCCGCTGCAGGCATGAGCGTTGCAAAGACGCACACTGTAAGCACACCAACGTTCCTGCTGAGTTGATGTGTGTCAACACCACCTAGATAGCACAGGCCCACGCACTCCGATCTATGACGTCATGCTACCTGGCCCCAAATCTCCATTGCCAAGGCTAGCGTAGCGAAAGCGGTGACGTCAAAATCACTAGTGCGTACGCGGGAGCATCACCATCAGATTCTATGGCAGTCGGGCCAGATAGCATGACGTCATGTATCGGAGTGCGTAGGCCTTGTGCTATCTAGGTGGTGTTGTGTGTGTACGCATTGGTCTGAGCACAACGAATAGTAAAGATCAAGCTAACGTTATCTAATGTTTCACTGAGCACTAACTAAGGCCGACGATTTCCTGTCGGTCTAATCTCGTGCACCATAGCTGGGCGACGCCAGCAATGGCATTGATGACGCTCCTCTTCCCGCCCGCGTTGTGGAACGCCTGGTAGCTCCCAGGGCGCTGTACTTTCTACCCTAGAGCGGTTACCTTGTGTACTACGCCGCACCATGTCACCCCTTCGAATATGGTTGGAACACCATCCGGAATTGAAGCGTAGCACTAAACATTCGTATCGCCATCATGCCGTCATCGTCGTCGTCATCATCGTCAGGCCACCCGTTCATCCTCAGCTTCACGGTGGCTATACGGTGTAAAAGAAATGAAACTTAGCTCACCAACACCACGGCGTATCGAAATCATGCCGTTGTGGCAATGTGTAGTGGGTTAGCCAGACGCGCTAACTACTGTGCAACATTCACACTTCGTAACTTGTAGGCGGTTTTGGACACTATATGTGGGCTCCGAGATTCTGTGGTGGCATCTTTGCATACATGCAAAGAATACATGCAGAATATATGCAAATATGCCGGTGGCATGTTTGCATGTATTCTGAAGGCTGCAGCAAGCAGTATTGTAGTGGACGAATACAGTGCAGTGCAACGTTTATAGATACTTTTTATCTATAAACGTTGGTGCAGTGTGCATATGTAGCAAGGAAGTTGCTCTTGATAGAAAGGCTGTATGTGTTGTGAGAGCCTGCCACTGTCAAATTAAATGAGGTCATAGCCAGAGGAAACACCAAAGTTTCGCGATTTCTTTTCTTTTGGTTGTTCGTTTGGTGGCTTTAATGGCGTATGTCAAAATAACTGCATGGTAATGAGTAGCGCTTGCTACATAGTGCTACCCAAGTAACTTAGTCGCACAATTTCCGCCGACCACAGCCCACAGCGTTCGAGTCTTGGCCGAGGTGAACGTTTTTTGAAAGCCGGCAGTTGTTAAAGACATCGGGTGTGCAGCCCACATAGTAGCGTGGAACCCATAGATCTAGCCGTTGGAAGCTATTCACAGGAAGTTGTGTTTCGATCGTGCCTACAAGGTAGAATGAAGGCCACTCACGCAGACAGCTTTTTTGTCGCGGCTATTTTTGGTGGTATACGAAAAAATCACACATCCTATCCATGCTCAGCCCCCCCCCTCCCCCCCCCCCCCTTTCCTCCGTGTTTTTTAAACACTTTATAACGTTCTAGCGTTTGTAATTGACTGTGCCTCAGACCCTGTACAGTGCTGATCCAGGCTGTTTCGCTTTAAAGATGCACTTCATTATGCTTCGCATACTTGCGGATACGAAGCGGGTTGAAAGTACTTTTGTCTATTTGCATCTCTAACCAATATATTTAAAAAAAAGTTCACAATAATATCCGCTTTGTCAGTTCGAGCGAAAAGAAATGAGATCAAATCTCCTGGTGGCGGATCGACTAGTTTAGGGCACAGAGTTTACATGTGATTTACGTCCAGAGACGCTTGCGTGCATGGAAGCGTATACATAAGTCTGCAAGCGTAAGCTGCGGGGATAGAAATTTATATGCATGCACACAGACACATTCACGGAACTTCAACAGAGCGCGAAAAAACCACATTAGGATGTTTATTCACACCATACAGGCTTTTTTTTTTTTTTTGCAGCATGCGAAGAACTGAAGCACCACGCAAGCTCATTATAGCGGTGAATTCGCGCCTCTGAAAACGCCAAATTGATATTGCGTCAGTTATCCTTTCCTTTTGTGCATAAACAAAGAGCAACACATGCTTTTTGGTTCAGGTATCTCTTAGCTTAATTACGTGACAACCATCAAGTAACTAAAGTAACTGGAGAACAAATTGCTCATTGCTGCTCTTGTGTCGTGCATTGTTTGACAAATCGCACATTTCGTCTATATAGAAAGTAGCAACAGGTTTTTTTAGCTGCTACTTCCCCGTTCTTTCTGTTCTGAAATTGCGTACTGACGCGTCCATTCTTCCTTTCATCCGTTTTCTCCTGATTCCAAGTCGAAAGTTCTACGGTTTTCCTTTTTCATCATTACTGTAAAGAATACACGTAGGCGGTGAACGGTATAGCGGTAGAGCGTTCGCTGAGCAGCTTCCGTGCCGTGCTTCCTTTTCCGCCACTCAATTCCTTCCTCCCACGCGAACACGCACACACGCATGCACATACATACACACGGAGCCCGCACATCTACATTTACGCACACACGCACACATGCACGCACACACACACACACACACACACACACACACACACACACACACACACGCGCGCGCGCGCGCGCGCACGCACACACACACGCATACATACATACATGCATGCATGCACACACACGCACACACGCACACAAGAAGGCGCGCGAACGGCTCGTTGTTCCGCATGGTCCCTACGAACAAAGATGGACGTCCGTTCTGAGTCTCCCCTTTCCGACACCGCACGTACCCACACGCGCGCGCGAGTTTTTTACTTACAGATTTTCTTTTTATTTTTGGTTCCCCACCGCCGTTCACGGGGTTTGCTTTATGCCGCCTCGTTTCTGAACGACGCGTCCGACACCGGAGGAGGATGCTCGGCGAACACGCGGAACTGCCTCAGCGGGCGGGCTCTTCTACGCCCGCACGCATGCAAAACAAGAGCGGCCGCAGTAA
Organism: Dermacentor silvarum; assembly: GCF_013339745.2. Lineage (NCBI taxonomy): Eukaryota > Metazoa > Arthropoda > Arachnida > Ixodida > Ixodidae > Dermacentor > Dermacentor silvarum. The sequence continues at coordinate 232,879,737 of NC_051155.1, forward strand.
ACAAAGTACGCGAGGGAAAAAAAAGGAAGCACCAAATTGGAAAGAGGAACGGACTGGAAAAGTACAAGACAACAAAAGGATGCGACTATTCTCCTTGTCAGACAGCGCCAGCCAGCAGCCGCGCATACTTGGGCTGACGATCTCGACAAAGCTGACTCCCCTTTCCCGCTTTTGCGGCCTTATGCCTTCCTTTTCCCATATTTGTTTTGAAGTTGGAACTGACTTTCTTTTATCCTTCGTCTTTGCTCTTTTGATCTGTTTCCTCACGTGCGCATAGATAGCGTATGTGCCTGCTAAGCGCTTATCCTGGTTTGCACGTGGTACACATCCTCTAGATATATACAGACGTAACGGCCACAAAGAAATGCTCAACTAGACATTGCAGTGACAAGCTGAAATAAATGATTATGAAGATAATATCAAAACGATGACGACCTTACCAAAAGCAAGGATAAGCTGCTATTTTTATATATTGCCTTGATTCTACAATATATGTGAGTGGGAGGGGAAAAAACAACAAAAAGAAGTAAAAAAAAAAACATTTTTTTGATCGCCACAGCAAAGAGTGATGCGGGATCAAAAATAAAAAATAATAATAAACGAAGCGGGAAATATTATCACCCCCTAATGGTACAGGGAGATCGCGGTGCGCTGGATGGGGGGGAGATGCCAAACGCAGATTTGTTCGTAATGGAAGATGCGGAGGACAGTTGGCCGTCAAAGCGAGATAACAAAAACGCATCCTTCAGTTCGCAGAACCAGGGCACCCTGAACCGAGACGAGGGAAACGAGAATACAAGACCGGAGTAAATCTCTCCCTTCCACAGGGGTGAGGAGCTCAAGAGGAATTGGCCTCACTGTGAGAGCAGTGGGATGCTTGCCTATACAGGGGGGAGGGATCGTGATGGCAAAGACGAGCGGTGAAAGCCAAGTGCCGGAGGCCGTTGATGCCAAAGAGCCTGGTGCCCCGCATCGGGACATTACCGTTTTCTGTCGTGTTTTTTATTTAGTGATTTGCTTTTCTTTGTTCTGATTTTATTTTTTGTTTGTTACTGCGTCCTCTTGAGTTTGCCTTACTGAATCTTCTTCTTTGCGTTTCTAGTAATCACCGCTCGCGGTGAACTCGGGGCGGGAACTCGTGACGCCGCATGGTCCTCATTCATCAGCCCTGGTGCCATGATGGGGCGCGTAGCTCTTGCAGGGGACAGTCATTGACAAAGCGGTGTCTCACGCAGCCACACTGAGCCTTCGTTTTTAATTTTTGCTTTTTTTTTTCTCAAGAGACGCCTTCATCGGTGCTTGCGTTTGGCCCAAACTTGTGGTACATTCTAAGCACAGACATTGCATGAGATTACGCGCTGCATAGGATGAAGATAAACGCCATGATACGCATCGTCTTTAGTTTTACAGAATCGGTTTAACGCTTCACTAAAGCATCGCTTCACATAGATTCTGAAATGTGCCCTTGGATCTGCTTAAACGTACGTTTTGTACGAGTGTAATAGCTAGGAAAAGTCGCAGCTTCGCCTGAAAGGCGGTACATTGATAGTAATAGCAAAAAATTGTACAACTACGCGATGTATATGGTTCGTAGTTTTATGAGCAGAATCATTTGCAGTAATCGTTCACTTTCAAATTAAATTAACAAGAATGATGTGACCTGCACACTGGCAAACATGAACAGTCCTCACTCGATGACTACGAACACTCGGTGTCACAAAGCTGGTGTGTCGGCGAGTGCCGGCAGCCATGAGCGAATGCTTCATGCTGTGTCTCACTTCACCGCGTCTGGGAAACTTGAGCTTGCAAGACCTCCAGCACTAGGCGCGAAAGAAGACAGCCACCTGCCAATGGCGGCATGTATAGCATTCAGTGACACAGCATTCAACCAGTATAGCATTGAGTGACACAACAACATTCCAAGGGTAATCAGACTATTATTATTCCTTTGTCGAAATCCATGTTCAATGTTGTCTGCGTATTCAACGACACATTCCCTTTGGTTCACTGGCAATGGACTGGTACATGATTTACTGGCAAAGCAGTGATGTCTGAATTTTATTTGTTTATTTTGTTTTGACGAAATGGTCTCCACAAGGAGGCCAAGAAATTCCAATCAGTGGCTAGCGCTAATAAACGAGCGAGTTTCACTAAATACTCTGTTAAGCAATTAAAATTAAAAGCTCACTGTCGAATATTGAGGCTCCACATGCAAGATAACGCACAAATAAAGTAATACATTTATTAGTTGTTGTACAAGCTTTTCGACAGGCTCAGCGTAGACATCGACTCTCGTGCAGCGTCACTGCACCAGCCCCGACTGCACCATATTTGTGCCTCATGCATTCAATACAGCGTCATCGCTAAGGGACTGCGTCAATAATATAGCACATCATTCTGTACTACCCGGCGTAACCATCTCAAGCCCTAATCCCAAATACTGCCCCGCCTACGCGATGGTTGCGCGCTGAAGTCAAGACCCAAAAACCTGCGCGGAACAATGAAAAATTGCTTGATTCACAAAATCATGATACGCGAGATGCAGAAAAAGCTCCCTCGTTGATCAAACCGAGACGCAAACATCGAGGAAAAAAAAAAAAGAAAAACGACTACGAATCAGTCAACCCCTGACGACTCAACGACACGCGGCGGGGTCGGTAGCGGCAGTCACGGGGGGCGGGCGGGGAAGGGATGGCGGGAGGGTGGGAGGGGAAGGGGGGGGGGTGCAAAAAGCGGGGTTTGGCGAAATCTCATTGGCTGCGGGGGAAGGTTAAAAGCCCCGCACGATGAGCTTTGCGCCGGGATGGGATGCGCGTGCCTGCTTAACGCCTGAGATTTCCTACGTTTCTATTTATTTTATTTTTTTGTTGTTCTTGTACACTTTCTCATTGCATCTTATTCGCGTCTACATTTAGCTGCTGAGGCAAAGCTGGCAACTTGAGGTAAGGGAGGTCCCCGAATGCAGTAAAATGACCGCGGAAAGAAAGAAAACGATGCTGCGATGAGATTTAGATGCGCCTTAACGTCCCCGCCCTGCCGCCGACGCCGTAAGGCCGCTGCTCCGAAAAGTCAGAATAAAGAAGCGCAAAAGAAACTAAGCAAGTTCAGCAAGGGAAGTGGCGGTCGGGGGTTAAGGTACAAATGAGCCCTCCTCACCCCTCACCTTCGCCCGTGAAAAGCTTACACAACAACGTTGGCTGGTGTGTTCAGATTAGAGGGGCGTCGCGTGCCGCCAGCTTTCGACACGACTTCGACCAGATTTGGTTGCGAGGAAGCAAAATAGCTCAAAGCCACTTTCGCATCTTTAATGGCTTGCCAGAACCGAAAAAGCTCGTAGGGAATACTACGGGAGGGAAGTGAAGCGACGCCGACGTCTCCTTAGTATGTGAAATTGATTAATATTTCTGCTGATTCGATAAAGGTTGAGGCTAAATAAAAAGGGCCGATATGCGGCCACTCGTGCGGCAGAACAAGGCGCGCGACTGAAGCAGAATAGATTTTTTTATATATAATGTACACACTGCGGGAAAATATAAAACGTGATCTTTTGTTTCCAAGCAGCTGCTGAGAAATTTCTTAAGAAGAAAAAAATAAATGCATTCAAGATTTCTTAGACAATGTGCTCAAGAGTACAAGCAGCGCTTTCCTTAACGCGCTTCATACTTTTACATTAATCGTTCGTAGAAAGATGATGGTTCAGCTATTGAACTATTTAAGGACCGCTAAATCAGATAATAAAGACTTCAACAAACTCCAAGTAATTCTTTCATAGCAACCTGAATTAGCTTGTGTGAAAACTTCGCTCGCGGCTACTGTGATAAAGAAAAGAAATAACATCGCGAGAACGGGACATAGCAGGTAAAAACGTACGCATAACTCCTACGTCTTGTTTCATATAATAGTAGCTCTATATTTTTTCTCCTACTGTCATGGCCTATCTGCTGTTCTAGCTCTGTCTTTTTCTCTCTGTTACTCCCATACCTCCCGCCCCCTCTGCTGGCCGCTGTTCAGGTGTCAGAAGCCAAGGTAGACAGTTATGACGACGTGGTTAGCAGAAATGTCCTTTCTTCTTCCTTTATTGCGAAAAGAAAATAAACGACCTACTACAACTTTCATTTCAAACGAAGCTTTCTTTGTCTACGCCAAAGTTCAATCAATCGATCAATCAATCAATTTATTTCAGCATCAATGAAAATCAATTACACTTGGTGGGTACAGACAAAAAGCCATTAATCAGGCTTGACAGGGTCTGTACCCCCGGGTTTGGCAAACAAGGAACACATGGCAAACAAGGCCCAGTGCAGAAGTACAAACGAACCGATCTGGATATTATACAGAAGATATGTGTTTTCACTCAACGGTCATAAATGCGCTAGTAAGGTCGGAAACGATAAAGGAACTGATACTGCCATCTTTTTACAAATACAAAAAAGATAAGTGAGCGTGTTACATGTGAAGCTCTGGATTATTAAGTAGCACAGGTGACTGGTATTATAACATTTGTGTGCCGTAATTTGTTCGTATTCTAGGCACCCTTAAGACTTCGTGTACCCTCAGGTTGCGCACATGCTCAGCCTGTCTTAATCCAGACAATTCTGTAAAAAAACGTGTCGTTGTTTTTCGTAGCCAATGTACAGCGTTTCTGTAACATTGAACGGTAAACCTCATTCACTGGTAATAGACTGAGAGCCTTGAAAATTGGTTCCGTGTGTGCGTCGTGTGCAGCATTAACGATGTTACGAAGTGCTTTCTTTTGAAGTTTATGTAGTTTTTCAGTGTTAGTTTTGGTGGTCGTGCCCCAAACTAAGTAACAATAATATAGGTTGGACAAAAATAGCGATTTGTAAATTAACAACTTTATGTTCTGAGGCAGGATGTAGCGAAATTTGTATAAGATGCCAACAGGTTTTGAAAGTTTATTTAAGGTTGCATTTATTTGATCTGCCCACGTCATATGTTCTTCAAAAATGACGCCAAGGCTTCTATAGCTACGCGTGAAAGCTCTGTAGTTGATGACCCTAATTTTAAGTTGTCGGTGATATTCAGTCTTTTGTTCTGAGGACGAAATAATACTGTTTTTGTCTTTGCTACATTTAAGTTTAATGAATTGCCAACACTCCATGTGTGGATTTTTCTTAGTACTGCATTGCCTTTTTCTACGAGTTTTGAAGGGTCATGGCCTGTAATAAAAATACTTGTGTCGTCTGCGCAAATCATAAACTTAGTGTTAGCACAAGTATTTACGATGTCATTTACGTATAGGTTGAAGAGTAATTGGCCCAAAATACTTCCTTGAGGCACACCAGCAGTAACTGGCTTGAATTCGGATACAAAGTCGTTAACAGTGACTTACTGCCGACGGTGATGAAAGTAAGAAGTGATAAGTTTTAGGAAAGTACCCCTAAAGCCATAATGTTGCAATTTCTCAAACAAGGAATGGTGATTAATTGAGTCAAATGCTTTTCAGTAGTCAATGAAAATGCCTAGTGTACATAGATGATCTTCAAATGACTGCAAGATAAATTCCTCTTGCCTCAGAAGAGCCGTTTCAGTTGAACAACCTTTCCGGAAGCCATACTGGCAAGGCGTAATAATGTTATGCTTCGTAGAAAAACTGGACGTGCGTTTATATATCAATTTTTCAATGCATTTCGAGAACACGAGAATTATTGAAATAGGCCTATAGTTAGATAAATTATTGATATCACCGCCCTTGTATATCACGGTTACTTTTGACATCTGAAGTTGTTTAGGGAAAATACTAACAGAAAACATTAGGTTAATTACATGCTCTAGAATTGGCGCGATATTATCGATAACATATTTTACAGGTTGTATCTGCAAGTCATCAACGTCGGTACGCATACTGTTTCTCAGTCACATGACAAAACTTACAATTTCATGCACGGTAGAGGGAAACAAGAATGCACTTACCTGTATTGGTGTTCTTAAGTACTGGGTGCATTTTGGATCGTGCTTACTTTTTACTAATGATGTGAAATATTCGTTGAAAGAGTTCGCTAATCGTGTATCTGTTAATGTGTTCCCAATTACTGGCCTGATTCCCAATTAAGAATCTGGATCCCAGTTACTCATCTAGTAACCAATTACTGGAATAGTTAACACTAATTTAGTGCCCTACAATTCAGCATGCATGAATCAACAAGTAGGCGAACGTTTGCGCGTCCAAGCATTTCTGCCAGGAATTGAAACAGCGGCCTCATGTCGGCTATACTGTCTGAGTAAACATTTATGATGCAGTCTAATCTATAGCATGACGTTAGCTATTCAGAGAATGGATTCACGAGGCTATTCTCGCGTGCTCCAACCTAACGTCCCCAAGGGCCTCTTTACTGCGAATATGCGTCAGCGAGGGCTTCGCTGTGACTCGGTGAAAAACGTAATATTTTCAGGTCAACAGAGACCTGAAAGACCATACTTGCTGCTGCATAGAAGACTCACACCTGTCTGATCGCTGTTACTTATTTACATTACGAGCACTTATCAGATATGGCTTATGGGCGCAGCAGCGCCGGCATTACCTTGTAAGCCACAATATTGTTGCGTCCAAGCGCGTAAAAGGGACATGCAGATTTGTTACAAGCACGGGAAAAGAGGTTTATTTAGGCGTGCGAGAACAAGAACAGCAGGCTACGAGTCGTCGTTTTCCTCTTCATTCCTCTTTTTGATCCGCACGTCCCTTTTACGCGCTTGGACGCAACAGTATTTATATTCCATGGTTACCCGGCCATTGCGGTATCATTGGAAATGATGACGCTGACAAGGCTGCTAGGAGGCCACATGCAGAAGGACACTGCGTCCCTATTCCACTCTTCAAGACAAACGCTGCGACGCAGCTTTGCCTTCTTGCACGCACACTCTAGCTAGTCGAGGTAGAATGCCGTACATATAAGGCGCACCATGCTCCACAGACTAATAGGACTTCCACCGGACTACACCGATGTGAGGCATCTCTTCTGTGTCGGTTGGGGTTGGGGGTTGCTTTCACGAGAGCTCATTCAGCACTAATTGGAATGACTGACAGTCTTACATGGTATGTAAGTGATGGCTGCGGCTGCGAGGGGGACATATATAGACTAGTTAGTGTGCCACTGTTCTCAATATGACCTACAACGACGATCAATGTCCAATGCAATTAGGCGACTAAATAATCTTCCACTAAGCGAAAAGCCACTACTGCAGCACCGTTCTCATCGATAATCGAGCCAGAAGGCAGTAAAGACACCTTTCCATGTGTGTGTTTTTTTTTTAAACGACTGGCATGTGCGAACGCCTTTGACTGCCTTGGTGCCGTCCGCGCTCATGCCTACATTCACTACCTTCCTCTCTCTTCCTTCTTTCTATTCCCCTTTTGCCTTCCCCTAGTGTTGGATAGCCAACCAGATATTTCTATGATTAATATCCTTCCTTCTATTTATATTTTTTTCTCTCACTCTATTTCTAGTTTATTTTTCATGAGCTGAGATGATCAACGATCACACGTTTTACCACCTACTCCAATTGCTGAATTATATGTGTTTTAAAGAAGCAAAACGAAGTGCGTGTGTGCGTGGGGGAGGGTCGGGGGGGGGGGGGGGAGGCAGGGTAGATAAAGAAGTTGTATTGACGCACTCAATGTTATCAGTTGATGTTATTAGAAGACGGCATTCGATGACCAAATTGGTCATCGAATATCTCCTTGTAAAATGGACAGCCACCTATACAATTTTCTGGTTAACATCCCTGTCTCTGTATTTCTTTTCTCTCTCTTTCTTTTCTATCTCTCTTTCTGTATATACATGCAAGTAATCAACTCACTCACTCACTCACTCACTCACTCACTCACTCACTCACTCACTCACTCACTCACTCACTCACTCACTCACTCACTCACTCACTCACTCATTCCCGCATCAATGATTCTGGATCAATCAGCACCCACCAGATGATCAATGAGTTAGCCATTGACAAGGCCGTGCAGCCATTTTATTTGCGAACAACTTCGTTAGTTTGACTTTTTAATGGCTGACCCCAGCTGTGGCTGTAACGTTTGAAATTTTACATTGTTTTATTACGGAGGAGTGAAAGATAAGGTTCACTTCACATTAAGGGTTCTCACGTTCCACTATGTAGCTGGGAGAATGATTTTTAAATATTACGGCGATGATATTGTTGAGTTCTGAAGAAAAATGCGAAGGGAGCACGCGCCTAACGCACTTCTTACGCTGGCGCGCCAAAAGTAACGTTAATTGTAAGTGACTGGCACACGCGGCAACTGTGTCGCGGCAGTTAATCTTCTCGGGTTGTCTCAGCCGAAGACAAAGTACATTTTGCGGCTCCGGAGAGAATTTCTTGGGCCGCTCGGTTTACGTGAAGATTAAAGCTGCGCTTGCTTCCTAAGGTTAGCTTAGGTACTTTCTTTGACACGTTGACAAATGCCTAACTCAATCCTTTCCGGCGTAAGGTAGAAGGTGTTAGTGAGCGCGTGATAATGAGTTTGCAGCAGTTATGACATGCAATAACTCCGTCGGTGCCAACATTTCGGTACTGTTGTCATTGCAGTCAGTGAACAGTTTATCCTCTCGAGATCTATACCATTGGTGAAAGAAACTTAACATAATAATGCTCAACACGAGAAAAGAAAAAAAATTTACTCGAAAACGGTGAAAGTGGTGAGGACAAAACTAAGGTACTCGGAGAAATTACGCATACATAAATGCTGTGGAGGTGACATCATGTCGAATTAATGAGCTGCTGCAGCAATACCAAAAAACATAAAGCGGCAACTGAATACACGATGATGGTATCAGTGCAGTAATCTGCGCATGATATAATTGTACACTTTTGGCGAGCATTCATTACCGCACTGTGTTAAGGTCATTTATTTGATTCTAGAACTTTAAGCGAAGTGTGCTGCTCACTTGTGATTACTTTCTGATGCTAGTTGATTTCGTCTGATAAAGAATAGTGGCAGGCAACTCACATTTATTTTGCTAAAGATGCTCACACAGTAGCTTTGTGTAAATAGTGTTACTGGTACAACGTTTTCTTGTTGTTGTTGTTCTTTTGTGTGAGGCCCTTCGGCTATGCATCATGAATAGGTTCGGCAAGCTTCTCGATCTTCGTGCATAAACCGGCGGCATTGCAAGGTGGCATTTCTAGCTTCATTCGATATTTGAGTCTTGGTTGCTGCATTCAGCAAACGTTAACCCTACTCATTGGTTCCCGTAAAATGACAACGGCTGGTGTCAAAATATTCTTAAACGTATTCACAGTAACAGAAACAGTTGATAACGTAAAGGAAAATGCCACTTAAGTGGTCTTTTATCGCATTGTACAAGCGTAGCTTCATATCAAGTAAGATCAGGTAAAAGTGTTGTCGTTTATTAAAAGTCGCAAAAAGCAAGGGGCCTGCTATAACAAACTTTAGCTAAAAAAAAAGCTTCAAGAAAGACAAAAATACAGAAGCAAGGAAAAGATTGTCTTTCACATAGCATAAAATATACTAAAAGCAATGCTATGACCTTGCCTATAAATATTTAAATTACGGAAGCAATGTGGGAGACTAATCATATACACTGTATGTATTTTGGGCGAGCAATATTTCACTAGGTGGTTGAGACAGAGAAATACTTGCAAAACGTAAAATTTACATCCATTCTCTAAGTACGTTCCTTGTCTTTGCGTTTACACTCATAACCAGAAGGCCCGCGACAAAAAAAAAAAAAAGTCCACCGTCATGCACAGTTGGGGCTAGGCAGCAACGGGGAGAATGCTCCCGGTGAGAGGCCAATGTCAAATGTGACAACGAAGGTGGTGTTCCTATCATTCGCGGCCGAACTGGCACCACCGTCGCAACTTTTTCACGCCAAATCATGCGGCGAGCAGGCAACAACAAAAACCGCTGGAGCTTTCCGCCCCGTGATGGCCGTGACAGTCGATGCACGACACGCATCATCGGGATGCGTCGATGACAGCCAACTGACGTCCCCTATATCTGTCCAGGGGCGCTGAAAGCATAAAGAAGAGAGAGAGAGAGAGAGAGAGAGAGAGAGATGCCATGAGGGGGAGAAGAAATAGACAAAACAGGTGACCATGCGCGCATCATTTCCCTGACCTGCGACCACCAAGCAGACGAGATAAAAGAAAGTGAGACGAAAAGAGCGGGCTAGTAGGACAGGAGAAACATCGCAGCCCCGTACGAGTCCCAGACACAGAGCGAGCAATTAAAAACAAGAGCGGCCAGAAAAAGCGCCGCCAATAAACCAATCTCGCACCGCCCATCGCTGTCTCCGGCGCCGACTGCGGACGTGGCGCGGTGGTGAACGGCGTCCGCGGTGCAAACAAAGAAGCTGTTCCTTTTCGCGGCCCGCAGGATGTTACAAGATGCTCTTCGAAGCGAGAGGAGTAAGGGAGGGACCCGCGCGCGGGCGGAATCACGAGACAGGCGACATCGTTCGTTGTATTTATGGGCTACTGCGGCAGATGGCGCCTTCACGCTTGGCCGTCGCCCCGTAATTACAGCCAGGCAGCAGCACCCACCGTCCCAGTACCGCCGCAGCCGCCGCCGAAACAGCCCCGAATCCCCCTGGCTCGCGATTGTGCGCGCCCTTCCGTCCATTGTCCTCTTTCCCCGCATTCTGTCCTAGGTATTGCTTTCGCCTGCTATTCGTTTCCACCCGTCCTTGATTTCTTTATATCTCGTTTTCGCTTTCTTTCCAGCTTTAGCGACTCTCATGCGGTGCCATTACATTCTTTCTTTTCCACTGCGTGTCGAGGACGTCCGCGATGCTTCAATGACTGCGGTCGCATTCCTTCTTCTTCCCGTCTTCAAAAATGACTCCATATTCCCTAAAAGTACCCTAAGTTGTCATTTTTTTTCTGTTTCTTTCTTTTTAGTTATACGCTTTTTGCGTCAGCCTCAAATGGCAGGCCTTTTTTGCTGCGTCCTTCGCTTCCACTTTTGCAGCCTATCTTGATTGTATTGTGCATTCGTTAGAAGAAGAAAAAAAAAGAACATGACAGTAGTATAATTAATTCATTTCGCTTGATGGGTTCGTTTCATCCTTAAATGAAAAGTTCGCCGGGGCTTCACATTTTGCAAACCCATCGCTAGAGCTCATATGACATCCTCGGCAAACACGACCTCAAAGGCTCCGCCCGGCCGAGTGGCACACGTGGAGTAAAGAACGCCCTCAGGGATTTCGAACTACTATTTTTTTCCCCCTGTCTGATGTGGAGTTACTTTCTTGCTAAAATACGCTGGGTTCCCCACCCATTCCACCTACAGCTTCCAAAATTTTTACTTCTTATCTAGCTAGCTTTTCTTTTTTTTTTTTTCTTCTTTTTTCGTGGTACTCAGGCCGACAACCCCATGTCGCACTGCGCAGGGTCCACGGACCGCGGGGCCCCATGTTTGCTCACTTAGCCCAGATCGAAGCTATCCTGTGTCGATTTCGGTCGCGAACCACCCCATGCCGACGTGGCTGCTTTCCGCCTCCCGGAGCTGCGCAAAATAGCACGATGAGAAGGGGGCAATAATCTTATTATTAAAGCGTGAACTCGTGCCCGGACACAGAGCGAGCGTCCGGTCACGCATCGCTCAATCCGTGCTGTTCGTGTTCTTCTTTCATTACTCTGGCTCGGCTGACGTTTGCTTGCACAAGGCTGGTTCGGTGCACAAAGGGATCGGGAACGTGGCTTTCTCACGTGGGGGGTGACTCGGCGCGTGTGGCTGTAATTCGCTGAATTTGACTAAATTCTGAGTTTTAACTGCCCGTTTGCTGCGATAGAGAGGGAGAGGGGAGGAACGGCGCTGCAGATAAGGCCACTATGGGGAGCGCTTTGATTGCCGGATTTTCTTGCGTTTTTCAGCCTTTACCTCATATCAGTGTGTGGAGATTTCTAATTCACTTTATGGCTGATGTATGACGTTAAATCGCAATTTCTTGGAGCTGTCCACGATCGAATTTCCCACCTTTTCAACAGCGGTCACCTCGTTGATAGAGAGAGAAAGAGAGAAAGTATTTATGTGTTGTGATGCTTTATCCGCTTGACCGTACTGCATACAAGAGATGACCATGAAGGTGCCTGTGATGATATGCGTGGCGTGGCCCCTTGAATATAGGGAATGTGGGAAGCTAGGCTAGGCCAGAGCACAGGCTAATTATCACGTAGGGCCTTCGTCAAGCTCTGCGATTGTGGCCTCTCTGTTACCCGCCGTGGTTGCTCAGTGGCTATGGTGTTGGGCTGCTGAGCACGAGGTCACGGGATCGAATCCCGGCCACGGCGATCACATTTCGATAGGGGCGAAATGCGAAAACACCCGTGTACTTAGATTTAGGTGCACGTTAAAGAACCCCAGGTGGTTCAAATTTCCGGAGTCCCCCACTACGGCGTGCCTCATAATCAGAATTGGTTTTTGCACGTAAAACCTCATAATTTTTTTTTTGTTAGAGCATCGGGCTATTATGTGAGGTTCTATAAAGGGCGACAGGTTTCACTGTTTCGAAGAGTGCGCTGCTATGGAGAATAAACCATTTCAACAAGACTAGCACAATTATCCAAATAAAGTGCACTTGCCACCGACAAGATAATCACACAAGTTCTTCTTGTGGTGGAAAATTCGTGTTTCATAGGAAAGAACACCACAACGCATCACATAACATATGGAGTACAAGCATTAAAGATGAGAGTCTAGTCCCATGACGTTCGAAAAGCAGTCGACTAATCATCCACGCCATGAAGGCAGAGAGTTGCTGTGTGCGTGTTTAATATTGTTATGAGCCACCTGTCCGGCGGACAAAGAAGATGCTTAAGCCTGGAGCAGACAGGAGGAGGAAGAAGTGAGGCCTCTGGTCCGCCATCTTTGTAGTTGCTGCCCCACATTTAGTCTCCTTGTACATAATGTAAATATAAACCCCCTTTTCTGCAAATCTCCCCGTAACACCTTGGTGAGACAGACACTCGGTAAGGACGCCTATGGATGGGACTGGCATTCCCGGTGTAAATTAGATGAGTCACAACTTTTGTCTGACTGAGGTGGGGCGAAGGAAAATCGAAAACGTCCCTGCAGGCGGCTAGCAAGCGACGAAGGTCGTCAGAGTGAGCAGCCGAAAAGTCTGGGGCAATCATTGCGTCAAAATATGCGACAATGAAGTACTGGTGTCAGGGCTTCCAGAAGACTGGGGAGCATCGATAGTAAGAGCCAGAGGGTCGCGTGCGTCTAAAGGCGCTATGCTTCCTAGCGTGATACCTTCGACAAGAAACTGTGGTGTGCGTCCAAAGTTCTAAATAGAGATACATGCCCGGTTCGCAGAAATAGTCACAATGGAGTGAGGGAGCGCTACGCGCTTTGTTAAAAGAGCGTCTAGGGAACGAGAGATGACGTAGTCGCCGTCACAAACCGCGGTATCTGCGGTCAGTGTGACATGTCGACGGTGGCTGGTCGAAGGCGAACGAACTCGGCGACAAATAAACGCGGTGGAGAGATCGGTCACAGAAGGAAGTTCCAACTGGAGAAGGCCAGAAGAAGAGCAGTCGATGAGAGCAGAATGGGTACTCAGGAAGTCATGTCTGAGGATGGCTTCATGCGGACACTGGTACAGAATGGCGAATAGAACTGAAGTCTGGTGGCTAGCAAAGCTCGAACGCGCAGTACCCATCCCAACGACGCAAGATGTACCGCCGTCGGCTACACGAACGACAGGCGACGCCCCGGGCGTCAGAACCTTGCGGAGACGACGAAAAAGGCGAGTGCTCATAAGCGATAATTGCGCCCCCGTGTCTATGAGCTCCGAAATAGGCACGCCGTCCACTTCTATGTCCAAAAGGTTTTATCGGGTGGCCCGGGCCAACAGAGGATTTCGGGGTCGGTTGGACAATGCAGCATCACCTCCGGGTTCTGCACCGGTCAGTTTTCGGAAGAGGGACGGCGAGGGTATGGCGACGGTGAGCGACGGGCAATCGGTGAGCGAAAACGCCGGTTCTATGGGGACGGCGAGCGACGGTCATAGCGTGGAGTCGGAGCAGCAACATCACAGTACGGCGGGTCATTACAGGCATGAAAGGGCGAGGACCGGCTGTGTTCCGGGCGGTAAGCGTACGGGGGACGAGGAGACGAAATCTAACGATAGCGACAATGGCGGGAAATATGACCTATTACATTACAATTAAAGCATATCGGCTTGTCGTCCCGTGTGCGCCACTGGTTTGGGTCATGGTATCTGAGGTAGGTCGATTGTGGGCGTGGAGGTTGAAAGAAACTGCCAACTGTAGGGCTACTTACAGAACAGATCGGACGGATGCCGAAGTCTGCCAACTCTTCGCGTACGACAGCTTGAATCAGACATACTGCCGGGCGGGACTGGTCGTGACGTGCCTGAGGAACCGATGAAGACGCAGCCTCAATGTCGCGCCGGACAAGACGCAGCAAGTTTTCGGCCCCAGGCGGCTGGACATCTTCACGCGATGAACTAGCGGCGGTATTAGGGAGCCGAACGAATTGTTGTGAGGCACGACGGCTCTTTGCTTCTTCAAAGCATCGGCACCCTCTTATAATGTCGTCGACCGTTGAGCAGTCCTTGTATACGAGTAAATTAATACCGTCATCGGCGATGCCTTTAAGAGTGTGGCTGACTTTGTCAGCTTCGAGCATCTTGTCGTCGACCGGCCGACAGAGTGCTAATATATCTTGAATGTAAACAACGTACGGTTCAGTAGATGTTTGGGCCCAGCACGACAGTTCCTTCTTGGCGGCTCGCTGGCGCCCAACTGGCTTCCCAAAGAGTTCCTGCAGTTTTTGCTTACAGGTGTCGCAACCGGTCAATTCCTCTTCGTGTATTTGGAAACAAGCACGGGCCGTTCCCTTGAGGTAATAGATGATTTTAGCCAGCATTTTAGTCAGGTCCCACCGATTGTTCTTGCTGGCTCGTTCATATTCGATAAGCCAGTCTTCGACGTCCATGTTGCCAATGCCTGAGAAGGTACGTGCCAAAGTCTTGGAGTTGGGTCAAGGCAATTGGAGCTGTGGTAGCCGAAGCCGAAGCTGCAGACCTCTCAGTCGAGATAGTCGATTGGACCACGAGATGTCCACTGCGAAGTTCTGTGATGTGCTCGTGATGTACCCAGCACCTCCACCAAGATGTTACGGATATATTTACAGAAAAGGGGGTTTATTTACACTATGTACAAGGAGACAACAAAGATGACGGACCACAGGCCTCACTTCTTCCTCCTGCTAACTTCTCTACGCTTAAGCATCTTCTTTATCATGTTAAGTATCAACCTGGTCCAGAGTATACCTTGGACGTTTACCACGAGGCAGCCCCTTTCATCAGCGTCGCTCAGACGGCGACAGTGGTCGATACCGACCATGACGAGTTGACCGGATTGAGGGGAGAGGCCAACTTCGAGGAATTACTACCGTGGGAACGACAACGATCTCGGTTTCCTAGATGACCACGCAGTGGCAGCAAATGCGAGGGCGAGGATGCAACAGTAGAGGCGGAGTTCGGTGAAAAATACAACGCCTTTGATTGGCCGCACCGAGGTCAGCAGATTCCCCAGTCGAGTCTCCTAAGGAAGACGAAGGGATTAAAAGCGGAGACCGGTGGTGCAGTGGGTGGTGACGTGACCTGATACGAACTCAGACGTTAAATAGGCTCCTGATGGAGTGGGCTTCCGTGCCAGGGGCCAGTGTACATAATGTAAGTTAAATCAGTTTCCTTATTCCTACTACAGGATATACTCATCGATGGGCTTGGTGGATTCGTCGCCCAAACGCCACCGAGAGCCGCAACAGTCCACCGGATAACTGGCTTATAACAATATGATCGAGTGCAATGAAAATTTCTTCTCAGAAAATCTGCACAAAGAAAAACAGGAAAGTTTAATTTCTTGCAGACTTATACTATTTGCTCTCTTTTGTTTTCAGTGATGAATAGATAGAAAGATACTCATTCACGGATAAAGGAGAAAAGAGAAACACAGCTGACCCTCTGGCTTAGCAGCCTGACACTATAGCCACTAAAGGCTATAGTGTCGGGCTACTAAGCCAGAGGGTCGACACTAGGCCGACACGGCACCGGTTTTGGTCTGCCGACTGTTGGCGGCAGCGTTTTCCTTCATTTAAACCGTTGGCCACAGCGTTTTCCGTTCTGTAAACTGCTCACGTCATCAGTCGGCAGACCAAAATCGTTCTCGTGTCGGTGTAGTGCGAATGAGCCTTAAGCAACCACGGCGGGTGATGCGTTCAAATTAAATGACCTGAGGCTGGTTTTGCAGTGTCTTGTATGACTGCTCTCTCAATGAGGGTACTGATGTCTATCGTTTGGTTTCTGGTAAGACTTCGTCGTCAGTTTTTCGTTGCACAGAGTTACTGTGATGTGAAGAAAGTTGACGTTGTTGACCGAGTAGGAATGAGAGAAAAATATGATTTGATGAGTAATATTAAAACCCGCGATGAAAGAATGAAGCTGTGATCCGCCATGATGATTGATAAGAAGAATGTAGTTAAAACGTTCCTTTTGAAGGGCTTCAGGTGCCGGCTGGCCAGAAACTCGTTTTTATTACGATAGCAATTATATGGACACTCCAGGCGCATTTCCACCGTTGACATCGGCGTCGCCATGATGTTCCGAATGAAGTCCCAGTGCAATAACAAGTGGCAACGCGTCAAATGCTGTGGATGCGAGTGAAACCGTGCGAGGGTGAGCCGTGGATGGTGGATCGGTGTCGCGCGCGCGAATGAGGAAGGCGAGGTTGAAGCGCGCCGTCTTCAGTCACACGCAAAGCACGGAAAGAGGGGAGGGGGGTAGAAGGAGCGGACGTTCTACTCCGCCGGCGGCTGCGTGTGGCGCGGCTGAGCGAAGCCGCGCGGAGCCTATCTTGAAAGTGATCTGCGATGGGTACAGAGTGTGGCTGTGCCGATGACGGATAGCTTCGTGTGCGCTGTGTTCTCCCCGCTTAGTTTGCGTTGAAGCGAGAGGCCGCACGAATAGCAATGCACTCGCTACTGCCGCCGCTATTCCTCACGCCAGCGTTTTCCCAGCGAGTGTCCGTGGTCAACGAGGGAGACATGTTTATGTTGGCTTGTGCGCGCGTGACACCATGCTTGTTAATTTAGTTAGTAAGCGAATGTGTACATGTGTGCAAGTTCACACGGCCGATAAAACTACTGTCCTTACTTCGTTTAGCTGCCTAATAATTTGCTATCGCAATCGATGCTTCACCTTTCGGGCGAACCTGCGACTTTAATAATAGTACCATAAAGATAGTTGAGTAGTTAGGAACAATTTTGGCGCCAATTTCTATTGGCCGCTAACTTGAGCGTAGCATTGGCTGTGGAACTCAGAATTAATCTAATGAGTTTACGCAATGTGGAAGAATGAGCCGTTTTATCTAACTCGGATTCATCATATGCGTGCAGAACAGCCTGGATGTCTTCAGAGTGGGGAATGTACTTGTACAGTGAAGTTACATCAAGAGTCACCACAAGAAACCCATGAGAAACGTCCCGATCTATAACATCATTTAAAAATTGGTTCGTGTCCTTAATGTACAGTGGAAATAAGTCAGGAATGGTACATATGCGGCAATCGACGTAGTGTGAGAGGTTCTACTTCACCATATCTATTTCTGACAAGATTGGTCTACCGGGATGGTCGTGTTTATGAATTTTTAGGACGATGTGTAAGTCCTACGCGCCACCGAGATAAGTGTCAATAATGTACACAATGTAGCCAGCGTTATTGTTTTCTTCTAGAAGATCTGCAACAGTATTACAAAAATTTTTGAACCCTACCTAGGGGACGTGATCTAGTGCCTATAGAACTTTTGGTCATTAAGCTGCCTCTGAGCTTCAGAAATGTAGCTACTTCTATTCGTCACAACCACATGTCCTTTATCTACTGCCTTAAATAATATGTCCTCATGTTTGCCAATATTTACCATTGCTGGCAAATGTTCCCTCCCCCGAATAGCGTCAAACCCACTGAACTTTTACTTCAAATATGTAATAAATTTTCTGTTAAAATTAAAATAATTAAATTAAATTTCGTGTTCAGCGTTTTCTTGTTCAACGTGTTCTTTCGGCACAATTTTGGAATGGCAGGCTCTTCAGTAACGAAGCTTGCCTCACTGTCGCAGTTAATAAACAATAACGATGACAAAGTAGCGAGATTTTCGGTAAGAACGTGAGCACCAAACTTTATCCTCCAGGTTCTTTTTTTTTTAGGTATATATACACAACATTATCGGAAGCATACGCAAGAAGCACCCATCAGAAAGTGTTTTCTATTCCTCACCTCACCAACTGGGCAATGTGTATTTTGATAAAGAGCAATAAGGCGAATGATTATTATTTCCTGAAAGGAGGTTTAGCCAAGTAATAAATATAGTCGCTGTCGTCTTTTGTGAACGCTTGTCCATTTCTCTGTAAAAAAAAAAAAAAACTCTTTCTACTGGCTGCTACATGCGTTCAGAATAAACCCACATAAGCTGCTTGCGTAGGTCCTTCTCGCTTACAATGCGACAGGCCCATCAAGGACACACAACCTGTTTTGTTCGGATACGAGTCGTCAGACTGAAGCACGGACAAGCACATTCTTTCTTTCTTTTTTTTTTTCAATACGCACCGGAAGCATCGTAGGCCCCATGACGAGGCCATGAGGAAACATGTTGGAAGACGGATTCGCGCCAGTGCATTCGCTCCGCGTTTTCCACTTTGCAGTGGCCGCAAATACGCGGCAGCAGCAGCCGAGAGAAGAGAAAGAGCCTGGGCCAGCACAAACACTGGAAAAGTACAAACCTTAAAACCGAAATAAAGATAAGGGTTCTGTGCAATGGAAAAGAGCGAACATTATTTTATTACATCGACAGTCCCGCAGCAGCCCGTTTCTCGACAAAAGTCTCCTCCACTTGGATGCGGGCCAAGGGGGTGCCTCCGCAGAAAAAAAAAAGGAAGGCCGAAGCGACCAAGAGCGAGGGAAAGCGTACGCGAGGAAAAGCGTGGCGGAGGCGCGCGCGTTTCTTGGCGATGCGGATTAAACGCGCCAACGCTGCAATCCCCCTCCCCCCCCCCTATCCGCGCGCTCTCGCTCTTCTCCCCATTCGGGGCGCGACGGGACGACGCCGCCGGTTCGGGACGTCGGCGGGAAGATGGTGGCGAGGGAGGGGGTGAACGAGCGGACGTGACGTCAGGGCTCTCCTCTTCCGCGCAGGCGCGTTTCGGGAAGAGGCGCCTACCACGTGACTAAGGCCGCAGACACCCCCTTTCCCACCTCGAGGCGCCACAAGCATCGGACGCGTCCTGCGGTGAAGCGAGCGCTCGCTGCTTCCTCGGGGCTGCCGCCGCTGCTGCACTCCCGGCGCCCGCCGCAGCCGCCTCCTCACGACGCTGTCCCACTTTCTGACTCGTGCGCGCCACTGAAGACGGGAAAAAGAAGGGGAGAGGACGGGGGCGACGGAAACTTTGCCTCCTCCCGGGCTCGCGCCTGCAGACAAGCCAACGAGGACGCCGGCGGTTAAAGGAGTCGAACGCCGCTAACCCAGAAGCAAAGCATAACAAACTCGGACGCCTCGTGGGGTGTCTACAAGGGGCTGTATTTAGGTGCCAACTGGATTGAGTGAACTGTGCATCGCTTTCAGGTTAACCGCGCGAGTGGGGTGTGAGCGAAAGTGACAAAAGGAGACGCACGGCGCCTCTACACGACCATGTCCCTTCATTCCGTGGGATACCGCGTCGCGACGCGTTCTCTCTGACGCACGTGTGAACGGCGTTTGGACGCTGACACGACCGTGCCGGACGTGGGTTTGCACGTCCAGCCTGTCCGCTCTCTAGTTCCTACGTAACTCCGAGTTCTTAGTGTATTGCGCGGGTGTGACTTACCGTACCAGGCGCCTTCGAGTTCCCGATGAACTTACCCGCTGGCCCGGCATGAGCCCTCCGAGGAAAAGTTGCGCCAGAGCCGGCCTGCACCGCAGCCCGTTCGGGATGCGTGGTTGCTGGTACTCCCTCTGCCTCACCGTGTCGTTTGCATTCGCAGAGATAGCGGCGGAGTTTCTCCTCTCCTCGGAATACACCACCTCAGGTATACTTGCCTCGCATGCAATTTCTGCTCGCAGACCCATTCCGACCTCCGTGCTAAGCATTTGTTCTCACGGAAAATACCGCGAACCAGTTATTAAATAACTCTCGCTTGTAAGTTGTTTTATTTGGCATTCATTCGCTACCGACCGAACATTATTTTCAACTGGATAACAACTGCAAACTCTTCTTGTTTTTTTTTTCGAATTTCGAACGCTTCAACGACAAATGAGACTTAGCTTAGATATTGCCGCAACAGTTTAGTTCTGTCATGTGATAGCTACAACGATGACTTTCATTAATTTACGCAAAATCTGCTTTGTCATCTACGAAAATAATTTTGAACGGTTAGAGGATTTAGAACGTCTTCTGGTTCATTTAAAATTTGGCTTTATGTCTACTGCAGTTTGTTGCCAATTCCAATGGTAGCGTCGACAAGGCACTGGTAGGGTAACCGACAGAAAGAGAATATAATCAATTTCTTCTTGAAGCTGACTTGAACCATTGTGTTAACTAAGCCCGGAAGCGGCCATGTTGAATACATTCATTTCTTATTGTTGCTTTGTTATGGTGCTAAAGTATCGAAATATCGAATTTTAATTTGCATTTGCGTTAGCTGAGCCTCGAGCTAAAGGGTTCAGCGTTCTGCCATTTTCTCAACATAGCGTCATTAGGTCTGATCGACGGTGCGTTAGACATCGATGTCTTTAATAGATGTCGTGAAATGGACTGTTTCTAAGTACAACCAACCATCCAAAAAGTGACTTAACATTGCTACAGCATACATTTCGAAATGTAAATACTCGGATATGTTCGGACCTGCAGAGTATTTTTCCCTCTGCTTTTCATTTTATCACGACAAGGTTGCAATTTTTAAGTTGTCATAGAATATTGTTACTGGTGAAAAATAATACGTTCCTTATATTGCTTATTATCTTTGCAATAAGGGCAAGAGATGTGAATAATAAGGACAACCGAGCACACAGTAACAACCAGGTTACTATCTGAGAATTCGGTATTCACCACAGTTTTAATTTATTACCACGTGCTTGTTCTTGCTTTTGGCAAGCTGAACGTGCCTTTGGAACTAGATATCATCGCAAAGCAGGCTTCTTCGTAAAAATGAATTACAGATACTTCTATTGAATAAAAATAGTCCATAAGCGAGTGTGGATTGATAATTGGCCTATTACGAACTCAAATAGTATATAGGAAAATGAGAACACTACAGTTGCATATACATACTGAAGCAAAGTCTAAAACTGTGGATAAGTGGCAGATGCGAGCGGAAAACATCCACGTACTTGACGGATAACAACGCCTGTTATTTATGTCGCATCTCGTTGTCCCTCTGTGATTTTTATTTCTGGTTCCTTCTGCAGATGCAGTCCTTGTGGCTGCAGTACACACCTTTTACTGAAGCCCGCCAAACCTTCCATTTGCTTTTAATTATAAAAATGCTACCTCGTGCGCTATGTTTACTATATGCTTTAGAAATAGCTGACGACAGTCTTTATTGAGAACTGGAAAGGCTAGCCGGCCAACAGGCTTGACATGATGCACCAGGTGCGTTGCTTAAGATCCAGCGTTGAAGCTTGGCCACATTATAATTTGCTTACACTATAAAACAAAGAAACGAACTAGAAACCGCGGATAATTATCTACATTTTGGATGCAAAAAGAGCAGTCATGTGTGATGAGCACTTCACTGGTGTAGACCAGGCATTGCCTTCACAATGAATACAGGAGTGTACCGTTAGCATTGCTTTCCTCACATGGAGACATTTTTTTCTGAAATACGTTGCAACAGTTCAGCTAGTTTCAATGGTCTCAATTTCCTCACAAAACACTAGCAGAAATTTAACATCGTGGTCGACGCGCGCACACATCCTATTACTCGCTCAGTGGTGAGATCATCGATGCAGAGACAAGATCAGGACTTACATAACAGGCATACGTGACAGGCATGCAGTTTATTAGAGCTATATACTAACACTTTTTCTATGAACAGAGTGCGACTCCCCCCCCCCCCCCCTATAAAAAAATAAAAATGACGAGGACAGCAAATGGTCTCTTTTGTTTTCACTAGCTGCTCGAATATTTCATGATTGAATATGACAGCGCACTTCGAAGCAATGACGTAGCGCAGAATGAACAAACATGAGCGCTGTACTGCCACTGTCGGTATATTGCTGGATGACCATGCCTATAAACGCGTTCCAACAAATGCGTCGAGCACTTCAGAGAAGAGAACGACACAGATTTTTGAACGCTCATATGAGCTAACAACCATCGTACTGCACGAAACTGTACGAAATCGAGTAAACAACCCGCTCCGTGCAGGTGACGTAAGGTTGCTGCTAGTGATTTATTGCACAGACATCCGTTTCTATTTTCTGAGCGTTTACTTTTTTGCAGAACCTTCGTAAACCTTCGTAAAACCGTTTCGTACAACCTTCGTAAAATATGTCGAAACGCTGGTGTCGACATGGTATTCTCAACGCCAGTGCGGTTGCCCGAACTCTGCAAAAACGTAAACACTCAGAATAAACCAACGGATGTCTGTGCAATCAAGCACAAGCAAACTTACGTCTCCTGCACGGAGCGGGTTGTTTATTCAATTCCGCTGACGCGTGATAAGGTGTACTTTGACCAAACATACATACCATTTAACGGAAGCGTTTAGGTGCCGCCATATTGGGCTGATAACGCTTCTGTTTGCTGTCTTTAACAATGAAGTTTACGGTACTACAGTCGATTCACAAGCATGAAAACAGTTGTATAAATGCGTTCAGCGTTTCATGACCATGTTACGTGATTTAACTCTCATAAAACTAAGAAATTGTTTATGTAACCGCCCAAGATAGCGGCGCCCATCAATCGAATATAAGATCGGCTATACAGGGTGTTTCAGCGAACACTTAAAAAAATTATTAAAGGTTGCCTGTGGCAGATAGCACAGTTCTAGTTCGTAAGCTGGTGCCAATGCATTTCTCCGCAAAGTTCGGGAATTATTATCTCGAAACTGCTGTCATCCTGAGAATTTATTCCAAGTGGATCCGCCTTGGGAACTCTATGGCTACAATTTGTAAATTGCAATGCAGGCCATCAGGTAATTAGTTAAAAAGTTAATTAGTGATTTTTTGTTGATTAGACGATTATGCATTTCAATTTTTGTGCAAGTAATGTCCGCCTCTTCGAGTAGACCAGCTCATTAACTAGAATTGGGCTATCTGCCACAGGCAACCTGAAATAAATTTTGAAAGTGTTCGCTGAAACACCCTGTACATAGATGTCTGAACACAAGGCTCGTGGAGCATGACTACCCCTGTTCTAGAAAAGACACCGGTCACCCTGCCTGCATTAGGATTGCGGTTGCTTGCCGGAACTGAAACATACGAAAGTGACGTGCAGGGAAAGAAACAAGCTGGCACGTGACATTATAGAAGCCGCTGGGATTTTAGACGTTTATAAACTGCGCGAAAAAAAACGAGGACACAAGGAAGAAAACACACACGACATCACAAGCGCATTTTCTTCCTTGTGTCCTCGTTTTTTTTTTTTTCGCGCAGTTTATAAACGTCTAAAAGCTATGAACCAACTAGCCCGCCAGAACGTCCTACCGAAGCTGGGATTTCAAAGCGGAAGGAAGAGTGCATCAGTGTCCTCTCG
This sequence comes from Dermacentor silvarum, assembly GCF_013339745.2. Taxonomy (NCBI): domain Eukaryota; kingdom Metazoa; phylum Arthropoda; class Arachnida; order Ixodida; family Ixodidae; genus Dermacentor; species Dermacentor silvarum. Next base: position 232,903,495 of record NC_051155.1, read on the forward strand.
GTCGCCTTATCTGACAAAGAAAGAAAGGGTTTTATGTACCTGAACGGGGCAATGTCAGATGGTGTGTTTCACTCGCTTTCTTTCTCCTTTGTTTCTTTGTTGTGAAGCATAAAGGTTTGTGAAGTATAAAGTTTCGTGCAGCATGATGGCTGTTAACTCGTACGAAGTATTCTAAAATCTTTGTCGTTCTCTTTTCCGAAGAGCTCCACGCATTTGTTGGTACGCGTATTTATGTATGCATATCCAGCAATAAACCGACAGTTGCAGTACAGTTCATTCTGTGTTACGTCGTTGTTTCGAACTCCGCTGCCATATTTTATCATGACTAATTAACTGGCCCCCCAAGTACGTCTTAAGGAACGCTGCATTTTTTTTCAACGCGTTTTTTTGCATTCGCAAAGTAGTTACAACTTCAATATGATGCAACCATTAGCTCTGGTTGTGTTCTTTGTAAAAATGAATGCACACTGCAGACGAAAAAAAAAAATGAAATTCCTTGTGCTGCCCACCTAAAGAGGTGTGGAAGACTAACTTCTCACGCAATTTGTGTTACACAACCTCAAGCAGAACTCTGCTAAGTGGAAGACGCTGACGAAACCTTTTGCGTGAGTTAGAATAAACCAGTGGACTTGAGTATAAACCAGCGAGCTTCAGTACGGCATTAATGATAATCTAGACTTAGAGCGCGCCCCCTCCCTCCAAAGAAAAAAAAAACGAGGCTGGACTCTGATGCATTGTTACTAAGCTACCTCTTACTTCCCACTCATTTACAGCGCACAACAGCGTCACCAGGTGTTTTACGAACTTCATCTATTGCGTTTACAATGCGAGCAACCTTATTTTGCGTGGTGGGCCGTGGTCGGTGTTTTCTGAAACTCTAAGCGCCACACGGAGCTGCAGGAATGCTCGCTGGCGTTAACTTACAAAGCTTCACACATCAGATACTAAAAAGAAGTTCTCAGCAACATAGCTAATTCATTTACACCCTGTGGAAAGCATAGCATTGTATCTTATATTGGTCGCATCTTGTAGCGAAGCAGAAGGTGAATACGGGTACAAATGAAGAGTTCAGAAAGAAAAATTTGCTTCCATATTTTGATTTATGAAATTACCATTATTTGCTTCACTTTCAACGTAGATAACATGTGCGCGTTCGTACTTTGGAATTAAGGAAAATATTCTGAAACTCCTCTGTCGTTGTAAAACAAATTTGACTATCTCTGTTAAAACATGATGCTGCCGCCATGAAAATGTTTCATTCCAACACTCTGAAAACAGATTACACTCTTTGAGGCGTATATTTTGTCCCACAACAACAACCAACATCTGTACTGCTTACGTTTTCTTTCTTAACAGCTCTGCACTCCCGCACTTTCATGTCAGGAATGTTACGTCAAACTGATAGCGCGGGTGCCTTTCGTGGCCTATAGAACGTCCTGCAGGACCTCAATAAAGTTTTTCCAGTCCAGTCGTGGCCTAGAATTACCGGGCGCGAAGCGTTAAAGAAAGGAAATGCACGCAAAATAGATGATGATTAGAGTTAGTGTCCAAAACCAGACTTCCATGACGTGTTTCCGAATCCCACCATCGCTTCCGCCACATGCAACAAGCAAAAGCATCGCCTCTGAGATCCTCATTTTTAATTCAGAGGGCGCCACCACTGGAGCGTGGATTTGAACAGCACCTATATTGTTGTGGAGCAAGGATAGGCTCCAAAGGCTGTAAACTGTTTTTAGTGTGAACGAATGCGATTGAAACTATACTTTGCTGCCACCCTTATTTTCATCGCTGCAAATAAACACACGGTTCACGCCAGTTTTATGCTGATGGCCAGAATGGTGAAGTGCCGAAATTGGTGGTGGTTGTCAAACGTGTGGTATAGTCCCCGGGCTTGCAAAGGCCGCGCCAGCAGGGCCTGTCCTGGAAGCCACACTCTCCGTCCTTTTTGTGCTCACTAAATAGCGTTTCGAAGTCAGACTAATAACATACACAAGCTTAGTCGCTATTGGTAAACTACAGTTTTAAAGCAGATATATGGCACCGTAGGTTTTCAGAGCGCGGTTGACAAACGAACTGTATTGATCTCTGCATTCCACTGTTTAAGCGGTTATAATGCAGGTTTGTTGGTTGAACATATTAAATTTAGAAAGTCGGTAATAAGGAGCAGGGGCAGAAGAGAAAACAGCAACGCTTTATGCGTATTCCTTTGTCCTGGTCCCTTGTTGCTCTGTTGTAAATTCAAGACGGCTGAAAAAATTTAGCTTTGTCCCGCCCTATGCTTGCCAGCATAAATCAGTAACTCAATTCTCGGTAATTCTACCGAAATTCCGTCGCAGTGGCCGGCCGCTTATATATTTATAACAGATTACTTTTTGCCATTACCGATACGTGAATTCTGTTTCGTATGGTATTGTGCAGTATTGATCGGGTGCTGTCTGCATCGTAAAATAAGATGTCCGCTAGCCAACTTACCATCGCCTTCACCGCACGCTGAATAGCGAGCTTTCCAGTCCGCAGCTGCTATTAGCAGCACGGACGTCGACTGCGCTCGCGCCAATCTTTAGTCAAACGCATAATTGCCACTGTCCCAGTACGGCACCCTCGTGCCATTCAGTGTCCTTCGGAATTTTCTTTCTCTGTTCGCATGGGACTTGTTGGCTTTCTATTTGAAATCTGGGAGCGATTTTTCCTTCCTCGCATGGCGGGTGGGCGTGCGCGCACCCTGCCTGTCCAGACATTGGACGTTTACATTCTCCAAATTACCGGTTATTGAGGCAGCCGTAGCAATAGACGCGCTCGTACGTTTTTATTTCGTTTTCCTCACCGTGGCTGAATTTTCTTTCCTTTCTTAGGTGCGCCAACTTTTAAAACCTACGCTCTCTTTTTAATTTTTCTTTTTCCTTCCTAGTTCCGTTCTTCCTCCTCTCGCGCGCATAAAAATGTGCTCAGTAAGGGAATTCACTGCGCCCATTTCCATATCCCATAATCCCGGCCCCGCCAATTCTATTCTTTCTTTCAGTTTCTTTCTCTTTTCGAGTTTATTCTTTCAGCGCGCGGTCCGCCATCTCGCGCCTTTCGTTGTTTTTTGCTCCGTTCGCCGCCCCGTTTTCCTTTGGATAATTCTTTCCCCAAAGTTCACTGCTCGGGACGGGTAAATCGCGATTCTTTTTCGACTGAGTCACTTTATCACGTCCAGTCCCCTCCCACACGGCTTGGATCGCTCGCAGCAGACGAGGGCACGGGCACCGTATATTGGCAGGCTTAAATTTTTGATGCGCACCGCCGAAGCGTTCGCGCATTGACGAGATTTATAAAGCGCTGATAACGGCTCTCACCTCTCACCCCCCCTCCCTCCCTCCGTCGACCTTTCCTCCTCCCTTCAATCCAGCGCTTCGCGCTAACTGACCTCTCCCTCTTCATACAAAACTCCTGGAAATCATAAAACCGGTAGAAGAGATGGAGAAAGCATAAAGACGTGCGGATCTGCATTCGTATTCTTCTTCTGGTGTTGCTTCGTGCGAAGCGATACTGAGTCGCCGTCCATGTTTCTTCAGCGGCCTCCGTGAGAAGAAAGCATTGCGAAACTCAGATCTACACAACCGAGTGCGCACGAAAACGGACGGAGAAAAACACTTTCGTCATCGTGCATGCATGACTATGCTTCGTTCTTGCCCTGGGAGAAAAAAAAAAAAGACGGCAGCTCGCAAGAACCCATATTGCTTAATGCGAAATACTTGGAGTGGTGTGTCTACGAATAATGGTTGCAAGACGGTGAGCGTGTTGGGATAAATGCAGGGAACTCCGTTTTATTTTTCTTTATCTCTCGGGCAAACGGCCTCAATTGATGGAGTTAAGGTTTTCTTAAGCCGTAGTAACAAACACGCTTCGGAGTAAAGAGTATAGGCGTTGCGCGATAGTGCGTATTGTGCCGAATAGAAGCTTCAAGATTTATTCTTAAACTTGCTGAAATAAATTTAATTGCTGCCGACATCAGCGTTTAGCTGGTTAGTTTAACCTACAATTCACTTCATAATTGTCACGTATGGGTGAAGGACGTTTTACACTATTCATTTATCTAACCAGTATGCTCCATATTTAGTACGTTTTAGTCAGTCTAGAAATTTCAAATATGTGGACCACTGCCACACTATAGGTAAATTATGCAAAACACGGGTAATTCTGACGACCGTTGGATGACGAAAGCCAGGAACAGATTAGTGAAAATAGTTCACATTGAACCACTGGCATAAAATTAAGTTCTACAAAACCAAAAATGGGCGACGGCGCAAGGAGTAACAACACGTTAAAAATGCTCGGATTGACGTCACATTTCTCAGGGAGGTCCTGTAAACAAAGTAAATTAATCCCTTTGAAAGGCAAATTTGGTACATTTCGGTCGGGGTGGGGAGGATCCAACCCAGGTCTTCGGGGTGCGAGACGAGAACGCTTACCCGACTGCCACGGCGGCTCTACGGTTCTGGCTCACTAAAGGCGTTCCTAGTGCGTGCGTCATTGGACACGGGACGGCGCAGCCAATGGGCACAGTTGTGGCGCGACGTCATGAATGTATAAAATGCCGTTCTACGTTCATGTAACACCCCAAAAAGGGTCTTTAAGGAAACTAAATTGATGGGATGTGATGACATTCCGAGGTCTGCAAACGGTATAATGATTTCAAATCATTCCCACATGTAAGCAGTCTTAAATGTCTCTGCCATATTTCTTTTTCGTAGTGAAGATTTTATTCGTACAAATTGCAGAAGCAGCCCACGACCACCGATATGAAAATAACGGTGCATATTGAAAGCAAAATCTATGAAAACAAGGAATAGAAGAAACCAACAAGTCACAAACCTGTTTCCAGCATTCCGACTTCCAACCAATGCATGTGCTGTATACTCGCAAAACGTTCTTACGTTCATGCGATATATTTTTTTAGAGGGAGACATTCGGGCACCCGCCACTCATGATGGGGCTCGGCCTGCTGATGAGACAGTTGTGGACAGCATTTACACACAAAAAAAATTTCACAAGAAAGGGCACATATGGCACGAATTCACAAAGCTTTTTGCTCGTAAGTATTTTTTGTCACTGGCTGACCGTAATTACTAACTTTATATGCAGTTATGATTGGGAGATGCTTCTTACGAACAGTAGGCCTTGATTAGACTGCTCGATAGGCCTTTTACTGAAGCAAGGATTCTGGGAGCCTGGCCTCACAGCTCATTATACCAGAAAGACACACGAGCTCCTCTACAGTATCTGAAGGCATGTACCAGATATAAACTCCTGTCTTCTCCCTCTCTCTTTTTCACTTTTGCCTATGTTACCAGAGGGAACAACGTTTAGTTAACTTCCTTTCCTTCCGCTGTCTGTCTTTTGGTGTACTTTGTGAATACAGGCCCAGGCGCCAAAATTTATCGTCCGTAAAAATTGTTTGTTATAGGCGAGCGGCCTTTGTTAATATTATAATCAATTTTTACGATTAGGCGATGCTCTTGTTGTACACCAAACTATGAATTGAGAAATATGTCAAAGGTTTTTTTTTTGTTTTTTTCCATGGCACCAGGACATGTTGTATCTGTGCTTGTGTTCTGAACACGTCTTCGATCTGCACCCGTCTGATTATATTCTTTCTGATGTGCTCATATCGACAGAATGAATTTCTCAGGTCAAACTACAAAACTCTGTGTTGTATTGAAGTTCTGGCAAAGACAGCGACGACATTTATTGAAAAAAATTATGGGGTTTTACGTGCCAAAACCAGTTCTGATTATGAGGCACGCCGTAGTGTGGGACTCCGGAAATTTGGACCACCTGGGGTTCTTTAACGTGCACCTAAATCTAAGTACACGGGTCTTTTCGCATTTCGCCCCCATCGAAATGCGGCCGCCGTGGCCGGGATTCGATCCCACGACCTCGTGCTCAGCAGCCCAACACCATAGCCACTGAGCAACCACGGCGGGTTGACATTTATTGAATCCTGATGATCGGCATAATGCAAAATGCGGCTGCTCATGCCATTATGAACTTCTTGCCGCTGAAAACTGTGTGTGGAAGACGTAAACATAATGATAGTCATGATGCTAATGGTTATAAAATATCTTTCCAACGACATGGATTTCGGCTTCCTTCTCTGTGTCTAGGCAGCCTAGCAAAGAGATTTTCTCAATATCTGTGGCCCGCGCATAGTAATTTGGCTTCTGGCAGAACCGTTTAGCAAGAACATGCTGCCAGTTTCGAAGCTCATTTGGTGTCATGCATATGCATACTTTGAGAGAATGGAAGTACGGATTCTTTAGCCAGCAAGAAGCTACAGTGCAGTTTTGCGCTCATGGTTAGGACAGAAGTGGTATAGCAAAGCGACTATAGGTATGGCGTGACCACGTCCACAAAATATGCATGTGCAGAGCACCAACAGGCATGTACACTTACTTTAAATGTGACTTGTAAGAACGACTAGTCACGAGTTCTCAGACGCGCTACTGGCTTTTGCTTGTAACTGACACTTTTCTTCCACGCCAGATACGGTATTAACAGCCGACTGTGAAAACATAACCTATTCATTGTTGAAAAAGAAAACACGTCTCGGGCTCTGCTTCCCAGAACCACTAGACCTATGAAACGTACTACGTTCTATCTCTTCGCGTTCAAAGAAGCGTCAAGCTTAAAATTTTTCTTTCTCATTCCTTCCAGACATTGACTTAATAGACCGGCACTAGTCTCTTAACACCAAAATCATGACCTTAGACCTATACTCGTACATATTATGATCACATATTTTCTTACTTTTTTTCACTTTTCCCACCCTCCGTCTCCTAGGCCTTTCTTTCCTTGATTTCCTTCCCTAAGCAGAGCAGCTTCTAGGCACCTACATATAGGCCGCCATAATTATCTGCCTTTTATTAAGAGGAAGCTTTAGCTTCCTCTTAATAAAAGGGTTATATAAAGATATAAAGGGGTATATAAAGGGGTATATCAAATGTGTCCGCTTTGGATGCTCTCACAGATGTAGTTAACAGAACTGCAATATCTATTATTGGTGCAGAGCTACGAATTTGTAAACTTCTTGCTTCTATTTTTCTTTCATACCTTCCAGTTTTCGAAAATTACTTTTAAAATATTGAAGTCGTAAATAGAAATTCCGCTTCTAACAGTAACTAGAAATGAACTTTCTCTCTCGAATGTAACGTACATCATTAAAATCAGCCCAGTGGTTATCTCAGAAGAAGGTTTCTGCGTTTTACACGTATTTGAATAGATGGCATCGGAGATGGGCCCGAGCTAAAGCTTCCTCTTAAAAAGCTTTCTCTATCTCGCTCTATTATTACTAATGTACAATTAACTACTGAACTGCTCAACCGAATACCACACTGTTAAAGATGTCGCAATGTGTCATCAAGTGTAGCTATGAAGCTAGCTGCATTCAGTCAGTTAAATGTTGAGGCAGCTTTATAGGGGAAATTCAATCAGTATTCGCCGAAAATAGGTGCGAGAAAGGTAATATGTTCATTTCAGGCACATTCAGCGAGATTAAGATAATCTGGAAGCTCTAGCTACATAGGCGTTCCAATCAAGAAGCCTTCCGAATAGGAAGAACGCCAAGTGGATTGGAAAAAGAAAGTATGTTTAAGATTTAAACCTTAGACTTCTGAGAATTATTCTGTATTGAAAAGAAGGGCCTAACTTAAGAAAGAAAAGAACAACAGAGAGCGACAACTGAAGCATCACATTTCGGCAATAAGAACTATGCAAAGAGGAAGGTAATTTCCTTCTTAACGTGTTCCGATAGTACGGCCGTCTATAATTAATCGCATCTTCGTCAGGGTGGAAAAATAAGCGAAAGTAATTGGACTCACAGTGGTGCTGTTTATCTTTTTTTTTATCTTCTCTCGGTTCATTTCCGACCGTGCCTTTGCTTAGGGACTCTCTATCCCAGGCAGAAAACAAATAAAATCCGCGGGATGGCCCCAATTGGCGCGTAGGAAGAAGAATTGGAACCTGTCAAGTGACCGCCTATCGATGTATGGACTTCTCGTCGAAGTGCTAAGAAGAAGCAATTTCTCTGGGCCGCACACCTTAGTGATAGCCCCTATCTGCTCATGGAGCCTGAGTGAAGAAGAAGAATAATACCCTTGAGCTTTTCATTCTCGACAACCTTCACTAGGCTACCACAACTGCGGAAAAGGCTGGTAATAATGACATCAACAAAAGTGAAGAAAGCCGAGCAAGAAAAAAAAATTTTCGTTCGTGGGTAATGTACTGGTAGCTTGAAAATTTGCTAACTTTCCGACCATATCTTCGGCCAACCTTGCGGTTAGCATCCCCTAGAGAGGCTCATCAGGTATTTGAAAGTGAAATCAAAAGCTTGCGTCGCCTTCAGCATAAACTTTTAATATTAGTTTTTGATGTGAATGGTAGTGCATGCAACTGCTGTGAAGTATCAGTTGGAACTTTGAAGCATATTTCTTCTATATATTCCCTCTTTTCTCTTTTTTGCGTTTGCAAATCTGGTTCAATCTAACCAAACCTGTACGGTAAACTTGATTAAAATTTTCTTACATCTCCAAGCGAGACGTGGGAGTTTGTCTGCCGTGCGTAGGTAAATAAAACAGACACCGTCAGCTTTTGTTGCGCAAGCTCCCTTAAGCAATTGCTTTACGGATTCATATTAGGCAACTTCATCTTTATATGAAGTTATCTGAATCCTAAGTATCTAACTCCTAAGTTGATCACCGGATTTTTTTTAAAGAATTCCGTTCACATTTGAATATTTTTCTGCACGTTGAGATCATTACAATACAATTACCATTGAATACAAGTTTCATTAATTTTTTGTTGGTATACGTTCTGCGCTTACCGTGACTCTTTTATGGTGAAATCCCAAAATTGCCGGAGCAGGCCTACTAAAACCCCGCTTTTTTCCAACTGCTTTGGTTCACAGAAATGGCGCAAGAGGATGTACTAAAACAGCCATATGAAAAAAAAAAATTCGCTAACAGTAAATAAAACCGTTGGTTCTGATCTAGGTAGAGGTTTAACTGGTCATACCTGCCCTAAATCGGAATTTTAATGCTATGTTTCCTAAAGCAAAACAGAGCCAATGCTGAAAAGCCAGCTTAAGTGAATCTACATGGCCTCAGTAATCACATTATAGTCTAGAGTGAACGTTACCTAAGCACTTCGTTAGAACTAAAATTCGGACAAGTTCGTTATTCAGAATCATGAAATACCAGCGCGTAAAAAAACAAGGGACGCTGTGCATGTCTCTTCTACGGTCGGCCCTTGCTTTTTACGCGCTGGTATTTGACAAGCATTTCGTAGTCTACAACATTTTATAGGAGCAGGCACTGATCTATAGTGATAGTCTGACGAACCGTTTGACCTGCTTTATACTTTAAACAAATGCAGCAAGCGAACAACAAACAGTTCTTAACGATCAACAAGCTGTGTGAATTCCGCAGAAATGCATGGCGCCTTACCATTCGCTGGGCTGAAGCCCCTGCAAGCTCTCTTTCCTCAAAATGACGTTGCTGTACCTCGTATATCTTACAACACACGTCGAGTTCTCTCTTAAATTGTTAAAAGTGAGTGAAATCCACCTATAAAGTTGAACCCGGATATATCGAATCTGAAGGGGATCACAAAAAAAGTTTGATACAGGTAATTCGATATATAAATTAAAAATTCTATACAAAAAATTTCAAGAAGATTTTGCTGACGTTCGTTATCCACATTATTTCGTTATATGCGGGTTTGCTACATCCGAGTTTGACAGTAATGCTATAAAGACATGCGTGACCGATCGCGGGATGGTACCTCTGTCTTCCCGCACAGCAGCCCAATGGTCTAATGATTATACCTTGATCGCACGCGTGCTTCTCACGAGCCAATGTTGCTCTTTGAAATGTCTGGCGCGTGCGTCATCTGCTCGTTTCTGGCATCCTTCCCACTTAGCGCTTTGACATGCTCTCTTAGACTGCACTGCCTCCGGGATACTGCGCTGCTTTCGGGATCGGCCCATATTTTCTGTTATGTACATCCAAAGTTGGTGATGTTCGCCAATAAAGTTATTTCATTAAAGGGAGAGAAAGCAATGGGGATATCAAGAAAAAAGAAAGTGGTCGTGTGCGCTAACCTGCGCTATGGAAAAAAAAAACGGGAATTAAAAGATGCGAGAGGTACATACAGATGAGGGAAAGTTGAGGTGAATGCGACCACGCGCACGTGGACAACAACACACATTTACAGACGCTCGCACAAGCTACTCGTCTTCAAAGAAGCACAAAAGTGCCTTCGCTGTATTCTCGGCTGATGATTGGTGGGGACGGCGTTCCAGAAGCGTTTGCCGGGACAGTGGATGATCATCTAGTCGCCTAAATGCATTGGACATTAATTATCATTATATATCAAATTGAAAACAGTGGCCTAGTAGGTGGTCACTGTTCACGGAAATCTCCCGTCACAGCAGCTGTCGCAAGCTGCTGTTTTCAATTTGCACGCTCGTCAACCACGACAATGTACTTACCGGCACAGATTAATAACACACGACCTTTACACACAGTCATGACTAGCAGTATTATCAGAACTGATGGTTAGTTATATTTTAAGAACGTGATAACGCAAATTTTCGATCTACTTGGCCTGTAGTAACGCGATAAAATAGGACAAACAGATATTATCTTTTCGTAGTTTGCTATAATGGGTATCTATAGATATACCACAGGTAAAGAGAAGCGCCTAATTGAAAAGCATAGCTTTGTTGAAACCCATCTCTTACACCGGAGTGCCAGAATGTAATGCCACATATGTTGTAATGAATCATTTGTGACGTCATGACTGGCGTCACGGGTGGTATAAAGAAACGAGATGTGCGGATTGTGCGCTCAAGCAGTGTTACCGAACGTGACACTGAATTCATAGAAGCCTAATGAAAACATTCTGTATCTTTTATGAAATTGCTATAATGTTTTACTTTGCAAATAGCACAGAAATAATACAAACTCTACATCCACTACCGCGTCTTCTCCGGGCGCATATAACAGAAAGCGTACGCGTTTATGAAAATGCATGCGGGTTCTTTTCCTCTAGAAAACTGTTTATTTTCTTAAATTGACAAAAATAGAATTCATACGGCACTTTACTTTCGAGACATTTGATACTCTCCTTATGGAATCGGACCTCCTTGCTCTATACCACCGACGTCTTCGCAGAAATAATAAGTTACAGAACATAAAGAAATAACTTGATGTTTCATAAACTAACAAAGAAACTTGTTGTGTACCTAAAGTTCAGCACACCTCTTGCAAACGACTAATCCTAGTGCAATCTTAAATAAAGATCACCAATACTTCATGTTTAACATTGTTGCACTAGGTATCGGGTGGTTAACCCATTATTTTATTTTAATTTTTCCTTAAACTTAAGCTTCTAGATTCGTTGAATGCCTGAAGCACCGACGGTTTCCACCTATAGTCACGAGCCAGCAATGCGCCTGTCGGAACATTACGTACTCCATATTCCTGCTTAAGTTCCCAACGGTTGAGGTTCCCCCTCGAGAGATGTCTTGGTTCAGCTGAGATGCGGGTCAATATATCGAGCTCTTCCCTCAAAGGCGTTTCGTACAAAGCAGGTCAAACGTTTGGGAGCAGAATAAAACACAAGCGCGTCCCTCTCCAAGAAAAGGATGTTGGACCCGTCTGCTGTTTACATTCCTTAGGGAAAATAAAGCCGACAAAGCATAGCCCAATCTTTCACTCGGTATATAGCAAATGTTTGCTCAATCGATCCTGGCCGACCACAGTGGCCTGGTAAACTCTCCCGCCGCCTTGAAGAGCTTGCGATTCGTGCAGGCTTGTTTAGGCGAAAAAAAAAAAAAACTGCCCCCGACCACCTTCCTGCCCCACCCTTTCCCCCTATCTTTAAGTTCTTTTAAAAATAAATGACAGAGGTAAACGTGTGTAAAAGCAGACAGCTCGATACACCAATCAAGATTAGTGCAGCTATTTACAGAGGAAGAAAATAGGAGACGAATTCACCAGGTTTTTGCTGGTAAGAACAGCTTGACGTTGGCCGGCAGCCTTTCGCTTCAGATTCAGATTGTCAGCCGAATGTTTTTACGTGCCTTTCTGAATTCGACTTCTACTGTTCGAGCACATACACACGCGCACAGAGCGATATAGAGAAAGGGACAGAGCATTGCCACAACTGCGAAACACATCGCACAGCTCATGACGACGTAATGGAGCTTTGGCTTCATAATGTTCTTACCTCACACAAACACGCTTTAAAGACGCGAAAGAGAATTAGTTTGAGGTTTTGCGTGCAACACACCCCCAATCACACTCACACACACACATGCGCAACACGCAGTACGGTTGAACTCAAGACGACGCAATAGAGCTTTGCCTTCAGCCTGCTTTTATCACAGAGAAGCACGCTTTAAAGGCAAGAAAGAGAATTCGTGGCAGATTTTGTGCGACACGCAACACACACGCACGCAACAGAGCACTGCACGGGCCGATTTTTTCATCCCGGGCCCGGCGCGGGCCCGTTTTCACGTTGGGATACACGCCCGAGCCCGACTAAAAGTTTTATATCGAGACCCGGGCCCGGTCCGGTCCCGGAAATAATCTACGTTACCCACCCGGCCCGGCCCGCCACCCCTTTACCTTAGGCCCGAACCCGGCCCGAGACCGAAAAAGATCACCGAGCGGCATTAAAAAAATAAAGAAGAGAATGAAAGGAATTTATTCTTAAGGCATAAATACATCTCAAATGCAAATTATGAACACCATTTGAGCGGTCTGAACGCAAATACCAGCGCGCGAAGTAGTACCAATGATCCTGCCGAGCAGTATCGCCAGCAGTTTCCAACGGCACGACCTTGATGTGGCCCAATCCACTTCTATCGCAGCGCCGCCACAGTATTTTTCCACGTCGGGCGCCACACTGCAACGCACGCGCCGCCCCAGCCGCTCGTCCCACTCAACCGTACTCTAGTACACTATAGCCGAAGCGCAGCCACGACCGGTCATGAGCGCAGCGCATGTATGGAGTAAACTGAGAAAGAAAGCTTCTCGTTCCTCCATAGTGCAGCGTGTAATGCACTGCTGCTAGGCGGCCGGTTGAGAACATGCGTGCGATCATGGATGGACGCAGAGCCATATTCCAGCCGCGTGACGAATTATCTTATCTTACCAGTCATCGTTTTACTAATTGAAAAACTGCCCTACCCGGCCCGGCCCACGGGCCGGGCCGGGCCCGGGCTTTCGGGTAAGCCCGAGCCCGTGCAGTGCTCTAAGCACACATACACACAACGTACTACTCACAGTAGTACAGTACATATACTGAAAAGTTACAATTGAAGCCATCATTCCTAGACATTACAAATGTAATTATTATTATTAGCATTCTTTGCCTACTCAGGCATTCCTGCCTGCCTGCCTGCCTGCCTGCCTGCCTATCTATCTATCTATCTATCTATCTATCTATCTATCTATCTATCTATCTATCTATCTATCTATCTATCTATCTATCTATCTATCTATCTATCTATCTATCTACCTATCTATCTATCTATCTATCTATCTATCTATCTATCTATCTATCTATCTATCTATCTATCTATCTAACGCCGGCCCAGCGACCAAGTTGTCTACTAGCTTCGGCTACTAGGTATATGCTCATGGCGTGATGCCGACATGATTGTTACGTCGTCGTGATTCCAGCTTTGTCATCTGAATCTCGTCGTGCCGTCGTCGTCCAATCAGAACCAATCGATCAATCAGTGAGACCAGTCGATTTCATCAACTTGAATGTTGTCCGTGTAACTTCTCATGTGGACACGTGCCGCGATCGACCGTGTTAAATACAAAGCATTTCTTGGCGAACATTTGCCACTTCGACAGTGTATATCTATCTATCTATCTATCTATCTATCTATCTATCTATCTATCTATCTATCTATCTATCTATCTATCTATCTATCTATCTATCTATCTATCTATCTATCTATCTATCTATCTATTTGGTATGCACCAAAATTGGAATAGTATGACAAGAGTGTATGACGAACATAAATAATAGGTCATGACGTGAATGCCATGACATGCGTGTCATGTAGTTAATGAAACATGCGCCCAAAATGACAATGACCAAGCGAAAAATATTAACACTCAAAAACCACTAGACTGGGTTCTGACGGCGGCACTTAGTGAAGGAAACACTAAAGGATGATGGTAGAAGTCATATTCATGATCTTGACTCAGCTAACATGACAATGGCTCCAGCGAAAAAGAAACTTAACAATAAAAAACCACTGAAACTGGTTATGATGTGGGTACTAAGTGAAGAAAGCCCTAAAGGATGATGGTAGAAGTTGTAGTCATGAGCATGACTCGGCAAAAATGACAATGACTCAACGAAAAAAAGATTAAAACTCAAAAACCACTGGAATGGGTTCGGACGTGGGTACCAAGTGAAGGAAACATTAAAAGATGGTGGTAGAAGTCATAGTCATGACCATGACTCAGCACAAAAAAAAAAGACGCGTAACCTTGCACTCGGCTGCGCAAGAATTGAAACAGCGAATCTGGGCGATCGTAGCCCAGCATTTTCCGAAAGTGCGCGCGTACTTTTTATCTTAGTACTTATGATGATTATAATGTCTTTTCGCGCGTCTCGGACTTACGGCCGTCACTGCGCGTTGCTTAGAGCAGCTTGCAACACCGACACCGCGTTCCAATGCCGACACCGCATTCTGCCGCGTTGCAATGCCGACAACGCGTTCCAGCAGACCCGCTCCGTGACTGTGTCTCTCTCTTTCTCTGACTCTCATTTTCTTTATCTCTCTCCCGAGCATAGCACGCAGAACCTCTTCATCTCGCAGAGCATTGGCAAGAGCGCGTGCGAACGCGCCAGCGGTGGACGAAGACGACGACGCTCGAACGCAATCATATGGTTCACATAAATGCATGTTGTGCAAGCGTGGCTGTATAGCCTAGTGGCTACGACGCTCGCCTTGGGGCCGTGGGTACGCGGGCTCGAATACCGCCTCGGCTAAAAAAGTTAATTTTCTTTTACTTCTTTCTTTATTGCTGATGACGATAGTTTCTTGATGCAAACCACAAATTACGGCTGGCTTAAACAACTTCGCTGTTAAATAGAATTAAACCTAAAAACGAATGGAATGGGTTAGGATGTGGTACTAAGTGAAGGAAAAGCCTAAATGTTGATGATCAAAATCATAGTCATGAGCATGACTGAAGGCTGTCGCCTTAAGGTCTCTTAGGCGAAGCTAAAGGAACTCCTGAGGACTCATTACATGAATGTCAGGACGTGCGTGTCATGTAGGTCATGAAACAGCCACGTACGTCTTGGTGCTCTCATGGTCGTTTCGTTAACTTGGTAGGCTCCCGCACACTGCTTCGCATAACATCGATTCCCACAGGGCGTGGGATCTGTCGGCTTTTTTTTTTTTTCTAACAGCGGCGCTGTTTAAGCCGGCCGTAATGTGTGCCGCCTGCCACAGCGTTGCCTAGCAACCTACCTCGCGGAGCGTCGCGCGCTATGCTCGGGAGAGAGAAAGACAAAATGAGAGCGGGAGAGAAACGAATTGTAACAACACCAACGAGGCAACGTGCAGAAGTGCTGCCGACGCCATCCGCACTTCTCCGTTTCCCCGCATTAGCGGCGAACGCTCTCTGTGTCTGTGACCACAGCAGGCGCCTCTGGCGGTGGCTCGACCAAGCTCCCACCAGCTACGCGCTACTGCGCATGCGCCGTGACGTCTTCCCGGCGTGTCATCTGCTGCGCGCCGCCCGTACACTGTGCATAGCTTTCGCCCCTCTTCCCCTACGTGTGCTCGGACTGCAAGTGCTTCGCGATGCGTTCCCCGATGCCACGGACCGCGAGGGAATGCTTATACACTTCGTATAACTTAGTATCACTTGGCATTACTTCGTATAACTTAGCATCACTTTGTATAGCCAGGACCAGCTAGAAACCGATCAGCTCCGCTATGTCTTTAGCCTTGCGCCACTAGTCGGGGTAGCTTGCCGACCCCGATTTTTTTTTTTAGAATATTAGTTAGGAACATTTCCTTAGAAATTTCACCAGTGCCTTTAGCTTGCCTGCATATGCCTTTACAAAACGCCTCAGGAAGACAAGAATATTAGAAAAAAATTAAAACCCATCCCCTACCGGGAACTGGGGCGCACGCGAAGCTTGCACTACAGTAGGGGAGGAGTTGCTTAGTTTTTTGAGCGTTTGAGATGCTCACGGGCCCGCTGCCGCTGCCGTTCCTTCAACACATCCTGCTCTTCGGCCGAACGAACCAACCGCCGTCTCCCCATCTGACTACTGGGCCTGAACCAGGGGGGTGAATCTTCCTATACATCCCATTGGTTCTTTTATAGCAGACGCTCAGTCGACGCTAGCGCCAAGGCGCACTTCAGTTAGGCACTAGCGGATGGATGATGGTACTACGGTGGCTAAAAAAAGAAAAAAAAAGAAAGAAAAGCGGCGCGTTTTTTTACCCTCTCCCTTTCACTATAGCACTTTTTTCTTCCTTTTTTTATGAGAACGTTGTTCCGCTCTTTTCTCCTTTCCCTCTTGACTTTCCTATTCCTCCTCGCAAGCCTCGTCCCATCCTCCCCTCATGCCATGCGCAATGCTCTTTTTTTTTTTTTTTTTTTCTTTAGCTGCCCGCGGCGGGCTTTTTTTTTTTTTTTTTTTTTGTCGCGGGCGTTATCAGACGCACCGCCGGACCGAAGCGCGCGCTCCGCCCTCCTCTCCTGTCCGGCCTTGCCATTCGTGCATTCGTGCTGCGTGCTTGTGCGCAGTGGATTCTTTTTGCGTTTTCATGCACGCAGTCCCGTTCATTATTAGTACCAAGCAAGCATGTGCCCAAATTATATTTAGAAAAATAAATGCACTTACAATACAACAGTTCTTTGGACTCACTTTATTGTGTTCATTTGCGAAAACCAGAATTGGAGCAGACAGCGCAACACACTATAGAATGCAACAAAACGCGGATGGTGTTCCATCTACGCACATGTAAAAAACATTTATTGAAATTGATCTAATGGTCAATGCGCAGAATAGCTTCTCATGGCCTGCTTCTCGCTCGGTCCATAAAATCCACCTCCGTTAGGTGCACCGAGCATATTCTGCGGTTGTTGACCTTGTGTCTGGGCAAACCCATTAGGTCCATCCTTCCAGCGTAGGTAAAAAACGCTTCCATCCTGAAGAACAGTGAAGATCATAAATTATAACATCGCAGTTGAAACATACAAAACAGAACTCGTTTCGCCTTGCGGCAGAGTGCTAGTTCTGATATGTCAACCTTAATTCTCAGAAATGCATTTTTAAACGATTGCGACCAATTAGATAGAAATAAGTGCAAAGCGCACACCTACACACGTGTTCCTTGCGATACGCACAGGTGATACTATATTTATCAGGAGCTTTATGTTCGCTGCTTGTTGGCATAACGATTTACCGCATCGTTGTGGTGTTTTCAAATCAGCCAACTGCTGCCTCACCACCGGACAGCCATGTACGGCTGCGCACAATTACTATCACAAATAAAAACCGGGAAGTAAACAGCACGGTCTTTAGGGATGCGGTACAATTTCACGTCGCATGGCTCACTACGTCTTGATGTGTTCGTACACCACTGAACCACACACGAACAGCGACAGCTGCGAGACATGCCGGAAAAAAAGCCGACAAACGTGCAACGGTAGGTTACCACAGGGACCACACTGCTTGCACGGAAGGCGAAGAACTGACCGTATAATTCCAGGAAAAAAATTTCCGCCGTTTTGGCCGTTATCAGCACGGCCGCCGACGAGCGCGGGCCACGCCGCCGATAGTTGAAGACGAGAGAGAAACGACAAAGTTGAGAGAGGGTTGGCAAGAAAAAAAAAAGGAAAAGCGATTTTGGTTCCCCATCCATCTCATGGATGGCGCTGCAATTCGCGTGGACAAAAAACCAGCGGAGTTTCCGGGGCCTGCCTGAACTGGTGGGAAACGGCGGGCGCGAGGCGAGCGAACATGCGATCACACCCTTTCCCTCCTCCGGGGGAAGGGAAACGCCTGTGATTGGATGGGGGTATGGCGTGACCGCGCGCGCTGGCTGCGGGTGCCTCGTCTACTTCTTCATGCATATAAAACCCCGTTTTAAAGGGCGCGTATGATGAACCGACAGTGAATGAATCGATTAGCGTGGTGGTCTCGCAACCCCGGAGGTCGGTGGTTCGTTTCCGGAGCCCGACAGGCAATTTTTATTTTCACACGGCTTGGGTTTTTTTCATACACCAACACCAAAAACACTGACACGAGTGAGGCAATACAAGCTTCGCTTGAATACGGTGTTAAACGAGTGGAGCGGCATTGAATTCATTCGACCAAATGTATGCAGCTTTCAACGCCTTCGCATGATGGCTTTGGCAATGCAAGCGAAATCATATTCTGGTGTACGACAAATATCAAGAATTATAGTGTGATTGAATCATTACACATTGAATATATATAATTTACGTTCGCGCTTCACCTTAAAGCAGAACGATGGCAATGTATTCAACGTGTTAATTTTCAGGTTTTACAGTGTTTGCCTCTTCGCAGACGATGTTTCGTCGCAGTCACGATTACCCGCCTCTTTTATGCGTATGATATAGGCAGACGAGTTGAGCGTTGCGAGAGATATGAAAATGGTCGTTCGTTTTCACTGCTGATGGCAAACTGTTCTGTCGTAAGCGCGCGTTGTTCTCGCTTAGTCATTTAAATTATTTGCATGTAGGCATACACCTGCACAGTTGCTTGTGAATATATGTTGTGCTAAGAACTAATGAAATATATAAAACATATTGCAACAGTCAACTCGACTCAAACCACACACCATAAAACCAACACCGGCAACAGCTACAAAACGATCACTGCAGCAGCAGACTCACATAAAACATAGAGCGGTGTAAAGGTTACTACACAATGCACGTACTGCTTGACAGCGTGCGGCTATTTATGATACAGTGGCTCGTCTCAGCAATGAAACAGCTGTTATCCAGGACCCCTACAATTGCAGTACAGCGTCTCGCATTCCATAAAAAAAATATTGCTTCATAGCACTTAGCAAGTGACGTCATACAGCAACGACACGACAGCGCGCGTTTTTCAAGCGGTGGCGTAGTCAGCGGTTATGCATCGCTGCACGCCCGAAACAGCGCGCGTGGATGCAACGTGAATGCGCACGATGTCCAGTGTTTCCGTTTGGGCTTTTAAATGTGCGAATGCGTCCCTCTTGACTGCAGAAAGGGTGCCTCGCACACTATTTTTGCACGGAGCTTTCATGCAAATCTATTGCTTGCAAGAAGGCTTCCTAACTTTTTGTCGTGGCGCCCGTCAGCCGCAGCCCCGCTGACCACTTGAGGGGCACAGTTGACACGAATGGTCAGTCCCGAATGCTGCTGTCATATTTTCCGCGGGCACTGCCGTATGCCTGATTCACTGATGAGGCTTCGCGGGCCAAAGAAACACACAAGCTACGCGAGACACGATGGTGCAGAGTTCCGTATTAATTCTAGCCACGTCGGGTTTTCCAACTTGCACACAAGGTCCGATCTAGAAGCGTTTTTACATGCAGTTCTCATTGAAATGCGGCCATCGCGGCTGAGAATTGAACCCGTGACCTACCTCATGCTCAGCTGCAGAATGTACGTTATAGAAACTGGCACCGCGGCAGCCCCTCGTGTGTAAAGCTCCACTATTTAAACACCCAATCTCAATGAAGTTTCACTTATCGGTACCGCTTTAGTGGCATAATATAGGAGGTGAACGAGAGTATCTCGCACTTTATTTTAATTTAAATGAATATCGTTCACTGTAATGCAAGCAATAATAGTACTACTAATCAATCAATCAGTCAATTTTATCAACTCTCGAGAGAGAGCGTTGCTTTGCCTAAGCGATAAGAGAGATGGAACTCGTATATCTCGCATGTAGATGACATTACTTTTGTCTTTCGGCCGTTTATCATTAGTTTAATTTCCACGCACGTCATGTTGAAGTATAGTGGTGACACGAAGGCCCCAAATTTCTTTGAATATCTTTGTGTCATCTGTGTTATCGAGTTCTTTATGACTTTGAATACATGATTTACAAAGGGACAGACTAGAACTGGTTCAAAGGCAGAGCCCTGTGGAACACCACTGGTAGCTATGTACGTGCTTGAGGACTGTCCGTTAGAGGTGACATAGCATTGTTGGTCGGACAGGCAGCTCCCGCAGCAAATAAATTAGATGTGCAGAATTAAACACCAGTTTCGTAGAGTTTTGGGAGTACAAGGCATGACTGACGACACCAAACGCCTTGCTTAGGTCACAGTAAGCAGTGTCAAGTTAAGTCTTGTTCTCGACCGCTTCTGACGCGTAGACCATAAAGCTGGCAAGGTTTGTTACTGTTGAACAAGCCGGTATACACTCATGTTGATTAGGTATTAGGTTGTACCATACGCTGCATGCGATTAATGTTTGCAGGACAGACTCCAAGATTTTTGAGGCAGAGCACAGCAGCGATATCGGTCGATTTGTGTGCGGAAATGACACGAGATATTTCCATGACACAGCAAAGCTTCATTTTTGAGGCAGGTGTTGTACATGCAAGTTACAATTAGACTAAACACATCAGTGAATGATTTAATAAAGCCATAGGAGTGCCATCAGAGCCAAGAGACTGCGACGGTATTGCACTGCGAATGTTTTTGGCGATAATTTCTTCCCCAAAAGACGCCGTGCTTGGCGCATGGCCACAGTGCAGCAGAAGGTCGGACAAAGTGGCGTCACTGCCCCTGATGAAAATTATTTGAAAGTGTTGTGCAAACGCATGTGAGACGTTCTCGGTAGTTTCATGATTGCTTTTTTACAGACAAATAGTATCTGTTTAGCTTGGTGTCGCACGCAGTTTCATATATTTGCCGAAATTTCTAGGTTTTATAGAAATGTATTTTCGACTGAGCTAGTGTAGTTGTTGTGATCATGGTCATACAGTTTCTTACTGATATATGCGTACTCCTTGAATTCAGCTTTCCTTTTTCAGATCCGCTCTTCTCTCTTTTGTGGGCGTGCTCTTTGCATTTCAGTGACTTGCGAAGCTCACTCGAAAACCAAAATGGGTAGCGTGAAGGGCGACTTCGTTTTAGGCGAACGTACATACGCATTCCCTCCTGCAGAACGCCAGTGAAATGTTGAACTTGATAATTTGCATTATCTTACTCAGTGTGCCTTAGAAAGACAGCGACAAAAACTGACGCAATTAGCGGCCAAATTATATTGCAGAGAGTCCGATGCTTTTGGTGCTACATAATGAAGCGCTGAGGATAACAAAATAAATAAACAAACAAATAAATAAATGACAGCTTTAGAGCAATGTGACAAAAAGCCAATACGTACGTGTGCGAAGTTTGATCGTGTAACTTCCTTACGTGTGTTACAAAATTAGGCCACGCTACATAGCTTAACACTATATAGGGCGGAGGGTTGGCTAATGGTGCTGTCGAGTGAAACCAACATCTTTCAGTGCAGATGACAAAACGCTCATTCTTCAGTCACACGTTATTTCAGAGCCGATAAATACCCCGCTGCCGTCGTTCATGAAAATGCAGAATGTAACATCAATAAACTATTTTAAGAGCCAGCCTCATTTTCCGCTCAACACCGAGTTCCATAATCAAATACGTAGTTACAATATTCGCAGTTTTCTTATGCAACGCCTGAACATGACGGCAATTTGCCTAATATATATGATATTCGTAAGTGCATTTGCAGTGACTCATACAAAAGTTTGTCCCTTAAAGTGTGTTGCAAAGTAGAAGAAAAGCCATTAGGTTTCAAGATGTAGTAAACTGCAAGTTATAGCTCTGCAACCACGCAACAAAACCCCACGCAAAAGCTGTTCTACACCATTTGTTAGAAGGTAATAATGAGGATATTCATCTCTGACTTGCCACAACAAGCCTTATCAGCGATTATCTGCTAGCGCAAGAAAAACAAAATAGCCCATCTCCCTCTCCCCCCTGGGCTACCGGTACCAAAAAATTTCTTTGCGCATTCTTAAAGCAGCCTTTCAACAACGTTCCTCGTGGTATGGGCACTAATGACAGTGTCTCGCACTGCAAGGTTTAACCAGAGGAGACGCATCTACGAGTACATACATCTAACATTTGCGATCTTGTGCACCTAGTCCGCTCCTCTCAAAACTTGTTTACACACTGCTGCATTCGCAAGTTTCTCCAAAGCGCATACGTGCTTTCCTGTTCATAATTTATTGAGCTTGTCTTGAAAATACATCTCACAGAATTTTAAGATTAGTCTCGTTATTCACGAAAGGTGACCTTGATAGCTTTTGCTGGTAGAGAAGCCTTCAACCCGAAATCATGGGTGTCTATACAGAGAAAAGCTTCAAATCATCACCACGTAACTCAAAAAAGATAGAAAAGGCCACCCATGGAATTCCGAGATGCGGTTCCGCTCTTAAGTTGTGCGCGCTTTACAATCGAGAAAAAGCGCGTTGATATTTTCCCTCTAGTGCATTCAAGGTAAGGTAAAGGAAGCATCTGACTCTGGTTCCTCGCTTACACTCGCATTTACGTTCACAGCGGGCGGGAAAAAAAGGCCGTTTGAAAAAAAAAAAAAAAAAGAAGAAGAAACCTAGAAACAACCCAGAAGCGTGGTTGCTTCACTGCAGTGCTTCAGTGGCAGGTGGCGAGGCATCTTGCAAGCGCGAACGGAATACGATGAGACCAGGCGACAAGCGCGAGAAGTGTAGGCGGCAACGCCGGAGGCGAGCGAGAAAACGCGCACGTCCGCCACGAGCACGCGACGCCCGCTCCTAATAGTGCTCGTTTTTTTGAAGGGGTTGAGCAGGATGCGGCTAGACGGTTGGAGTGAAGGGGAGCGGCGAGCTTCTGTCATTAGGCCCGGCGACACGGGAACAGGGAAACGCACTTCCTCTGGCAGGAAGACGCTCGTTCATCTCAGGAAATAACTGGCGAGAGCTCAGATATGAGAGTCATTAGAAAGGCAGGACGAAAGGAACCGAGAGACTGGGAGCCGAGGACACGGTGTGAAGGTACAAGCACATGTTTAGGTATGCATATGCATAAAGCCAAAATACGGGGTGGTACAAAAAAAAGTAAATAAAGGTAACAGGATAGACTTTTAAAAACATAAGTTCATCAGCGAGAGGCTGTGAAGAAAAATGGTCGGGATTTCACGCTCAGTAAGCAGCCAAGTACGTGCGAACATCGGACGATGTTTCGGCGGAGGCATATCCGTCCAAGGCTACAGTCACGGAACACGCTCGGAATATCTAAAATACTTTATTTCTAAAGTAGGCGCCGATAACTGTGTGTCAGCGCCTTTATTTTTCTAACTTGTTTATTTACAGCAATTTATCTCGCTGCACGTATAGCTGTAGAGGAACAGCCATATGATACACAAATTGTAATGTACAAAGTCATCCAATTATCCTTGTCCTTCCTCGTGTCTTAGAAAAGGAAGCCCTCCTATGTCTGATCTATTTTAACGTGGATACCAAAGTTCCCACATACTGAAGCACTAACGACAGCAAAAAAAGTGATTTGGTAGTTTTGGCTGAATTGGAACATTCTGTTGAAGCCTCTGGATAAGTTTCAAGAACAAACTGCCGAAACTGATGAGATATATTTATCCGTAATGATAATATTTCACTACATTCCTAAGAATGGGCTGCGCGCTGACGACGTCGCAATATTAAGGAAAATATGTACTGCTAGCGACAGCAGGATGTATCTAGCTTGGTTAATGTTGTTCGGTTAATAAGGTATTAGTGTACTGTCAGAATACCAAGCTGATATGATAAGCATGCATAACAGATATGCTTTCTCTCCGTCGCAACATTGGAGATGGACCACTGTGAGAACTCATGAGCACTTGCTCCATCCGTGCAGGAAAAAACATCGTTTAAAATGCTTCTTTCACAGCATAAAGAATCTGCTGATTTCTACAGAATTCTGAAGCAAACCTCTACTACTATTTATTATGACCTGTGGTAACAGTGGGGACAAGACGTGTTCAACAGTCTATTTACTCCTGCAAGAGTCGCTCATAGAGTGAGATTACGGGAATGTTCTGACAAGATAATGAAGCTGCGATGATTTAGTAAGAAAAAGAAAGGTAACGAACAACGTTCAGTTGCTACCAGCTACTGCCACGCACTATCAGGCACTATCAGGTACTTACCAGGTACCGCTCCATTACACAAATCGTAGTCATTCGTAGTGTAGCAGACCGACAGAATGTAGTATTGAAATTATAGTAGTATGGTTTGAAATTATTCTTTTGCGAGTGGTGAAAGCGGTAACTGCGCGTCTTGATATCCCTCAAAATGTATGCCATCAAGTTCTTCGTATTGATCACATGGGGGAGTGCACCACGCCGACAAGGACGAAACAACAGATCATCTAAGCATTCTTTCTTAAAGACATTAAGAATGGAATGGACGAGCAGTAGCAAAAAGAAAAAAAAGAAAGTAAGAAGCCCCAGACAGTAGGAGTCTAAGAATACACAAATTCAGTTTTTTTTTTTTTTTTTTTCTTTCGGGCGCCAAAATAATACATTTGGTCTGCTTCAGAGCGGTAAGAGGTATGTGCACTACTTCCTGGTATCAATGGCTGTAGCCCGCAGAGTAAATTTTTGTGGCCGCTTCAAAACGCCCGTGCACCATGCATTGGGTGCACGTTAACGAACCCCACGTGGTCAAAATTAACCCGGAGTCTCCCACTACGGCGTTCCTCACAATCATGCCTTGGCATTGGCACGTAAAGTCCCAGAATTGAATTTTTAGGCATCTGCTCTACTTCCTCTATGCAAATAAATTCAACTAGCTCGACAGGAAATGCCTACAGCAAAACGCAACAAAAGCTCCACATTCACCTTGATAACTTGTTTCCACTGAAAGCATGCAAATGCAATACACCGGCCAACATGGATGCAACGGTGAATGCTGTAATACAGCATTGCAGCGCTAGTATGTTGTTGGTGGTGGTAGCGCCATTGATTTACACAAGAGTGAAGCGATTGAATGAACAATTGTTGAGTCAAACTACTGCAGAAAGCTAAGAAGTCTGAGCGAAATTTCTGCTTCTTGGTCGATATATATTAAGGGCAACACTGTAATGCTTTCTCAAGGAAAAGAGATCTCCTTAGTCATTGAGATGTCTAAAATCGATTTATAAGTTCCCGTATAATGTACAAACGTTTATCGGCTCTCGTAGGTACTATGCCACTTTTTGTAGAAATTAATTTAAGAAGGCACAGCCATTCTCTTTGTGCTACAAAACCGAATCGCACCAAGTAGAACCAAGCATGAAATTCCGAACGAGCGCGTTCAGGGACAGCCTACACAGGTATGGGTTAAACCTTTGCCTGAGCCATCGAACATGGGTTCTTGCTACGACGACATCCCTAGGGATGAAAATCATCCACCGACATGAAAGTATGTCCGGCAGTGGAGGCACTTAGGTTTTACGTATTTGCAAGCGCAATAAGAAAGATGATGCGTCTCCTGTCTCAGTATGAGTGTCATGTTTGTCATTGGTTCGCAACCTCACCCCCACATTTATTCCCGTTATTGGCATTGCCCTAAGCACTGTGCTTCCTTCGGGCAAGAGGCAACCAGACGCGAAAGCGCAACCGAAGTGTGCAAAGGAAAAAAACTGCGCCCGCTCCTTGCCCAAAGGAAAGCCATTAGAGCCGGTCGATTTCGGACGCATTATTGGAGGACAAGTGCAACAGAAACAACAACACGGAGACGAAGCGGGCGGAGTGGTACGCGCATTTCAGCACAATGCTCCCGCGGGTGGCGTATTGCGCGCACACCACGATAGGCCTGGATGGCAAGTTTCGGAAATTGGTGCTCACTATAGACAGCTCTTCCAACTCTCCTCTCCCACCCTGTCCTGGCAGCACACTCGCTTTATGAGTTTGTTTGTCCCCACACGCTCTCGGCTACACAGACGACGACAGTCCATCGGTCGCGGCCTCCTCTTCCCGGCGCATCCTGCGACAAAGACTGCCTGGTCGGCCGAGCCCGTCTGGGCAACGCACTCTTTCAAACGGCCGGAAGTCTTCGAAGTACAACGCCTGGCGCCGTCTGGAAATGAAGCGGTTCGATTGTTTTGCGCTCTTTTGCCCCCCCCCCCCCCTCCCCCCTCTCCTCCCGCCCTCGCTGTCATTCCGCTCACTGTCCTCTACCGCGCCCACTTTCAGCTGTCCCGTAGATGAAGATGGAACGAGTTCTGGGCCTGCGGCTATGATTCGAGAAAAGAGATTTGTGTTCACACGAGGCTAGAACTTTATTCGTCATTGTTTGTTTTTTCCTCTCCGTGAGATGGGGTTATCGAACAGTGATCTTTCGGCTGTAGAAGCTGCGGGCCGTGAAGAAATTACCGCAAGTTGTTTCCCTGTTTGATACGAGAAAAATTCGACAGAGGACATTAAGAACTTTCCGGAGACTCGTCTTAGGGTACCAGTGTCATCTTCTTTTCCGACGAGTGAGGCCTGAACCCTAGCAATTTCTTTTTGTGTGTGTGTGTGTGTGTGTCAACAGTCCGCGTTAAGCGGATTGAAGTGTAGCACTCCGTCGCCATAGAGTTTTCTATTAGAAGCAGCTACCAATGACTATAATTTGTGTCCATAGACAAATGGTTCTCACATATGCGACTGTGTCCGGTGCAGGACCAGGATTGCACTGAACGTTTCTTATATATCTTAAGCATCCACTTTGGTAGAAAAGCTGCACCCCTTCATCACATATTCTTACGCCCGAGCATTTTATGCCTGAACGTTGTATCAAATATCAGTCGAAGAGCCAATGGCACAATTACCAAGATTTGAACCCGCATTTCCAAAAACACTTCTTAATCTAAAGCTGTTCGTAAGAGCAGATGTACGACCACATCGCAATGATGGACATATATTCTTAGCGACGGCAGCCGGCCCATGGCAAACAGCACTTGCCAGCGAAAATATTTCTGAATTCGACCGCTGAATCGTCATGATACACCTTCGAATGGCATCACTGCTTCTCTAAGATCATAGTCGTCGCTTCTATGCTCTCCGAATACGCATAAACGACGTGCTGCACATAACGTTTGCAGCTACGTTTAAGATTCACGCTACTCGGAATGTGAAGTACAGCTCAGAAGGAAATAAAACAAAATTAAATTTGGGGACTTTACATGGTAAGACCACGATATGATTATGAGGCACGCCGTCGTTTGGGACTCCTGATGAATTTTTACCAAGCTGGTGCAGAAAAATCCGATCCGGCCCACGTAGCACGGTACAGTTGGAGCATATATGAGCGCGAGCACGCACTTAATTAAGCCCTGTCGTGCACAAGGTAAACTCTGCGCATACGCTCTTCAGTTGCATGTAGCATAGGTCTGCTACGTAGCGTAGATACTGCGGCCGCCACGGGATGCCGCGAAGAGTGCGCTGGCTGAGGACATCAGCGTTTGGGTACGTTTAGGCGCGTTCTAGGCGCCAGAATCGGAAGTAGTGGCGTCCTACGTGAACATCCAAAATGAAACCTGAACTGCGCGGCAAGGTGACGTTCAGTAGGTGAACCGTTGGGGACACGCCTCACACCGTCGTTGCTTTCGCAGTACAAAGAATCGAAGCAGGAGCGGAAGCACCGCGATGGGATGCTTTGATTGCCACTAACTTCACTTCTTCTAAACGCATTGAAGTACTTTTTGCGGCAGAATATTTCTGAAACAGTCGTTTCTAAGTTCAAATGCATTCCTGGACTTGAATAAATAGTGGTTCAGGGCCCCCTTAACGTGCACCCAATTCACGGTACCCGGGCGTCATTGCGTTTCGCCCCCATCAAAATGCGGCCGCCGCGGCCGCGATTTGATACCGCGTCCTCGGGCTTAGCAGCGAAGGCCCAAACCACTACCCAACCACGGCGGGTAAACGAAGAACGCGTGGCTTAGGGTGCAGCTTCACGGCGCACAGCTAGATGGGTTCCGATGGCACTGGAGGACGAAGTGGCGAAGAAGCGCAACGTCAGCCATAAGCTTAGTGAGCTTGGGCAGTTCGAGCGCCCTTACTTCGGATTTCACGGTTCACAAACAAGACGCGATAACTCGGGCAGTCATGAGAAAGGGGTTGTTCCAATGGAGTTGATGTGGGCACATGCTGAGATTTTGGCCGTACTGGCCAGACTTGGCGTCTAGGCGGCGCCACGGGGGTGATCTCGCCCCGATGGGACACAGCAATCAAACGAAGCAGTATAGCCAGGCTCGCGCGGCGATACAGCAACGCCCCGTTCGCGGCACCATTTTGGTGACAGCGACGACCAGAGCGGAAGGAGAGAGAGACCCGGACAATTTTCTGGTGCGCGAAGGCGATAACAGGAGAAGAACACGCAACCCTTATTTCGACCCCCCCCCCCCCCCTTCCCCCATCCCTCGCCTTTCCCGGCCAACCAAGCGGTGCGTGTGCAATCCCTGCTTCCTCTTTGCCTCGTCGAGCCGCTTTCCCTTCTCTTCATTGTTGCTTCGGCCTCGTTCGTCGCTGCCGACCACCATGCTTTCCGGCTTATCTCAGCTTTCGCCCCGCTTGTCGCGGTTCGCCTTTCCCGGCTGTCTCCATATCTTTCCCTTTTTTCTCTCTCCTCCCTATCTCCGCCTCGTGCTTTCACTATTTGCCCCACGCAACTACCCTCTTTTTCCCCTTTCGCCCACCTTATTTTCCGGGGTCCCGGACGCCACCCTTTCAGGGAAGGCTTCTTCCTCCGTTATACATCGTCTTTCCCTGTTTCCCTCGAGGAATCCTCGCGATGCGCTGCATTCCCTTTTCTTTGCGCCTCTGCTACTTTGCCACATTGCCCACTCTTTCTTTCTTTTTATTTATTTATTTATTTATCTACCCTTCCAATTTCTCGCATAGTCGTCCTTTGCGTGGCGCTTGCGACCAGCGCGTGGTGTCACCTCCGCGAAGCTCCCATTCACCGCGAAGAGGACAAAAAAAAATTGTATAGCGCATACAAGGAGCCATCGAGCGCTGAAAAATTGCTATTTCTATAGCGCGGTGCTCTTCGAATAACTGGCCGAGCCTCCTCTCATAGAGTACGAAATCGCTAATGTATACACCAGAAAGTTTGCATACCTAAGGGCTTGAAGATAATTTTCCCATGGAAGTAATTTTCAACTCGAGCGGGGCCCGTGTTCTCGGGCCACGCAAACGCAAGGAAAACGAATACACGCTTAGGAACTCTCGCTTCCAAGGTTTCCATCGCAGAGGAAAATAATACAGGCGCCAGTTGGAAACCGCGTGGGAATCCTTTTTTCTGTGAACTGCGTGCACATCACCCGCGCATGCGCAATACTGAATTACTTTCCATAGCAATTAAACTGCGTTACCAGGCACGATGTGTTATTCCCCCCTTTTTTTTTTTTTGAAGGAGCTGTGATAATGTATTGAAATAAATACTTCGAGAAAATAGTAATCGCACACGTGCTGGAAGCAAGAGACAATAAGACTGGAGACTGCATTTAGAAAGCATTCAGTACGTTAGTATGATTCGTAGGAACAGATGCCAGACAACATTCATTCACAGCGAACATATTATCAATGAAGGTAATCGGCTAACAATACACGATACGCGTGAAAGAAAATTCATTTTTAATTCAGCCCAAGGGTCGCAGGTACCTGCATTTACTGTGGTTTTCATGGTGGTCGCACCAGAACATGTCGCATTTATTCTTGTCTGCCATTGCTAAACGTAGAGGCTTTCGCACGCTTTTTTCTTTCTCTCTCTCTCTCTCACGCCAAACTGGAATACACATAAATAATCAACTTTTCACGTCTAAACAAGACAAAATGCCAAGTTGTAGAATAGCTAACACGAGACCCGGTTTGACTTCTACTTACAGGAAAGAAAGTCTCAAAAAAATCTTAATTTCTGACCTATAAGACAGCGCCTGTCTTACGGGGCAGAAACTTGGAGGTTAACAAAGAAGCTCGAGAACAAGTTAAGGACCGCACAAAGAGCTATGGAACGAAAAATCTTAGGAGTAACGTTAAGAGACAAGAAGAGAGCGGTGTGGATCAGAGAACAAACGGGGGTAGACGATATTCTAGTTGACATTAAGCGGAAGAAATGGAGCTGGGCAGGCCATGTAATGCGTAGGATGGATAACCGGTGGACCATTAGGGTTACAGAATGGATACCAAGAGAAGGGAAGCGCAGTCGAGGACGGCAGAAAGTCAGGTGGGATGATGAGGTTAGGAAATTCGCAGGCGCAAGTTGGAATACGCTAGCGCAAGACAGGGGTAATTGGAGATCGCAGGGAGAGGCCTTCGTCCTGCAGTGGACATAAAATATAGGCTGATGATGATGATGATGATGAAGACAGCGCCTGTAGCAGAAAACCCTTAGAACACCGATTCACGTGCTCGATTTCACAACACGCTGTCAGTGCGCAGATTTACTGTGCCGTACAGGGGTTCCGTGTTTCAAACCCCGCAAAAAAAGGCTGGAGTCATGTCGTTCCTTATGCGGTCGGTTGCTGCTCGAAGTATACAGCTACGAAGACCATATTCATATTTGCGAGTCCATTGACTATACCGCATTTTCGCGAAGCCCGCTAATGGAGATACACGAAGCTTTCACGGCGGCCGGGCTTAGTAAAGCCGCCAAGTAAATGATATATGATGGCCTCTCACCACGAAGGACGAATTGTGTGCCTAACACTCACTTTGGCAACTGTTCCTTCTGACCAGCAGAAATGTATCCCTCAAATGGTGCTTGGAAACTAGGGAAGGCAACTCGATTTTCTCAAATCACTCTGCGAAACGTGGTCCTTCAATAAAGCTCATAACTGTAGTTCGTGCAAGCTCAGTCAAAGGTAAGATTACCATGGGCCGCAGCTCTGGTTGAGTAGTGGTGGATGTTCGAGTGGAGTGCATTTACTGGTCATCTCCAAAAATCAGTCTTAAAAACAAGAAAATATGCCTCATGGTTGCGCATTTGCGACCGTATATTTCCCGCATTTCACGTGCTGCACTATGTCACTTCGAGAGGTTTCTAATGACGATATATAAAGACAGGGACAGCGAGGTGAGAGAACCTAAATTTACATCAGGTAGATGTGTTGTAGTGCTCCTGAAAGTCGTGAAAGCGATGCAGATATTTCTATGATATCTCGTCTTAGCAGAGCCGTTTGAAAACTATTAGTCATTAATATTGCCTTGCAGATTGTGGACTCCATTATTTGCGCATCTCCATTGTGAAAAGAAGCAGCCGGCACCAATTAAAGGCGACATCATCTCCTGAGCACCGTATAATTAAAAAAGAAAGGCATTGCCTTCCATTCGACTTTTATGGCGCCAGAATCATACGCCAAGTGAGGGCGCCAGAGGTCAGGACCGAGGCTTACCTCGCATTCACGGCAGTGCCACCTGTCTCTTGGATATTTAAGGAGCCTTTTGTAATCGCACAATTTTGAGAGCATTACGCTAAGTACCCAGTTTCTGGGCCTCTTTCGCAAGAATGGAAGTTTGTCCTTTAACGACGACGTAGGGCGGCTTATAGCCGAGGAAGGCAATTACTGTGTACGTGGAAAAAAAAACACCGTCTTTGTTAGGGTCGCCTAAGGGTTACCATGCGTATATAGCTGTGTTGCGCCAGCCCCTTCGACAGCATGGGTGGATTAAAGTGAGAGCCGGCTATTCCGTTAATTTCGTTCAACGTCAATATCCCTATGTCGCAACCTTCTACCTGCACAGACGTTATTCTAACACAATATTTTGGAAGGTCGAGAAACGCTACTACTTTTGCCTCCCTGTTAGCAAATTCTCAATGTATGTATAGAAGGCATGGTGGCTATGCAATGCGAAATAAGAAGGCCGAGTTGCTTCATTTGATAGTATACGTCATGCTGGCGTGAGTTGAAGGAGCGAGAACTAGGGAACACCCTCTTTGGAGCACGTCAGGTGTTGCGAGAACTCGCGGTGATTTTGGAAACAAAAGCTAACACACTCTGAATAATGGCTGACCTATGCAGGGCTAAAGACGGAGACAGCCGGTGGTTCGTGAAGTTTCACGTAGTGTTCAGGCTCGCGCGACGAAATATAGCACATAAAAAGACACGAAAAAAAAACACTTGTTTCTCAAGGCCAGTGTCCTGCTTTTGTCAAATATAGTGGTTTTGATCGCTTTCTTAACGTTATAATAATGAATCAACGAAGAACGGATACACCGTAACGTGAGAGGGATATGGCGTGCCAACTTCTGTATTCCTTTCGCCTATCGATGAAGTCACAAGCATCATTACGGGACATGTACTCAATGTCAGGCGTTATTTAAAGCGCAGTTGAACCTGCACGCAGACTCAATCAATTCATGTTCGTTTAACTAATACGCGAACGTCTGCATTTTTCCCCTCTTGTCTACTTGACCCTCCTAAAACAGCGACTGAATTTTAAAAGGTTTTCTGAAATGGTTTATCATTATTCGGGGACTATCACGATATGCTCACTATCGCGACTTTCCAGCGAATTCGCTTCCTAACTGTTCTAGAGTACGAAGTGCTTTGTCAATTGAGACAGTTTGGGCCAGTTTTGACGTCGTATTGACGCGTGCCCTCGATTCTTAGTCATGCTGAATAGCAGCTTTCACTTCCAAAAACAGAGACATGTTAGCGCTGGTACTTCGTGACTGAGGCGACGTGAGGCAGAGAGAACGCCTGCTGCATCATTCATTTCTGCAAGACTGGTATACACGTGGTAGAAGAGGGGGGGATTAAGGGGCATAAATTACAACTTTCATTGTGAATGGCTCGGTCACCGCTATGTTCATTGTCTTCATCAATTCTGCGAGGCAGCGCACAATATCTAGAATATAAGGGGCAGGCTTAAATTATAATTTTCTATCACGCAGAAACCATCTAGGACAATTGTGAATGTAAGCGAATAGCCGAACTAGGGAGATATTAGCTTTATTATAAGAATGATGCGCTTGATGGCGTATGTTTATTGCAGTGAAGATATTTAGGTAGTGTGTGTTGTTTAATGGCGTAATTTCGCAAAAAACCGAGCCATTGACCAGCACATGTGTAGTGGTAGAATAGATGGATATCTATACAGACAGGGTGTTTATTTATTTTTTTTTTTAGCGGCATCAAACTTTTTTAAATTGCCAGAGGCAGATATCGCAATTCTAACCCTTGATCTAAATTACTCGATGAGGTGGCCATTATTTCCACAAAATATCGAAATGCTTAATTGAATAATTACCATAATTACGCTGATTAGCTTTGTAGTTATTTATTTCCGGCACATATTTCAATCTAAGAATTGCAGCTATAGTCGGGTACAATTTAAGAAGGCAGGAGAGGCCCCACCCAGATGACCGAAGCGCAGCAGCCGATTTCCTCCGCGACTAAAGAAATATTCCCGCTGACGCGACTCGCCCAGGCTTGAAGCGCGGGCTGCCATGTTCTCCGTCGGCGGGGACACCGGCCGTCCGGCTCATGACGCAAGTCTTTAGTGCACGCCCATTGGTGGAGGCTCGTATGCATCCGCCTTTGAGGGGGCGAATGCCGCTGCCTTCTGAAGTTCTACCCGACTATAATAAGTATGCAATGCATATCGACTTGAAAAGAATTTCAGGGTGGCACCGATTTCGACATATGCACCATCAAACTTGCGGCAGAAGATGCGCTGTTCTTCCACTTACCTTTTAAAGAAAACGTGGTTTTATGCAAAACGTGGTAGCTAGAACTCCAACACATTTCGTCGGACACTTCGGAAATTAATATCTCGAAGCAGGCGCAGGTCATAGAATTCGTTCTAAGTCGATATGCCTTGCATACACACTAGCTGCAATTCGTAATTTGGAAGATATGCCCTGAAGTAATTATTTAAAAAGTTAATTACCGTAGTTATGCTAGTTCAATTAAGCTTTTTGATTTCACGAAGAAGTAACGACCGCCTCATCGAATAAAGTAGATCAAGGGTTAGAATTGTGCTAATTGTCACAGGCAATTAAAAAAATTCGGTGCAGCTAAAAAAATGAAATAACACTTTATATAAGCCGAGTTGGCATATGTGGGTTGCCTCCAGCGGAGCGGGCGCCGTCGTGGAAGGGGACTGGTATGTTTCTCTCCCGCCGCCGCCACAAGGGAATGAGCGTGACTGGATCGAGTGGAGGAGGGCGGGCTGTCTTTCCGGAGCATTCCACATCAACTTCTAAGCATTCAGACACCAAAAATTATCGCGTGGCACCACGTGCGTCTCAAAGAGCTATAATAGTCGCGTTCGGCAGCGAATGCACACCGCAAATCGTTTTCTCGAGAGTACGGGCCCTTTGCATCGTCTTTGTATCGGCGGTGAAAACCCCATCGCCATGAAAATGGGCAAAAGAGCCAACGAAAACTTATTCCTTAAAAAAAAAAACAGCAAGAATAACTTTGTTTTCGAAGAATTACCGAAATCATAGTCGTATTTCAGAATTTGCTGCTGTCGAAACCATAGAAATCCTTGTCGTGCGAAGAAAACTTTTGTGCAGCACAGCTTGACGGGCAATCACCCTGACATAGTCGGTTCTGTCGTATCGACAGCGTTCTACGTTATAAAGCTGTCGCCTTGTCGCGACGACAGAGAGCCTTTCCGTCGCGACTATAGACGCCGCGCCGCGGTCACACAAGATTCATTGGTCTGCGTTGAGGAAATTATGATCGTTGTTTTCAACTGGTAACCTTCACTTGTGTTTGGAAAACAGACTGAGATATACGTGATTTGATGCGCCACCGCCCTTTTTAATTGTATACCGCTTAAAAAACCATTTGCTATTAAACGGCGCGAGAAAAGCAGAACGTGAAATAGCTTGAAATGTGTTCTGCCGGCAGCAAGAAAGACATGTACTCCTCGTAAAATCTGATTCGCTCAAACTAACTACTGGGGCAGTGTCTAGTTTTTCTTTAACGGCTTTCCTAGCACACGCATCAATAGGGTGAGAGTATTCTCTCGCCTGGTGTTTAGTTGCATGCTTGCTACCCGCCGTGTTTGGCTCAGTCGTTAGGGCATTATACTACTGAAAATGAGGTCGGGGGTGGCCCGATATCTTTCGCCCGATGGTGGAGGAAGATATTCCGATTGGGTGGAATGCAAAGACGCTCGTGTATTGCGCTTTCAAGGCACATTAAAGGACCCCAACTGGTTAACCATAATATGAACGCCTCCATAGTGACATGTCTGATGACCAACTGAGCAATTTGAGGAAATTGAACTCACGATTTAATTAATTACGCCTACCAAAACAAGACGTTGACCTAGCTAGCTGGCATTGACTGAGCATGACGTATACTGTCGCACGAAAGACAAATCTCAGGAATGAGCCAAGACAAATACGAAGCACTACATTCCCCATAAAGCTCATTAAAAGTAAGGAACCATGTGCAACTATAATAACTCTATGTGCATGCAAAAAAAAAAAACGAGAAAGAAAGCGTGGGCAGCTCGCACTAGTAGGTGGAAGGCTGGAGTAAACAGCGGAGCTGGTGATCGACCTAGCTTCTTCCAGGTTTTGCTAGGCTTGGCTAATTAAGTTTTGCTAGAAAATGCTAAGTGCTGCTAGGCACGGTATTCCGAATCGGCTCGCCACCGACGTGCAGATTCTCGCTTGTCTGTGCGACGCGCTTCAAGATGAGCGGCTTCACCTTCCGGTGTCCGGATCTTCTTTGGTCGCCCCATGTCAAAGCTACATGTACTCGCCACAGAGTCAACGAGAATTCTGCCACCGTCGCGGCGGCTCCGAGCTTTAACTCCCCGGTGAAGTCATGGCCAAGCGGCGGCTCCACACTTGCCGGGGCGCGGCTAGTCGAAACCTGCCGAGGCGCCGCCAGAGGCGCCTGCTGCAGTCACGGACACCGCGCGCGTTCGGCGCGAAACGCGGACTGGCATCGGCAGCAGCTCTGCGCGTTGCCTCGTTGGTGCTGCTACTATTTATTTCTCTCTCGCTCTCATTTTCTCTTTCTCTCTCCAGAGCATAGCGCGCGCCGCGCGCACGCTCTCCTTCCCTCTTCTTAATGTCCCATGTCAAGGCAACATGTGCACGGCACGGAGAGGAGGCGAAGGACACGCCGCTCGGCCAGGTGGTTGCTAGGCAACCGTGGTGACGTCATCGCTTAGCGATGTTTTGTCGGTCGACGAGCACGGATTCACGGATAACTTAAACAGCTTCGCTGTTAAAGTCGAGTATGTAAATTAAAGAAAAACAACAATAACACTACCCAGCGGTGTCTGTGAAAACAATTTCACCTTTATGTGCAATGACAGTGAACCATCACTAACACACGTGTCACGACTAGAATGAATGGGTTACGCTTCCATGATTTCCCTTGGGTTTTTGTCATGATGGTGGTAAAGCAGACACACGTTTTCAAATATTGACTGACACCCACACGCTTCATGCTATGTGAGGTTAAATATATAGCGTAGTTTCATGTTATAAGTAGTTCAACATGAGCAGTCACTATCAGCAATATTCCTTTACCTAGGACCGATTTCAACTGGCTTTCTGTCTGGTACAATATCCTTTCGGACTACATTATTTCACACACAAACCCACATCAATCTATCAAGGTGGTACGCGCCAAAATAAACTCTTTAGTTTCATCTGTCGTTCATACTATCGCGAGAAGTGGCTTACATACAGTGAGTTGTATGTTGAGATTCACAGATAGGTCTGAATGGTGCTTTTCTACATGAAAGCAAAATTGGAACTGCTTCGTATCCTCTCCTATAATCTTTCCCGCAAGGCCGAATCTTTCCTACCACAGGAATTGAAGCGTCCCGCAAATTGAACTTAGTTTAGAGGCCAGCTCCCGCTCTGCCATTTTAGCTCTGCTGCTTTTGCGCCTAATGCTCGCAAGCGGCTCCATCGCGAAATCCACCAGCGAATGAGCAGCGTCCCGCTTCGTAGCGGGCCGTTAATAACCGTCCCCAGCGACTGTCATGCGCGGCTCCCTTTTGGATCCGGCGGCCTTGGAGCCAGGACACACAGATACACGCTCATAAATAAAGTGAAAAATAGCACAAGCATGCTAACACGAACGAAAGAACGCAGACAGAGCAAACACAATCCTTAAAAGGAAGATAACCAAACGACTGGACGAATGCGGGAAAAAAAATGTGATGAGAAGAAATAGGAGCATCGAAAAAGAAGAAAAAAAAAAAGAAAGATGAAATAGGCAGAAGAGGAAGAAGAGCAAAGAAGAGAGACTCAGTGGAGACGGACATAGCCGTTGAAAGAGGCAGGTCTTAGGTGCCGGCCTAGCGATAGGGAAGCCTGGCCGCTGGCTCTTCTCCCTTTCAGCCGTAGTGACAAATGTCCGAGGCACGAGATAGATGAAAGAAGAAAGACCTCCGGCATGGGGGTAGGCGCTATAGGCCAGATCTGTCCTTACATCGCATACTACCATTAGGCAGGCTTCACCCTTTCATTGCCACCAGGCCTTTCTCCGCTGCACGTCTTCGCAGACCGTGTCACCCAGTAGTGCTGATCACAGCCCGTGCATGAGAAGCGGGTGCTCTGATCACCGAGATGTTGTCCGTGTTCGCCGTCTATTGCTGTGCGCGATTTTCTGCGCCGTAATTAATGAGTAATTCTTGGGCCTAATGTAAACGGCAGTATTCAAGGAAAGTATAGAATATCAATTGCTAGTGTGACACAGATACTTCCAAAGACGAACTTACTTCGCTTTTCTGGTTGTGCCAAGTAATGTGCATTTCAAAAAAGTGGGCTGAAGTTATTTATCCATGTCCAGGATTTTCTAAGGTTAGGAAAGACAATTGCGTTTTGGGTGGGCGTAAATTCAGCACAGTTCGAGCATTCCCAAAAGAACAAAAGAAACAAAAAACGTCACCAAAGAATGGCAGAGGCGCGTTGCCGAAGATTTGCATTTTTCTTCCGTACTGCGCCATTATAAGCCAAGATGTGACAAAAGACTAACTCCTCGTAATATGTAGAATCTTAGGACTGTTTTAGATTACCTGCTACCCTAATACGAGTGTATTTTTTAATGATCTTCGTCGGCATATAAAATTGCTCCGCTCGCTTTACTGCTATTACTGCCCATTTTGTTTCTTCTTCTTCTTTCTGGGGTTTTACGTGCCAAACCAGTTATGATTATGAGACACGCTATAGTGGAGGGCTGCGGATTAATTTTGGCCCCCTGGGGTTCTTTAACATGCACTACAACGCAAGCACACGGGCGTTATTGCATTACGCCTCCATCGAAATGCGGCCGTCGTGAAATGTAATTAAGACTTACTCTAAAACCCGAAGTTTCCCATATGAAACATCTCAGCCGGAGATTTGTTACTCGCCTATCATCTCTCTCTCTCTCTCTAAAAAAATGTGCCTTAATGTTTTGCTACAGTCTTACAGGAATTTCAGAGAGACACACAAAAAGAAGGGGGGCTGTCCGCAGCCTTACGAGGGCCAGACACTACATAAAGGCAGCGCTTGTCATCGAGGTAAAGATAATATATTGTTAAACACAGCATCAACATATGTGTAGCATTACGTAACTAGAACATCAAGGCACCGTACAACATTGGCAATCAAAAAATGGGCGAGTAAATTTTACACAGAAATAAAAGTAATATAAATCTAATTCATTGAAAGCAGAAGACAGACGTACGAACAGACCAACGCTACAAAAGTGGCATTAATAAATAGCACAAAGAATGTTTTTGAAACATCTACTTTGAACGCCACTTAACACATATCTTAATGTTCGCTGCAGTGCATACTGCATCAGAGTGACTGCTCACAGCAAAAAATACTGATATTCTTTATTGTATCTGATAATAATTTCATATAGCTACCGAATCAAGCCAAGTGCACGTCGCTTCAACTTCTAAATAGCGAAAAGACCCGCTGTACTCTCGTACAGATGCAATAGAGCGAGGAACATCTACGAAGAAAAAGCAAGGCCCTAGTATTCTTTTACGCCGCACCAAACGCCACAGCAGTTAACGATACTTCACTCTTTTTAGCTTGTTGACAAACACAATCTCTTTTAATCAGCCATGTCGGGAAAGTGCTTCATTATTGTCACGGAGTGCACCCGACGCCCACGAACTGCAAGTGCCAGCTCTATACCGCTGTATACATGGGCATACAGTTGCGCGCGCAGTGCAGGCTGCGGCTTGCATGTGATTAGAGAGAAGCTAGTGAGGCCGTAGTCTGCTGCTCGTGGCATTGGAGCCCCGTTTCCGCAACAGGGATGCTGCATTCGGGAACGACGTCCAGAGAACGCGAAACCGGATCTCTCTCTCCGCCCGCTGCCGCTGGCAACACAGTTGCAGAGCCGAATGCCAGCCAGCGCTGCTGCGGCCAGATGCCCTCCTCCTCCTCCTCCTCCTCCACCGTTACCTCCTAGTCGATCGGTTTTATCTTATTCATTTATTTTCCCTTCTTTGCGCTCGGTCTCTCGGGATTCGCGCTCAGCCCCGCTAATACTGTGCAGTGTGGTCGATTCTGCTTTGGTCATCTCGCGCCCTCTCCCAATCGCGGCAAGACCACGGCCAGTATTCACGACAGACCGCTTGCGTTGAAATTGTAAACAAAAGCAGATGCCAGTATACCCTGATGCTGGCCATAATAACAGCGCAGGCGGCCGCATAATGCCAAGGAACACTTACGAGCGAAACGTTTTCTGAATTCGGCCCCAGTTCCTGCAAATGACTCTTGCGTCTAGGATAACCTGTCATTGTGGTTAGCCAGCGGACGGCCACCAGCCACGTGGCAAACTTCCCGAGCCGTATTTTGTATCGACCCACTGTCTTTTGCATTTTCTTTTTTTCATTCTTCGACACAGGCTCTGAAGTCGCTTTGCTGTTGTTACTGGTGCCACTGGACGCTCGGTGCCACGGACGATAAGAAAATCGCAAGTTAGAATCAATAGTTACTTAATATGGCCTTTGGTTGCTTGAATACAAGGAGAATGGTAAATGTATGGCCCGCAGTTGCGCGTGAGAAGGGATTAGGACGGAATAAAACGGCACAGATAAAAGCAGATAACCCAAGACGTACCTTCCGTTATTTGCTGCTTCTGGGCCCGTATTGACGAAAAGTTCATAAGTATAAACTCCCTTTGTAAGGAAAAATTCCGGCCAATCCTGATGCGTGACATATCAATGGCAAGCACACTTAGAAAGAAGAGCTCTGTGAATTCGGCACCATGTTATTGTCAATTTTGCCATTTGCACACTGAAAGCTACAACTGGAATGTGCTACACACTAACCAACAAAATGTAAATGGCACTAAACATGGTTACAGACGGTTATAGCGAACAACGGCAACAACATAATTTAAAGTTTGCGCGTGCTCGCGTCGTTTCTTTACTTCTTTTTTACTTTATTTGTTTCCTATTTCTTTTTATTCTTTTGCGTGTTATCCCAGTAATGCATGTCAGACATTTTCCTATGGACATTATGCGCCGAGAAGTTTATTTAGAGGTCTTTTTGAACTGTTAGTCATTCCACATCATCCTACCGTATCCCCAGCCCCATCAATGCTGCACAATTCTAGGGATACGATGTGCAGGCTTTGCGGTTTCGTAGTCGCGCGCTTCTGTTGCACTCGAACTGGCTAACAAGGGCGCAGCTGCGTCTGGCCGGATGCCTAAAGATTGGCCCACCGAAAACCATGAAACCATCAAAAAAGAAATAGAAATAAAAGAAAAAAAGAAAGAAAGAAAGAAAGAAAGAAAGAAAGAAAGAAA
Organism: Dermacentor silvarum; assembly: GCF_013339745.2. Classification (NCBI taxonomy): domain Eukaryota; kingdom Metazoa; phylum Arthropoda; class Arachnida; order Ixodida; family Ixodidae; genus Dermacentor; species Dermacentor silvarum. The sequence goes on from NC_051155.1 coordinate 232,944,345, forward strand.
GAAAGAAAGAAAGAAAGAAAGAAAGAAAGAAAGAAGTGACACTCGAAGCGAGCGAACATTGCCAAAGTTGGGCCTTTGGGTGGAGAATAAGAGGGAAACAAAAAGCCTGGTGCGGCTTTGCGAATGTTGGGCCAACCGAAAAGTGGACCGGGTTCGTGAATAATACCTTTGTCTCTCGAGCAAGCCAAAGCCGTACAACAAGAGCGCGGTTTCTCTGCCGGAAAGCATGTTTTTCCTTTATGTAGTATTATTTGCTAGGCAGAATCTTAATGCCAAAAGACTAAATAATTCAGTTACAAGTGGGTACACTAAAGATTTTAAGCGGAAAAATAAACTAAGATGAAAGACACTCGCCTGACATTTTTTTTTTCGCTCAAAAAAGTAGGGGCATGCACGTCTCAAGGTCACAGAGAAGTTAAGGTTGGGTTGTAAAGTAAACTGAGCTTTTGAAATAAATATCGCATAGTGCACTGGAGGGAAATCATAAACAATGAAATCACAGCAACAGCAAAATACGTACTTTCCTTTGCACTTCATCCCTCAACCTTAACATTCTGACTTATTAAAAAAGTTAGGGCCAGTCTCTATACGCGCAGGCTTATGGATCACGGAAGTCTTCGCTGGTGATCCCCAAAGAAACGATGTGAAAAGGGGACAAAGCAAATATATAACGTCTTTGCCGTGGGCGAGATCCGTTCGATGCGAACACAACGCAGAAACAACGTCCTGCGGTCTCTGAAGCACCTATGTAGCGCTGAGGCCCGTTCTAAATTTTTAATGAGTCTCGGAGCAGGACCGACCGAACCCGATGCGATGGGAAACAAGGCCGGATAGAGAGCACGAACAAGGTACCTTCCTTTCCTCCGCACTAGCGAAACAGCACGGAGCATCGTGTCGTGCACAAAATCAACCGTATGTTCACCGCTACGCATGGAGTCTAGACAGACATCGTTCGCAAATCCTCTCTCCCCCTTCTGTCAGCTTCTCTCCCCCCCCCCTTCCACTTCTCTATTCCTTTCCCCGCATGCAAGGAGCGAACCCTTCTCCTCTCACGTATGCACGGCGACTGAGATGAGGACGTGATATGCGCACGTGCAATCGCTCGGTGCTCCATTCCGACACTGCCCTTTGTGAGGTGAATAGCAGCGACTATATAGGTTGCACTCTGTCGGTAACGCGCCTCTTCTATTATCATCTCCTTCATGTAGTCTTCTATCTATACCTTTTCTCGGCTGTTCTCTCGCTCGCCTATGCCCACGCGTCCTATTTGCGCGAGGGAAATTTCCTTTTGTTTACGCTCCCTTCTCGTTCCAGTCCTTGTGCACCGCTCCCCCATGTTCCAAAACCCGGGCTTTTAAGCTGGCCGCAGCCTCGTGAATCGGCGACGACTCATTCGCATTCTTTTGTCTGTGATTCAAAAGGGTGCCGCGGCAGCGAACGAGGAGCTTCTTTCTCTCCTCTCTGTCTTTCCTCATCCCAGACGAGCGGCGCTGGCGGCGAGCATCGCATCGGGTGCACAATGGTTCCCGCTGGAACGCGTTCGCGCCGCAGCGTGCGCGTGCGTTCGCGGCACCGTCGATTTAATAAAGGCCAACCGGAGCCGGCCCGCACCCTTTCCGAAAACACAGGCACTGCAATGCAGTCCGCTGTGGGCCTTTATTCGTTAATTAATCTTTTTTTTTTTTCGCGCGCCAGCCTTGTTTCGTGCACCTACGGCGAAGGGACCATTAAAGTTAGAAACGATGGCAGGTAGAACGTACGGTGCCGACGCTCGCTTTCTAATGAATATTGCTGAAGCTTTCGCGCTCACAGAGAAAGAACCGCGCGCATAGTTGTCGCCACGCTGCTCGCACCGAGGTGTCGGATGTGATATGCGCCTGAAGAAGTGAGGCGTACGCGTCTACCCTGCGAAGCGCCTAAAGCTATCGCTGTTAGTTTTCATTCGATGTGGAGTGAACGGCTGAATATCATTGTTTGAAAACGTGGGAAGCGAAGTTCTCGTTTCAAGCGACCTTTTTCGTTCGGGGCTTGTCATGAACGCTTGCCGTGGTTTTGAAAGTCGCGTGTTCTTAAAAATCTACACTTTGCAGGAACCGCGGGAGCACGCTTTCAAGCGTGACTTCTATACGTATACGCCACCGTATGGAATTTGTATATTGCGGATGGCGGATTTGCAGCAGTGACACTTTGCGTGCTGAATACAGGGAATTATGTATAAGAAATTATGCTAATAAAATGCATCCGCCGGGAAATGGTGCGAAATTATTCCTTTGTGAGCGCACGAGGACGACTATGCAAATGTGCTCGACGTCTCCGGAAAATTCTACCTTTCCGTGATTGCACGTGATTTTATGAGGTGGTTGCGCTTTCATATGATATTCAACAGCAGCCACTGCAGACTGCGGATGTGCCACTAAAAAGCGCCATGAGGAAACCACATCTTATTTATTTCGCTAAGAAAGTTTATACATCTCTTAGGTGTCTACGGTTTCCAGCATCTCCAGTTGCAGCCCGTTTAATCCTACCTACCCAAACTACAAAAAAAAAAAAAAAAATTACATGATATTTTCTGATCGCACGCCACGGGGCATCATTTCCATGCTCAAGTCACGGCTTAAATTTGTTCCAAGTGCATGCCGCCATAAGCAAAGAAAATTGCAAATGACGTTACTCGAGAATTTCTGGCCCCGTAGTAGAGGAAGCGTCGCTACATCGAAAATGCGCAAGAAATGCATTCTATGTCCGCTTACTGCCAATGTTCAAATTTACATACACACGTACAGTACGGGATGGGTGTAGAGGGAACTTCTAAATCACAATATAGTTCTTATTGCACGATGCATCAGTGTGAAGTGCTAAAGATACGAATGCTTCAAAAATGCAGATGGGCATTTGAGTGCATGTTGTTAGTCACGTTAGTCAAAGAAAGTGGAGGAAATGTGCAAGTCCGCTTAAATGTAAATTGGGATTACTTTTTTCGGTGCGTACGATGTGCAAGACCTAGTCGCAGATATGAAACGGGAACACAGCCACATGCTCAGCCACCGGAGGTTCCCGGTGTCTTTGATTCTTTAAGCATTCTCCTACATTCAGCCACGACATCGCCAGTGTAGTACGGCTTACGGTCGCGTTGTAATAGAACGATCAATAATATGAGAGATTTGTAATTGAGAGGCATGGTATGTCACTATATATATGTCAATGGCCTGCTCCTCGAGTGGGAGCAGACTAGGACCAGCCACGCTTCCTACCACAGAACGTTTTGATAGTTTTTCTTCGTGATTACGGAAGGGGACTTTAGTGACGAAGCGAGATTTCTACAAAAAAGCAAGGTATCTTCTCCATGTTACGCAGTGGTAGCTTGTTTTCTTTCGGTGCAATCACACTGAAATAAAGAGTCGTTCTTTCAAAGAAAAGTACGCATTTTGTCAGAGAAACTTGTTTTAATGAAATTTCCGGTGGCGGTATATAACCTTAGAATTCGGCTTTCAGTACATTGACATATCATGTCACCAATTTGCGTTATAATGTCAGGAAAATCACAGCTTAAAGTGTTGGGAACAGTTACTGACCCTAGAGCATAAATACAGAATGCACTTTTTTTTTCACCGAAGGACTTATGTCACGTTGATCGAGCACTTCCACGAACTGTGGCGATACAAGGCGGTAAGGTTGTTTCCACATAAAACGGTGAGCTTCAGGATTCATTCTAGGCAAAGATGCATCATATTTTTACTTCATCGCTGCATATTATAGCAGAGTGATTCACGGCATGATTACAGGCAGTGCGAACTTGACACGAACGTAGGAGCAACGAAGAGCGAGCGCTTGTGTTTGGTAGCTGCTGTGTTGCTCTCAATTTCGCTCTGCCTGTAACCATGGAATCGCACCAACTCACCGGACCGCGTTGCTTAAGGTCTACTGCACACAGTGATACTGCGGTGTCTGTGATACAGTGATACTGCGCTTTATGCCACGTCTTGTCAAAACACGATGTCGAATGTTGGTGTAATAACTGCCAGAACACACACGAACGCTGGCGTCTGTTCACGGTGTAGTAGCTGCATATGATGGAACGAGATTGCGAAGGTCGAGACCGAATTCAGGAACGTCGAATAAAAACAAGAAAGAAGTTAGTCGGAAAGAAACGCCCATAAAGAAGCAGACACTTTATCCTGGAAAATTTACCGCTACTTGGTCGCGTGTGATGAATAGGCGAGAGAATAAAACAAACGAACGTAAAATAGAAACGAGAACAATATGTCAGGCACATAGCAAAGGAAATTGTCAAACAAAAAGAATCCCGGCACGAACCCCACGCGTCCTAGAATTAATAACAAGGAATGAAAAAAAGAAGCATCTCGCGGTTCTCATGTTTTAGTGTACTGTAGCCGTGTTTGCGATGCTCACGGAAATAAAGCGGGCCCTGGAATTATATTTATAGCGGGGCCGTTTCTGGTGGCGGCGCACTTTCGCGGTGTCCTCGAGGGGCACTGAATTTGAGAGACGCGCCTCGTGCTACTTGTTTCTACATAGCGTTGCCACCAGACCTCTTTGCCGGAGCGAAGTCGTTCATCGACGGTGCTAGCCGTTTCCATATAGCAGTGGCTCTGCTTCCGCTGTTGCGCCGCTTCCCTCCTCTCTCCCCTCTCTCTCTCTCTCTCTCTCTCTCTTATTTTTGCTTCTCTATTGTCTGTGTTTTGTCATGGCTTTCTTTTTCGCCTTTCCCCAGCAGCGAAGCGTGTTTGCTTAACAATGGCAAGAAGAACGCAAGCAGAGAAGAAGAAAAGGCGACACGGGGAAGCAGCATAGAAACACTGGCACCGATGGCGCAGACATGAATATGGCCGAAAAGAAACGGCAATCTGTAGCGCACAGAAGCGGCTGTGGTGGTGTGCCGACGAGCGAAATAACAATGATGGCTACAATCAAAGCAGTACGCGAGAAAGAAGGACAAGAAGAAAAGAAAAGTAAAGGAGTGCGCGCCGAACAAAGCGAATATGTACCCGGAGAGAGACGTATAAAGAAGAGAAGACGCGCGACCAAACTAAACGAGCAGAAAAGATGGCGTTCCTTGTCGTTTCATTAAATCTACTTAATGTCCGCGGAATATGTTCCGGCTGGCCCGGTATTGTTTCTACCGCGGGAATGGTGGAACAACACAGACTGGTCGACTCCTCTGGCACTGCTTATTTTTGTTCTAGCTCTCAGTTTCCTTCTCTTTTACGCCTCGCTACGCATCCGCGATGTGGCTGCGTTATGTCTTCTACTTCCCTCCACGTACCCTTCCCTTTGTCGCTCCATCCTCCTTAACGCCGCCATTGTTGATGACTCGTTATTCTCTTCCGGGCACCGCCATGCCGTTCCTGTACGGGCGAGCCATTTGACGCGATATTTCCGCTCGCTTTATACACCGCTCGTTATTCGTCTTCTTCTACTTGCACCAACGGCGTCATTACAAGCTCGCCGACAAATAACTATACGCTTGTAGCTCGTTTGCCTCTTCTGCTTGAACCGATTTTCGAGTATTTGTGGGGAGGCTAAAAATTCCCCAAGGGCTTAGCTTCGCCGCAGAGCAGCAAACTATAAAACTACGTCCAACTTTAAGCAGGTTTGGCTTCTTCCGACGTGACTTCCTTACCTTTGCAGTTTATCGGAGACAAACTTTGTTTGCCCATGCAACGATTGTGACGCTCCTCTAAGAGATGCCCGATAGCTCGCTCATTTTAAAGTGACGCAGGCAGAAGCTCGAACCTGATTAAGTGAGGTAATTTGGCGTTGCTGCGAAGCCCGACGCTTCTCTTATAACATTATTGGCACACTTTTAGAAATTTTCTTTTGGTAAAGCGCACGCGCCACCTTGTGACACCGAGGAGAGAGATACGCAGTGCGAGGGTACCCTTCGTGTCTCATTAACTCGAGGAGACTGCGGAAGGACGGCGCGTGCACGATTCATGCGGGTTTTTGTCTGTCAGATTTTTTTCTTTTTTTTTTCTTTTTTGGCGTGGAAGTGAACGCGTTAAGCGCTTCACTCGAAGAGGAGTATAGCTATCGATACCTGAGTATAAGATACGCACAAACACGCAGAAGGGGAATAAAGTACGCACACGAAGGAAACTGAGGCGCACGCGGCTTCTTTCGACGCGCTGCCACGCCGGCGCTACGCGCTTCCCCGTTTTTCCGGAAATAAAGTTAATGCCCCGTGCAAACGCTTCTCCTCACTGCGTCCTGCCTAGCGATCGAGATAATGAGTGAGCGACAGAAGAAGAGGAGGTAAGAGAAAAAGCTCGGAATGGAGTGATTCGCGCAGAAGAGAGAGGGGGGGGGGGGGGGTGGCTTGTTACATCCGCTGTCTCAACGTCATAAGCGTCGAAACATCTGGCTCGCCGGTGACGACGACTGCGACGATCAATGCCTCGCGCTTACTATGGAGAGCTTCACACGACCAATATACGGTCGCTCATCGCCCGGTTCTGAGGAGGATGCAGTAGGCAGTATACGCGGCTGGCGGGCTCGTGAGCGTTCTGTGCACTTCCCTCGACAGAATGCGCTCGTCGGCTCCGCCACATTACGCAATTACGGCGTCGTCGTATACCGTCGCGGCCGTGCGGCGGAGAAAGCGGGCGAGTGCTGCGCACGACCGTTTACGCATGGTGGTTGCTCTGATAGGTGACGTCGTGAAATGGGGGAAAGCGCGCGATCGGCAGTATACGCTTGTGCGACACGCCGAGCTGATATATACCGCATATTTCGCAATCTTACGCGCGCGGACGGGTCACTCGTGGGCGGTCGTTGTTGCAACAGATGCGTAGGCTCGTAAATGTATACCAGCTGTAACGTTCGTGCGAGTACGATACCGCATTCTGCGAAGGAGTGTGACAATTAGCGCTGTTTCAAGCCGTGGACTAGCCTGACTTGTCGTAATGAGTTAGGCTTAGCATGAGGCTTCTTTGTGCAAATCATCTAAGTAAATACTATTGCACGTACGTGTGCTGCAACACACTACGCGAGCAAAAGCTGTAAGCCTCGATATACATCTTTCTTCGGGTGTAATAAAGAAACATATGGTTTCCGAGAAGACGTGATGGTAATTTTATTCCGAATAGCATTTTTTTTAAAACAGCACCAGCTTTTCGGTATAAGATGGGGTGTGCATCTCGCCTTTTTCAAACCGTCTATAGGAGTGCAACACCTACTAGTTAAGAAAAAAAATTTACTGTCAGGTGGAATCGAAGCCGCGTCACACGGGTTTCTAAAGCACCGCAGCCCGACGCTTTAGCGCTGCGTTTCGGCGGTGGCTATAATTTGTGTCTCTGCATGCTTGAATGCTAATCGCATAAACGTCGACAGTCGCTATGTAATGAGTTCTGCCGGTTTTTTCTTTTTCTTTCTTTTTTTTTTCTTTTGCTGGTAAGTTGCTCCGGCAGTCAACGGGTCCTGGTTCAAATAATTTGTGCCGAAGGTAACGATCAACTGAGTCTTCTCTTTACGATCCATTTCGCATCTACTGAGGGTCCCCATGAAAAACGGGTTTAAGCTTCGCCAAGGCTTTTAGTAGAAATGTCCTTCAATAATGACAATGTGCACAAGTTCATTCGTCGTACGTGTTTTCATTGTGATATCTCTCAGCCAAGTATGTGTGTATGCGTGTTTATGCAAACAGCTACAAAATAAAGCGAATGCTCCAGTCTTCTCTTCGCCTCGACCATACTTGCATAATGCCATAGTTCCGTGTGTGGGATTTTCATTGGCTCTAAGCCCATAATAATTGTTCTTACGCAAACAAAAGGAACCTGCGTTAGACGTTGACACCACTGTAACCGTTTTCTTGCTTTGGTTACAATGTGGAACAAGCGAACCCACTATAGAAGCCCCGTGCTGATATAAGGCACCCAATCCCCTAACACAGGAAGACTAAACTGCCAACTTCAATCAATGCATCGCAATCAATCCATCAAGCAAATATTCAGCCTATATATGAATATATATAGATATCATAAGCAGCCAACAAACAATGATACCAAGGACAACATAGGGGAAATTACTTCTAATTACTAATTCAATTAAAGAAAATGATCAATAATTGTAAATGAAAATGGATGAAAAAAACAACTTCCGCAGGTGGGGAACGCTCCCAGGCCTTCGCATTACGCGTGCGATGCTCTTACCATTGAGCCACCGCGGAGCCGTATTCCCATCCACTTTCGGGGGCATTTATGTTTTACAACTAGAACTATTATATATATATATATATATATATATATATATATATATACATACATATATATCTGCATGATTTACTAGCTGTTGCACCTGCATAAGCAGATTGAAGAGACGAAGTGACTTTCGCTCCATGAGAGCGAAATGTTTCTGTCTCACTGAAGCATGCTTTACTCAGTGTCCAAAATTGCTGCAGAAAATTAAAAAAAAAGAAATATCCTGTCTTTCTGTTCTAATCGGATCGCCATTAAAAAATAGCCAAGTTTCATCAACTCATGTTTCCGTCTTTTATTAACTATATCAATGCAATAGTAGAAAAGTAAGTTATGACACTGAGAAGCAACCACTCCAATATGGTTGTGCAATATAAAAGATTTCTTATCGAAAAGACGCAAAAGACGGCATAAAACTAAAACGTTACGTTAGAGGGAATCCGTAGGAAGACCTCCGCTATAGAGTTGTACGGATTCGGATGCTCAAAGACAGCCGCAGCAGCGCCTGATATCTCGTTGTAAGGCTTGGTGTGTTCGCCATTGAGAAAGGCACGTACGGAGGTATTTTCGATGTCACTGAGGAACTCTTTGACACAAGCAGAAAAAAACAACAACGAGGAGGTGGTTATACAAGGATGGACTTCACGCTTTATGTTTTCGTTGACAACGCAACTCTCTAGCGCCAAACAACATTTTTGAGAATGTATACAAATGACTTAGTGGAAGAAAAAGACCATTAATCAAAACTCTCCCGCGAGACATATCCTCAGCGTTTCTTTCACCGCATTCTTGGCTACAGGGATAGTGCATTCTTTGATGTTCTTGCATTGTGCATCACAAGCCGATTCTAAATTTTAAGAATGCTTATGTTTTACATGCCAAAATATATAAATATATATACGATATGATTATGAGGCACGCCGTAGTTGGCAACTCCGGTTAATTTTAAACACTTGGGGTTCTTTAACGTGTAACTTTTTTCGCCCCCATTGAAATGCAGCCGCCGCGGCCGGTATTGAACCCATGCCATCGAGCTTAGCAGCTGGTTTAAAGCTGGTTATGCAAATACTTCAAATCATCAAGAATGCAGTATTGTGTTTTATTTTTGCCTAACATGGTACCAGGGAGAAGGTATTCATCGATAGTCATAAATCTGCTTGCCTGCGTTTCAGCTCTATAGCCATGTACTTGTAACCTAATGGTCTTACTTATTTGACCTACATGCAGTATTTGTACTTATGAATTCAAGCTTCTGACACGCAGTCACTATCAGAATGGCAGTTGTTAGGGTCTGTTGCTGCAGTTGGCGGCAGGGATTACGCCATTTTGTGTAGTGTTAGTATTTGGTAGAAATTCTATGCCCGGTGTGATAAAGCTATGCCTATACCTTACTCGTACATAACACACCAAATCGGCGACTTTAGAAAACTTCGTCTCGACGACTTCGTCTAAAAAATCTCATAAACTGGAGCTGCTTTTGTCACCGCTTCTTGTTCAATAAATATATTTGGTTCGAGAAGGCACACTGTAACTGTGCCTTTGGCATTAGCACAACCGAAACGCAAACACTCAAGCCTGTGTTCTTTTTTGTTTTGTTTTTTGTTTTTTGGAATGCACGTGGCCTGATGTCCCTTAACGCTTCGAAAGCTGCCTAGCCCTATACTGAGATTCGTTAGAGAGACATGCTCACCTGTATAAAAAGCTGGAGATGTTTTCCTGGCTGACGGCCTGGCATGCTGCATTAGGTGTTGGGTGAGAAATAAGGTTTGCACAACGATAAAAGAGAGAGAGAGAAAAAAAAACACGCTCTCTTCACCTGACACCCACACACATGCTTAGACACACTAAAACTATTCATAAGCGCTGCAGTTTTCCCGAATATTAGAGGCACTTTCCTTGTGCGCAAAATGCAGGCGGTGCTTGTTCACGGGCCAAGGAAGTCCCGAAGTTTGTAGCTTGAGTCGCAGAGCAAGGGCAACGCCGCACTTAGAGATTGTCTGCATGCGACGAGTAACGACTGCAGTTACGTAAAACATGCTACATCTCCTCTAGAATATAATTGTAGCCTGAACACAGCGGCGAATCTGACAACTGGTTTCTAAGATTGGTTAGGCACTGAACGCAAACAACCGATTAATCCGCACCCATATTACGTACACAACATAGATATGCTTCACTTTTATTTTGTTAATATGGTCTAAGCATCCAAAATGTTTGATATTACGTGTAAAGCAACTTGTTCCTAATTAGGTGCGTATGCTAGTGGCCGAAAGAGCACTATATCAGCTTCGAGAAACGAAGTAATGAAAAAAGTAGGAATCCATCGTGGCTGCGAGAGCTCCACGTGGGACGCTGTCAACTTCAACTTTATGCACCTGTTATTTTTAAGTGAAGCGCCCATTTTCCATCCGTCACTTCCTGAACTAACAACAGGTGCATAAAGAGTAATACAAATTATAAGACCGGAAGAAAGAAATAATGCCAAGAAAGGAAGAGTTCGTAAGAATCGCGGAAAGCTTCGTGCACGAAGTCTTAATTAGTTTTTCCTCCCTCTTTTCTTCCCGCATCTCATTCAAGAATGAAAAGAAACAAAAGAAAAAAAAAGGATGCAAGAGACAAAAGAGCTCCTAGCCACTCGCAAATCTTTACAAGAAACGAGCGTAATTGCCACGCGCGCTCGGCGCGCCGGAGCCTCGTTTCGCCGGAGCCTCGTTTCGCCGGGGCTTCAATGATCGGCGAAAACGGCAAGGCCAGCAGCAGCGTCCGAAGCCAGTTGAGCGTCTATCAACGTCTCTCCGAAGAAATTCATTGCGCGCATCTCCTGTGCATTCGTTGCGGTAATTTTGTGCGTTTGTCCGAGAACTCATTCTGCGGCGAACTGGGAAGACAGCTCGTTCGTCGCGCACATCGCTTGTCGCGCCCCGTTAAAAGACCCTTTCTTACCGACAGCACCATGCTTGTACCGAAGACACCCCCCCCCCCCCCCCCCACATGATGGCCCACCATCCCTGTATTCTCCCCCGTCTCATCTTTCCACCTGTGCCTTAGTGCTGATGCACAGCTTCGCCTTATATGAAGGTAAGTATGGCCGTCGTTGGGGCCGTGAAAGATCCTTTCATAGAGGTTGGGTGATGACGGATAATATACTCCCAAAGCCAAATCACCATCGTCTCACAAATATACTTTGCCAGTGCTATTTTTTTTCTTTTCTTTATAGCAAATGCCCTTTTTTTTCTCATCTTATTCTTTTCTGTATACTGGCTGACTGAAATAATTTTTTCCCTCCTCTTTGCTTGGACGGCCTTTTTACTGTAGGTGCTGGCATTCCGTTCCTTCGTGGATGTTCTAATAAAAGTACTTCTCAGCATTTACTGCTGCTTTCTCTGTTATAATTTATTTTCTTTTTACAGCAAAGATTTGTTGCGCTATCACCTTAAAAAAATCTAAAAACACACAGAGGCAAAAACGCGTAGGATCATACGATTAAAGAATAAATCTTGACAGGTTTCTGTAGCTAATTATTCCTTGTTGATCAACTTATCCTTTATTTAGTTTTTATTTATTTTTCATGCTTCTGATGCACAAAAAATATAGTGCTTGTTATTTTGTTGACACGACAAACTTACGTGGAGTGACTGGAATCAAACAGAATTTGAGATAGCTTTGATTCTTCTATGTGCAATATCTAAAAATGCGTTATAAGCACACTAAAGAACAACACTAAATCAGTTTAGATTAGTGAAGTATTTTTTCAAAACTATATCCTCATTAAATGCGTGGTAGCAGGTTGTTTATTAAAGTTCAATTTTTTTTTTTTAATTTCCGGTGGAAGCTCCACCGCCGGTACGTCAGTGTGACGTTTAGAATTTAAAATTATTTTTTCGTATTTGGATGTCGTAGCTCAGCAAAAAATTTGAAGCTTGCTAATTTCAGCTTTTGGCTCTTTTAGAATACAACGTAGTCCATCTTTGCCGATGAACATCACAAGACTCGGCCATTCGCCGTCACAATCCATGACGTCAAAGCGAACAAGTGCGGGAAAATCAAGGCGATGTCGCCTCAGGTCCTTGGTTCTTGCGTCGGCTCCGGCTTACCAATGTTTCTTCTCGCGGTAAAAGTTGCTTTGTAGAAGGACTTTAGCAGCGGAGCTGTTTAAACCGAGCGGTAGTCCGTAACATGCGAACAGAAAATGTGGGCCGATCCTGGCGGTAGTCCAGAAAGGGTCCAAGCGCAATGGCACATACTCTTGTGAGCTAGAAGCTGAGTCTGTCTGGCTAAGTCTAGCTAAGCATGGTTGGGACTGCTTAAGCTTTGTCAGTCATCGATAACCAATCGATAGCCAATCAATGGCTAATAAATAATCGATTATTAATCAATAAACTCCGGAAAATGCTAGGGATGACTTGGTAGTGCTTAGCCTAGCCCAAATACGTGACCAATACCTTGCGATAGCCAATCGATAGCTAATGAATAGGTAATCAATAATCGATCAAAAATAATAAATTCCGAAAAATGCTGGGGATGGCTTGCTAGCGATAGCCAATCGATAGCCAATCAATAGCTAATCGATATTCGACAAATAGTCAATAAATTCAGGAAAATGCTGGAGATGACTTGGTAGTGCTTTATCATTATCATCATCATCATCATCAGCCTGTATTTATGTCCACTGCAGGACGAAGGCTCCAATTATCCTGTGATCTCCAATTACCCCTGTCTTGCGCTAGCCGATTCCAGCTTGGGCCTGTAAATTTCCTAACTTCATCACCACACCTAGTTTTCTGCCGTCCTTCACTGCGCTTCCCTTCTCTTGGTATCCAGTGCTTAGCCTAGTCCAAATACGTGGCCGATATCTTGCAATAGCCAATTGATAGCCGATCAATAGCTATTTGATAATCGGTCAATAATAAATAAATTCTGGAAAATGCTGGGGATGATTTGGTAGTGCTTAGCCTAACCCAAAAGCCAGGCCTAGCTAGGCGCCTATCAGCTCCACTGTCTCTTTAGCATTGCGCCTCCAGTGCAAGCTACGCTAATTTTTTTACTAACACAGCTGAAATAAATTTTTTTTCTCTGCATTGTCCCTTTAGGAGAAGTAAAGTGTCGCGCATATTTCTCGCTTCACCTGCATTATCTGATATTGAACTCGCCCTAAACAATCGATCCCGCCGCTGGTGAGAGTTCTACGAAGGGCAGAAATAACGGTGCCGGTCACACAGGAATCACGTGCTATCAAAATTTTGGCAGATCGACAACGTCTGAGTCCAGATTGATTTGGGAATTTAAGTATTTGAAATTTAAGTATTTTAAGCTGCTGTTATTTAATTTTATTAGCATTGCGCCTATAGGGTGCCACGCCTTTTTCCTATAAATTATTTTGTCTTAGATCTGCAAGTTCAGTGGAAGGATAACTTGATATTTCATCATGAGACCTGTAGGCGGCATTCATTACCGTCGGCACCCTAATTGTGTCCTCTTAAAGTTGATAGCCACTCCCAGTATATTTTAGTTTCTTATGTAAAAATATCGGTTAGAGACAATGTTTCGCGTTTCAAAGCGTGCAGGTACTTCGCCTTCTTTTATTTCGCCAGAAACAATTTTCAGCCGGCTGTTCATTTTTTGTTTGTGAGCAGCCTTATAGACCTTGTATTCTACGTTAGATTTATTAAATTTATCGAATGCTTTCACCTAGAAAGTAATAATTTTTATGGATCTCCAAAACAAACATTTGGACTCGCGCATGTGCAGAATTTGTTCCTGAAGGCACTTGCAGCGCTTATTCACTGCATAATTTTCAGTTTAGTTCTACGGCGAAAAAATAAATCTACAGAAGCACTTGACTTCAGAACCAAATCAGGAACACGTGGAAGCTACGTGGATCACGATTTGGGACACTACCAGATGCGCCGAGTTTGCGTGTCTGAAAATGCAGAATTAAAGCTCTAGACGGAAGCTGGCGAAGCACGTGGGCAAAAGCACTTCTATGTGAAAAGGAGAGAGAGAGAGAGACAGACGAAAGGCAGGGAGGTTAATCTGATGCGAGTTCACAGTTTGCTACCCTGCACTCGGTTGGGGAAAAGAGGGGTTTCACAGTCATGTTAGCTACGCAGCGTATAGCGGACCTTCTATCTTCTCTATCTAGTGATACAAATCTTCATATAACTCCTTGAAATATACGTGAGCGAACATTTATCAGCAGAAGTGCGACTCTGCTTCTTCCTATGCTACCGTTGCTTCCCCCTTTCCCCTTGCCCACGTGTAGGGTAGTCGACCGGACGCCGCCATGGCTAACCTCTTCGTCTTTTCGTTCTCTGTCTTTTTGAGATGAATAAATCGAGTGAGGATATTTGTCCAAAAACCTGCTTCTGCGCTTGAAGCGCTTTATAGTGAACAATTTCAGTGCTAATTATATGTCTCACTATTTCTTTCCTTTCTTCTACAAGACAATATAAAACACAATGTCGCTGCTTCCAAACCTTCTCGAAGCTGTAGGTTTTTTTTTTTTTTTTTTTTTTGCAGAACATTGAAGACAGCGAAAAGGTAGAAACGGGCAGAAGAAAGAAAGACATGGCTTTTCAGAAAGCTTAAACGAGTCGCCTCAGTTTGAATTAAGGCTACCAAAATACGCGCATGCCATACAAAAATGTGCCTGCCTTCTAATTAAACATCATGATAAATCTTTACTTTATTTTCGCGACGCTAATGCTCTTCAAAATTGATGCATGCAAGTTGTCGTGCAGCCCTCACTCTAAGCTGCCCGGTTATTCGAAGCTTTACTTTGTTTTTTATGATAAGGTAGGGGGAGGAGAGTAATGGCCACTAAGGTTAATTATAGATAGAAGACAAAATAAGGCATAGCTGCAAGCACGTCGGGCTTAGCATGAAGGAAGAGCAGGTTAGTTTGTCTGCAATTTGATTATAATTTTAGTCGAAAACATGCAAATTATTCCACTTCATTAGTACTCAACGAGAAAGAAAAGAGAAAAGGACCGGATTACGAGAGGCTAATATTTATCTGGATAAGGGACATGCAGCCTAAAGAGATAAGGTGATCCGGACTTTAGGAGTCATTTTACCATTGCTTCCATCAGGCTGTGAGACAACCTAATCTTGAGCATTTAAGACACACGTAAAAGAAAGTCCGTTGAACTTCAGTAAAAAAAAGAAAAAAAAAAAGAAACTGAACTTCCAAAGTACATCACCAGTCGCTTCCCCCCACCCCCTCCCCCCAGTGATAGTTGGTGCTGCAATCCCTTACCCTAGACAATATTTATTTCTTTCTCTGGATATACGTGTATATTTTCCCTTTACAGTACGTCCCATCCTCCGAGGCATTTATTCAAAAGCAAGAACCTACTGAAGAGGTCGACAGGGAAAATTTAATGAAACAAGAGCACAGAGAGCAGTCGCGTGTATCCTTCTAGATGTTCAACACGAATATACCTCCAGGTTTTCTTTTCTTTCTTTCATTCTTGCTTTCTTTTACTTGCCTACAAATCTTGGGATGCGTTCGTGCATTGCAAGTACGTGAACCCCGAAAATACGTAACACGACTTGTTTTAAGCTTGACCTGCCTCGGTAGACTAGTGGCTATGGAGTTGTGCTGCTAAGCTCGAGTTCGCGGCTCCGATACGGACCGCGAGGGCCGCACTTCGATGGGTACGAAATACAGAAACATTCGTCTACTTAGAGTTAGGTGCACGTTAAATAGCCTCAGGAGGTCAAAATTATTCGGGAGTACCCCACTACGGCGGCGTGCATCACAATGAGTTGTGGCGCGTATAACATCCCGGAATTTAATTTTAATTTTGTTTTAAGGTGTGGCCCGCTGTGGGAATCACTTAAATGGCCTCGCATGTGCTCCAGAGAATCTTAATTAAAAAATGAAGGCTGTACGTGCGTGCGGGAGGCCTGAATACAGAAACAACCGAAAAGCTTGCGGGAGAATATGGATGGATTACACGCAGATTTTTTTCTTTCTTTTCAACAAAAGGGACGTCAAATCTTTATCTGTCACTTGATGCGATAAATATAGGTTACGTAACCGACAGCTCCGTGGAAAACATGCATTCCTGTTATATTCATTTTTCTTTCTTCGTGGTAGGCTAATAATACGAGCTGTATCCTCTCAAAGTTTCCGCGTTTTTTTTTTTTTTTTCGACGCTGACACTGAACTCTGTAGAACCATACTATACCGTCTTAATTCATTTCAGTTGAGGCGGAGGCCTCTAATTTTCCGTTATAATTTCTCCTCGACCGGGGACAGCTCATCCGGAACCCATCAATAATTCTCCCGAAGCTCCATCTTCATTTGCCGATCCTGTCGTCCAAAGTATGACCTGCATTGAAGTTCTTTTTCCACGTGCGCATTAAATCTCTTCCACTCCTCTCTTCCTTATTTCACACTCTCTACGTTATAGCGGGTCGTATAACAACGACGACACTAAAATGCTTGCTCGAGTTTTCAAGGGTTTTGTCTTCTTCTTCATCTTCTTATTTTTTTTAGTCACGCCATAGCTGGCAGCGCCGCTCCTCGCTTATCAAGATATATCGAAGGTGTCCCCAAAGGCGTCGTTAGTCTCAGCTTATCGCTTGGTAATAACCTCCCTATCGTAGTGGAGGTGTCCGTGTTTTTGCTTCCCTTAAAAGCCCATTTATCATCATATTTATGCAATGCGGGCTACTTTAATTTGTACTACAACATAAATCTTTTGACGCCTCATTGATATTTGGCAAAGCAAAAGGTCCATTGATCCACAACACTGGCACTGAATGGCCGAAGTCTTGAAGTCTCTAGCTTGCGCTTGTCAATCATCAGCGGCAGCACTTTGTGTCAGTTCGTAGCAGATGTGGTTCAAAGCGGATTGTGAAATTTCCTTTCTGGATTTTTTAAAGAAGCCTTTAGGTTGAAATATTGCACGAACACTACATTCATGTAATTAAAGAACTGTTTCACGAAACATGTAACCGCATTCCTTTATTCGCATTCTGTATTCTACAGGTTTGTAGGCGGGACAAACAAAAGTGTGCGCGTGTGCGTGCTTGCGTGTGTGTGTGTGTGTGTGTGTGTGTGTGTGTGTGTGTGTGTGTGTGTGTGTGTGTGTGTGTGTGTGTGTGTGTGTGTGTGTGTGTGTGTGTGTGTGTGTGTGTGTGTGTGTGTGTGTGTGTGTGTGTGTGTGTGTGTGTGTGTGTGTGTGTGTGTGTGTGTGTGTGATGACGCCGCCAGATGAGAGAAGTCTTGCATAAAGGTCACAATTATTGCAATGAAAGCAGGGCAAAAAATAAAATAAAATGATACTTCTGTTAATATTCATGCCGTTCGTCTTCCTTTCACTGTGCCACCTTCATGTATGAGCACGAATTAAGCCTTAATAAGTATTCAAGTACTGTTCTGGCAGTACCAATACGTAACAGTTTGGAATGGTATACCGGGTGTTCAAAATTAAAATTCACGGAATTTTTAAAAATCGCCTGTGGTCTCATCCTGGCGTCATCCTGGAAATTCAAGTGAATGCGTCTTGTAAACTCACTAGCTACAATTAATAAATTAGACTATGTGTCGTAAATAATTACCTAAGAAATAATTTCTCAATTATTGTTAATTAGTTGAAAGTGTGTTTCGATTTCTCGTGCGTGCAATTAAAGTCCGCCTCTTCGAATAACCCTGCTCAACGAAAAGAATTATGCTACCTGCCACAGGTGATTTTTAAAAATTCCTTAAAGCTTAATTTTGAACACGCGGTATAGCAGACATATGTAAACATTTATGTTCTGAAGGGCCTGATTTTATTTATTGGCCTTATTTGGATATTGGATTTATTTATATGCTTTTAAAAGCGCCATTTATTGTTAGTATACGCTGCAGAATCACGCTCATCTGCAGTCTCGACCCTTCTCTAGCATTCGCTTTAACAACATGCTTGTGCAATCAACGTGACTTTCTTCCACTTTCGCTCCAAATGCGCAGTTCCGGCGTGGCGCTGCACAGTTCGCGTGTTCCACGTTTGGGCGCTCCATTCCTGTTGCGCAAGGACCATTTTAAATATGACCTATGTAAAAAAAATACGAACCGCAGCAACAAAAAGGGGAGTGGGAACAATATAGAGCCGCTTGCCGAGTCTCGTTTCCGTGCGCCCGCTGTCGACGAAGGCGCACCGTTCCGCCATACAGACTCGTGCGAAGAGCGGGGGCAGGAAGGCCGCTTCTATACCAGCCTTGTCTACAAGCACAAGTTCCGCAGCCCACATACCCGAGTAACGAGCTTTGCCTGCCTGCCTGTTCCCCTGTTTCAAGCCTGTTTTCTTGCCCCCCCCCCCCCCTCCCCTCTCTCTTCCTGGGCGTCTGGCGGAGCATCCGCGCAGCGGCAGCGTTTTCCACCGAGTCCTAAATAACGATTCCCGAAAGACTAATACCAGCCGTCCGCAGCGTAGCTCCCACGCAAGAGGCGAGCCGGGTCGGGGCTTCGGGAGGCCGTAACGTTCGGAGTCTATTCAGCTGCCGCTACCGCGCCACGGCTCTAACGGTAGCCGTGGTTGGTCGCAGGGCTGCTGCAGGCAAGAACTGCTCCGTCGGAGTGTGTTTGCTTGCCTCTCCAGTCGTTCCAGTCCTCCTTTATCCTCGTGTCCCGGCGCGCTCCCTCTCCTATGCCTTGTTAGCCTAACCACGAATAGTCAGTATATATGCAGGCCAAGAGAATTTCCATGCTCCCGATCTTTGCGCGGGCACGCTGTTGTTTCTTAGCTGCAGGAGGTTCGGTCTTGAGAAGTTCGGTTGCTAAAGAGCCGGCTCTACGCCAGAGCCCTGGCGTAAAAAAAGAGTGAGCGCGAGGTCTCAGGAGCTATAATGGCTATAATGCGTGCTCGCTTACCTTCATTTTGTTCACTCCCATCCGCCTCCCTATCTCGTGCCCCGACTCCGCCACTTCGCTTCTATATTGACCCTGTTACTCTCTGCAGCCGCGTTTGACTTGGGCCAATTAAACTTCTTTCTGCCGTTGCCGTTCCGCGCTCCCTTCTCGTCGCGCTGCCGTTCGCAATGGCGAGCGCCGGCCGTCAAAGCGGCCTCATTTTGCCGTGTGTTTGCTCGGAGGCATCGCGGCGCGCAATCTTGGAGCGGTCGTCGTCGGTGGTCATACGAGGACGACATTAACCGCCGCACCGCGCGGCTGTTGCCGGCGCTGGGCTGCTCTCTCGCGCGCATTCTTCCTTCCCCCAGTCTCCTTTCCGTCGCTTTTTCCCAGCTGTCGGGCGCCGAAAGTGAACGACAGCAATTAAAACTTCTAATTGAGTGCGGCTTCGGTTTTCCAGCGACGCGGGGGCCTTGCTGCCTCGGCAACTGTTGTCGCAAGCGTCGGCTTGATGGACATGCGCGCGGCAACACCACCCCGAAGTTAATTTCGCGCTTTCCGGGTAATTGTAAAGAGTATTTTTTCTTCTCGCTAAATATCGCGGTCGAAAGGAGCGGCTCAAAAGCGGCAGCGCTCGAATTCTGGCGCCCGCAAACGACGGCGCTCTAGTCAAGTAAGCTGGGGAAAATTATTATATTTTTTTTCCCTTTTATTTGCTTATCTTTGCATTTACATAATCTAGCTACTTGGCCGCATTGCTCGAAATTGACGTTGCACTAGCAGCTCGGGGAACAAATGACTCCGTCTGCTTGAACGAGTGACTGCAACAAGGCGCCCCGTAAACTAAACTGTACCACATTTTTTTTTTATAATCCGAACTTATGAACTTCCAGTTAGTAGAGCGCCATATGAACTAACCACGACACATTGTGTCACGGCAAATCTGATACGTGGGCAGCAACTTCGACAGCCGCCAGTAGAAGAAGACCTAGCTGCAAATTTGTGTGGATTTACACGCAGCCACAGCGAAACATAGTATTCAAATGAAGTGGGTTTCAATTTCAGCGCTGAGAAAACGCACCTGCTAACTCGTAAGAAAATCTCATAATCAAATGTAGGTGCTGGACTGGACATGACGCGGTTTGGCGGACTGAACTGCTCAGTGCTCGGTAATTCCGGGAAGCTGGCACTAATCATTAACGAATGCTGTCGATGACAGTGCCGAACTTTATCTGCGTATGATATCCTGCCTCCACTTGGCCCCACCGTTTCTGTGCAGGTGAGGAAGAAATTATATTTACCGAAATTGCGCCATCCATCTATACTCTTGCACCAAAGGGGTGCTCGCTGGGGAGTGTGCTGGCCTCCAGTAACAGTGGGTCTGATTACGAATTAAAATAAAATAACTTCTTTTTTCAATTCAATTTTGGGGCCGTTTTATGTAACGGTATCTCATTTCTTTTTTTTTTTAATTTCTCCGTTCCTATTGCCCATTGTCATTGCCTGGAAGGGCCCCACGCCACTGTCGGCGACTTGTTGCGATGGGTAATGATAAAAGAATAGAATCAGCGGAAACGAATCGTTACATATATGGCGCCTGGTGCGAGCGTTTTTCACCTTCTGCCCTCATCTGTATATAAGCCGCCCGTTGACTGCAACCAAATACGTGACCTCCAACCCAGCAGCCGAATTTCCTATCCACTGAACCACCTCAAGTCACGTGATCTCGCTCAGGCAACAGTGTGCGACAAGTGTGCGTTGTACGTAAGGCAACTGCTCGGTTTTGTTTTACGGAGAGAGACCTTATTTCGTCTTGGTCGCAGTTTGCAAAAGTGTGAGAAAATCTGAAGATACGCATTTGGAGAATGAGTTTATACCCTTGAGTTGTTTGCATATTCATGTACATTTAAAATGGCCATGAGGGAAATATTGCCTTTATCCGCACTTGTTTTGTTACTCTCATTCTTTTGTACATAACTTTGCTTTCAGCGGATGCCAGGGCCATCTCATGCCTTCCCCGTCGTGGAGCACCTACAAACCGAAGCTCTACTGTCACAATCGAATGTCAGGCCGCACAAGCTTATAACATGTGGCGTAGACCAGCTAATCGCTATGTATAAAACATTTATAATGCAGTCGTCCAGCTATTTTCCGGCTCCATAAGTTAAACGCATTTTCAGACTCATATTTTGGGATGCTTGAACGTTCACAGTCGAGGTGTACAGCAATAAGCGAAGTATTTGCAGGCTAGAATGTGAGTGTCAGACTCCTCATGTCAGAGATGTATACAAAAAGGTTGCGATATCTTAGCAGAACACTGAATTAATAAGCGTTCTGGTAGTTGAGTCCAATTAAACAGTAGTTTATGAATTAATGGTTCGTCTTCACAGAGGAAAACATTGTGCGTTCCCTATCAGACTTTTGATATGGTAATTATAAGAACTACAACCGATGTAGGCATAGAGAAGCAGCAAACAGGAAGAAAAATATAATAAACAATGGGGACAGTCGAGAAGGCAGACGGGAGTTGAACGCCGTTCTTCCGAGTGAGAGTAAACACACGTTTTTCTATATTTCGCAACGCATTTAATCTAAGCGACGCTTTACACGCAAGAAACATCACGCTTTTTTTTTTTTTTGGTAAGCATGGAAAACGCGCCGAAGAAGGTTTGTTTACATCATACATCTTGTTGACAGACCCGCTTTTTTCTCAGAGCTCATAGAGGGGGGGGTTAAACTGTCAGAACGGAAATAGTTAGTGAGAAAAATGAGCAAAAGCTCTAGTATAAGAAGCTCAGAAGCGGAGCTACCTTTGCATACAGTTTCAGTGAGCACGTTTCGAGCACGAGCATGTTCACTGAAGGTACTTATTTCAGAAAACGGGTTACGTTTACAGAATCTCGGAAAAGAGCGCAGTGTGCAGTGAACTTATATATTAAAGATGAAGAGGAAAAAAAAAACATAAAAGAAGAAGGCGAAGATTTTGCTAGGCGAAAGTTCTTCACCGTATTTTTCTTTTGTTTGTTCACTTATAATTAGATTTTTTATTCACTGTTTTCTTCTGATTGTCTTTTTTTCCTCTAAAAGAATCGCTTTCTAAGCTCCAACTTTCAAATTGTTAGTCCCGTTGTTCTTACGCACCTAATTTAACCACCCGATTCATGGACAACTCCCACTATGGGTACGCGCCGCAATCACTCAGGACAATAACAACAACAACAAGATGCGCCCTGCAAGTAGTGTCGCTTGAGACGTAAGACTCTCTTTATCTCAATCTCTCTCTCTAATTTTTAGAGAACCTTTCTCTGAGAAAGAATACGGTGGCGAGCTTCGCACGCAAACACGCAGTTTCTTACTGGTGAATCGAATGCGCGGCAGGCTTACAAAATTAAGCGCGTGCGCAGAAGATGCTCTGACCCTGTGTTTACAACATTGCATTACTCGAGACATTTCTTGCTGTAACATCTCCTTGCTGTATACCTCTTGTTCTAAACCAAGTATTTGTATTCTTGCACGCACACACACACACACACACACACACACACACACACACACACACACATATATATATATATATATATGTGTGTGTGTGTGTGTGTGTGTGTGTGTGTGTCATGTGTGTGTGTGTGTGTGTGTGTGTGTGTGTGTGTGCGTGCGTGTGTGTGTGTGTGTGTGTGTGTGTGTGTGTGTGTGTGTGTGTGTGTGTGTGTGTGTGTGTGTGTGTGTGTGTGTGTGTGTGTGTGTGTGTGTGGTGTGTGTGTGTGTGTGTGTGTGTGTGTGTGTGTGTGTGTGTGTGTGTGTGTGTGTGTGTGTGTGTGTGTGTGTGTGTGTGTGTGTGTGTGTGTGTGTGTGTGTGTGTGTGTGTGTGTGTGTGTGTGTGTGTGTGTGTGTGTGTGTGTGTGTGTGTGTGTGTGTGTGTGTGTGTGTGTGCGAAAAAATTCGTCGGTCCTTCCACTCCGTGAAGATGGTTAACCAGTGAAGCTTAAACGTGCGTCCCCGGTGTTTATGACTAGGTTAATTCCGAGGTTTCATTAAAATATTCCTTGATGATGAGGTTACACACACATTCAGCTGCGACGGAGAGAACGACGTCACTGACGGTATGCCCGCAGTCCGCCATTGTCACTTGCGTTCAATGTCTCAAGTTTGCTCGGCGGCGTGGTTAGCAGTATTCGTCCGCCAATGCCGCTTGCGATTCTCCAAAATTCAATTGCGTCAAAATTAAACCTGTCCATTCCGTAAAAATAATGAATGGCTCATATGGCTCATAACCCCGTAAACGCGGCCTCCCCATTCCGACGACAGAAGAGAAGTGAAATTCTACACTGGAATGATTAGTGGCAACGCAGCCAGCTGTGGAAGAAGACGAAGATGATGAACGCGGGAGCAGTGGCACGGGCGCGTCCGCGTGGTTGCGCCGAGGGGCGCCAACGAGCCAGCTGTGGAAGAAGACGACGGCGCTCGAGCCATTACTGATGATGATAGTTGCTGCGCACATCAGACGGACGGATTTCGCTTTCGCCTAGCCATGTACAGCTTCGCTGTAAAAGTGAAGTGACAGCTGTATGCGTGCGTGTCTTGAATCGCTGTCAGATGACGTTATATTGGGCCCTTGGCATGACTGTAAATCTCGTTTACAGGCCATTCAGGCTACACTTAAATTTAAAAAAAAATGTTTCGTTTATAACCAAAACGATGCAAAAAAGCAGATGACTACAACACGAGGAATAGAACACACATATGTACTAAACTTACTGTAAGGTCACATTTTCTATAGAGAAGTTATCTAATGAGGAATTTAGACAGCTTAGTGCTCGCAGCTTTAATGAAAAAATATCTATCCATGACTAGCATAAAATAAGAATAAAAGTGCTGCATGGAAATGTACGAGGTGTGTTCAAAAAGAAACCAAACTTTTGAAGTAGCATGCGAACCGGCAGAGACAGCGCACTACGGCTACTGAACATAAGTAGCAGTGCGTTTAGACAACAAAGTGCCATTTGCCGCGTTTCGCGCTGACCGTTAGTTGGTGAGCTACAGCCGCCGAAGTGAGCACGTGCGCAAGCTCTTTGTCGGATTAGTGCGAAAGTAACAATGAAAGAGGTTGAAGAACAACGTGTGTGTGTGTGTGTGTGTGTGTGTGTGTGTGTGTGTGCGTGCGTGCGTGCGTGCGTGCGTGCGTGCGTGCGTGCGTGCGTGCGTGCGTGCGTGCGTGCGTGTGTGTGTGTGTGTGTGTGTGTGTGTGTGTGTGTGTGTGTGTGTGTGTGTGTGTGTGTGTGTGTGTGTGTGTGTGTGTGTGTGTGTGTGTGTGTGTGTGTGTGTGTGTGTGTGTGTGTGTGAAATCTTGCTACAAACTTGGCAAAACTTACACAGAAAGATTTCAATTGCTTAACCAAGCATACAGGGAAAACTGGATGAGTTGCACTCGTGCTATGACTGTTTTGAGCATTCTGAACCAGCCAGAATGTCGGTTGGTGACGATCCCAAGCCTGGAGGACCTTCCACATCAACAGATGACGACCATGTCGAGAGAGTGCATGCTGTGATTCGTGGAAATCGTCATTTAACTGTTCGAGAATTAGCTGACGAAGTGGGCGTCTGCGTAGGATCATGGTATCCTATTGTCAGTGATAAACTTGAGATGCATCGTGTCAGTGCAAATTCGTGCGGCGTTTGTTGACTGTCGATCAGAAACAGACCTGTGTTGAAATCAGCCAGGAACAGCTTGCCACTGGCAATGACAATGAAAACTTCCTTAACAACATCATAATTGGAGATGAGAAGTGGGTTTATGGCTGTGATAATGAAACGAAGGTGCAGTCATCGCAGTGGGTGGGCGAACGGTCTCTTCGTTAAAAAAAAGCACGCAAGAGTTGGTAAAAGATCAAGGTAATGGTGGTGTTTTCTGACTGAAAAGGCATTGTCCATCAGGAATTTGTACCACGTGGTCAATGGTAAACAAGGAAGTCTACTAAGAAATTCTAGCGCGTTTGCGGGAGGCTGTGCGCAGTAAGAAGCCTGAATTGTGGGAAACCCAGACTTGGTTGTTGCAACATGACAATGCGCCAGCTCATGCGTCGCTCCTTGTCTGCAGCTATCTAGCAAAACATCACACTCTCGTTGTGCCTCATCCACCATACTTTCCAGACCTAGCCCCCAGAAGATTTTTCCCTCTTTCACGAACTTAAAGCCACGTTGAAAGGACGTCGTTTCCAAGCCATAAAAGAAACTTCAAGACAATGGGACACGAGACATACGCGCCATCCCAGAAAAAGCGTTCCAGGAGGCTTTCCAAAAAATGGAAGCAATGATGGGAACAATGTATTGCACAAGAGAGGACTATTTTGAGGGGGACAGTGCTTAAAATGTTGTACAATAAGCAATAAAGATGTTATAGCAAAAGTTTGGTCTCTTTTCGAACACACCTCGTACGTATTTGAATTGAAGAATTGTTTTGGGAGCCAAGCAGCATAAAAAAATGCATAAGTGCCAAATGACCTTTGAGAGAAATGCAGCTCCACTAACTTGAAACCTGGGGACGTGCGAAACATGCAGTGATGCACCGCTAATGGGCTCACACTGCCTTAAGCAATGGCTCATAACGCCGTAAACTCAGCCTCCTGATTACGACGACAGCAGAGAAGTGAAATTATACGCTGGAATGATGAGCGGCAACGCAGCCAGCTGTGGAAAACGACGACGACGATGATCGTGGGAGCAGTGGCACGAGCGCGTGCCGCTTGCTTACCGTGACTACTACTACGACGACGACGACAGGAGACGCCGACAGCCCGGGCGCATAAGGTGCTTCGCACCTAAAAAACTACGGGTCTAGATTCTATAAGCTTTGAGTAGACTTGCCTGTTATATGCAGTGGCACGAGCATGTGCCGAGCACGAGCACGAGCGCAACCCGAGGGGCACCAACGAGCTAGCTGCGGGAGAAGACGACGACAGTCGAGACAATGCTGATGATGTTAGTTTTCTGTAAACAGGCGATTTTGCCTAGCCATATACGATTTCGCCAAGACATTTAAAGCTTCGCTTTAAAAGCCGGTAATGTATACTTACTTTCTAAGCAAGACACTGTAGAGCAGTGCACGTGTTGTATGCGCACACACTTGTGCGTTCACAACGGCGGCGAGGATAAAACTGCAAAGCAAATGGCAGAATTTGAAAAAAGCCTGATCCAGCGCGGTGAAATCGAGTGAACAGGTTAAGCAAATAATTTGAAGCCCGCTCTTGTTTAAAATCGGTCTCAATCATCCCCTCTCCCCCCCCCCCTCTCACTTTTATCTCCCACTATCCTCTCAAAACCATTCTCCCTGTCACAACATTTGCTCAGAAGCTCCGTTGTAAGGCGTGAACACATGATTGCACGCGCCGAAGGCAACGAGGACATCTGAAAACTGTATCGGACGAAGGGGAACGAAGAGAGTGGTATACGCTGGCTAGAAACATGTATGCCAGCTTATAACGATACAACACATCGGCCTTATGTGGCATGCCGGCTCTGCGGATAACGTTTTGTCCACCGTATACTCGCTGGGTGGAGGATGCCTTAATCACTAACTTGTGCACATTGAGTACCTTTATCACTTTTCCTAGAGCCCCCCCCCCCCCCTGCTCTTCTTAGTTTTTGTCGTATTTCCCATTTCAGTTTCTCTCAAAGTTTGTGGTTGTCTTCTTGCGCAATGGCCTCTATATATCTTCTACAAGTCCATTTCTTTGCGTAATGGCACTGCCATTGTTTGCATGCTCATTTACAAAACGACGAATTTGTTCAGGTCTCATTAAGGCGCGCCTCTGTTTTGGGCTCAGAGTTTTTTGTGAAGATCGCTTAATTAAAGCGAGTCTGCAAAGCAGTTCGCTGTTTTTTGTTTTTTGTGTTTTTTTTTTTTTTGGAAGCGCACTGAGACACGCTTCAGTATAACAATGAATAAGCCCTCTATAGCGCCCCTGATCTGTACGCGCTTGTTTCTTTCTTTCTTCCTTTCATTTATTCATTCTTTCCTTCTTTGATAAGCTAACTTTGTGAATGAATAGAGTCATTTGTAAGAGGAATGCTTTGAATAGCGACCGCCAAGAAGTGCGGAATGCTCCATACAAGCTCGAAATCTAATATGGCGGCCATCGTGATACACGTGGCTGAGAGGAAACAGTTTGTTGTCCTTGCTTATCATAGCACTTGATACGCGCAGCAACAGTCACAACTATTTGATGCTTCCTTCGCTTCATCGTTCGAGGAGATCGCATCCGTGTACACCGGAAGTAGACAACAATCTCGCGGCGTCTCATTTTGTGGCATCTCGTTCACTTGGTATATACCAAAACTGGCATGGAAGGGTACGAATGTATGACTAACGTGACTGATAGGTCATGACATCAATAACATCACATGTTCGTCAGTTACGTCATGATTAACGATAATAAAATCACGTGTGGCACATACCCGCATTGGATATGCGCGTATGCACCAGGGATATGCGGGTATGAGCCAGGGACAAGAAAGAAAGAAAGAAGGAAGGAAGGAAGGAATAAAGAAAGAGAAAAGAAAGAGAGGAAGAAAGAAAGAAGGAAGGTAAGAAAGAAATCAGGTGTGACTGATACCCGCCTTGGGTATGTGGGTATGAGCCGCCGAGAGCAAGAACAGGAGAGATCTCGTCGGCGTCGCGGGCGGATTTAGTGCAGCAAACGCTCTGCTTGGCCATCGCGCCGGGCGAAACCAAGACGCCGGTGTCCTTGGTTATTGACGAAAATGCCGAAGACGCTCAATATAGTCAATAATGATAGTAAAAATGTCGCAGTTTCACCTGAAAGGCGACGCATCAATTGCGATAGCAAATTTGTAGCGAGCTGTACGGAGTAATGATAGTAGCTTTATCAGCTGTATAAACTTGGACATGCAGCAGCACCGGCAACACGCAGAACTGTTGTCGACGCCGTCAGCGTTTTGCCCGCGTACGCACAAAACGCGTTCGGCGTTGGTTACTGTTGCCGGAGCCTCTGATATAAATAGGCACTTGGTGCCGCAGCTAAACGTCGCCTCCCCCCCCCCCCCCCCACGGCCTTTCGCGCGTCGGAAGAAGGCGCGTTTGCTCTACATATATGGTGATTGTAAAGGAGGAAAGAGACGCCTACTTCTGCAGCCCTTAAGGGAGCACGGCGCAGAACGCGCGTTTGTTCTCCGCCGTGGGTTCACTCCCCGTGAAAGCGCGCGTCCCTCGCACCCTTTCACTCGCACATATAGCGTTCGGCGGCGCGCGGCGACGATTTCATCTCAATTGACGTCATACGGAACCTCACGGCGACGGCGACGGCAACGGCGACGGCGACGGCGACGCCGACGGCAGATATCTGCTTTGGAGTGTCCATATAATTGCTATCGCAATAATAAATTCACTATAGCAATATTCACTATAGTCAAAGCGTCGCTGGCTTCCACCTTCACAGTAGTGTAAGGGCTCTGATATTTTATTGCAATTACATGGGCACTCCAAGCGGATTCCTGCCGTCGGCGTCGCCATCGCCGTCGCCGTGAGGTTCCGTATAAAGTCCAACGGAGACGAAATTGTCCCCGCGCGCCGTATGCTGTATGTGCTAGTGAAAGCGCGCGAGGGACGCGTGCTTTCACGGGAAGCGAACGCATGGCTGAGAACAAACGCGACTTCTTCCATCGTGTGAAAGGCCGTGGGGGGACGCGAGGGAGGGAGGGGAGGCGACACATAGCTGCGGCACCAAATGCGTATTTATATAAAAACGTTGCGAGGCGAGATGGTGGTAAAGACTTCCGACGCTGCTCGACGAGTGTCCCATTCTGATCTCGTCGAAAACCTCCAAGCCGCCGCCAGAGGCACCGGCAACAGTCACCAACGCCGCGCGCGTTCGGTGCGAACGCGGGCAAAATGCCGACGGCGTCGACAACAATTTTGCCCGTTGCTGGTGCTGCTACATGTTCAAGTTTATACAGCTGATAAAACTACTATCCTTACGCCGTATAGCTTTCTACTAATTTGCTATCGCAATTGATGCTTCGCCTTTCAGGAGAAACTGCGACATTTTTTTCTTCCTCAAACCTTGTCTATCTACTTTGTATCGCTACCTATGCTACATGGCGTGCCACCTGGTGTAATAATATGTAACTGCAATGCAAACTCTGCCCGTATCGACGCTTCGCGGTGCGCATCTCACATCGCGTGTCTACTCGCGCGCTAGGACGCGTGTATAGGGCCTGTTTCCGCTGCAAGCTAGCAAGCGCTGGCGTGGCTCAGTGGTAGAGTAGCTGACTCCCGCGTAGCGAGCCCGGGTTTGATTCCGGCGGGAACTGGCTTTTTGTTTTTCTTATTCGTGGTGATAGATCTCACGGACACCGGCGGCGGCGCGGCGGACAATATCGCCAACCAAAACGAATATTAGAACGAGCCCATAGCAGCTTACGTAGTAAAAAAACACCGCATATCCACGGGGTGAATGATGATGAGTGGGCGAAGCTCCGGAGGGAATCATCGGTAAACCGTGAATCTTCCGTGTAATTCGCCCAGTCTCGCCGCCCTGAATCGCACGATTGACTTCCACCAATGACACGCGCCATATGTGACGTCATTCCTATTTTATAACAGCGCCCTTCATTATAATTTCACCATCTCCGGCTTAAGGGGACGCTAGCACAAACGCGTTAGAAACGTGCAGTACTCTCTAGTAAGGGGGAGAGGCCACAGCGTCTTACGCAGCCGTTTACACATGCCGGAACGTGCACCGCGTTTGCCGACGCCATCACATGACTGCTGAGAGAGTATAACCCCCGTATTCATAAACGCTCCTCGACTTGAACTTGACTTGCCACCGCCTTCAACGCGTTTCGAACGCGCGGCCCAAGGCGGTGGCAAATCGAGTTCAAGTCGAGGAGCGTTTATGAATACGGGGGTAAGGCGGAGAGGCCACAGCGTCTTACAACAGCTTCTTACACGGGCCGTAACGCGCTAGCACAAACGCGTTAGAAACGCGCAGTCTTTCGTTAATGTTGGGTATTTATTGTCATCGTGGTGCGTGTGTCCATGTGCGCTTCGTGGCGTAGTGGTTAGCGCCGCGCGTTCGGAAGCGAGGGGTCCCTGGTTCGATTCCGCGCTACGGACACCACTTTCTGAATTTTTTTTTCGTAAAAGTAGACGTGGCTACCTACTACGACTACTACTACTACTACTACTACTACTACAGAGGAGGGACAGACCCACACCCTAAGGAGCTTCGCCCCTAAAATGAAATTGGTGGATTTCATGCATATGTAGGAATCAGTGACCATCAAAGCTTCCTATAATACTTCCTAAAATTTCTTCACTTCGATTCGATGTAGAACAACACTCCTCGCTTAATGTACGTCTTCACATTGGCTGCATGTGTAGCCGCCTTCTTAAATTTTTCATTGCTGAATTTTCTTCCCATTATCTCAAAAATCTTCGCTCAATGCACGCTCCGGTCCCATTTCGCACCCTATATTTCTTTATCCGCAATCGGCTACTTTTGTTGCCAACTTATTCACGTAGTGCGTCTTGTTCTGATTGTCTATTTGGGCACCTACACAGGGCCAAATACCCATGGTGGTGGATCGGCCAAGTACTTTGGCATACCTAGTACCGCTTGCCCACTTACACACGCCTAGAGGCTTAAGAAAAAGAGAAAGAGAGGAAGTGCAAGAATGTTGACCAGGCGCAATTCACCGGCTTGCTGCCATGTACGTGGGTTAGGGAAAAGGGGGTTAGGAAAAAACGGAAGGAGAAGAGGGGAAAAAGAATTTGGGACGACTACTATAGACGCTCACTGAGTGCGGTGGATCACAAAAAGCGCAATAATGTTTTAACAGACATGCGATAGGATATTGAGTCGCGTCTATGTTGAAAGATTATCTCATCTGACAGAGGTAGGCTGTGGAACTTCAAGTTGTCTATGCGGGCACATAGCGAGTGGCAAATACACAACGGCTTGGCAAGACAGCAGCCAACACCCGAAAAGTGGCTGGAAGAAACAACAACAAAAAGCTACTCTTTTTTTTAAAATAAAGAACCCAACAGATGTCAGCAAATTTCTGGCCTAATACTTGTTTACTAAGAAGGAAGTTATTCCCTCGACTACCTCAAACGCTCCCAACTTGGTGCAAAACTCCTGCTACCATGTGAAAAGTACCCGTACTGTATGCAACTACCACTGACGACGACACGATGACCAGGACTGCTACGGCATGACGATGAAAACGATGCACGAGACAGCGGTGGTATTACGACACTTTGGTGCCTGACTTCTATGACAGCGAAGAGCCGTCTTTTCTATAACGATGAGAATAATCATCAATGGCAGGAGTGGCGCTGGCTAACACTCCCAGGACTAGATCTACTACAGATACAAATACGCACTAGAAAGCGAATCGGATGACCGCCGTCAGCTATCGGCAGAAGCTAAATTGGTCAAGATCGATGTGGGTTCGGCTGCCACCTGCTGCAATTTGTCTTTTCGTCCACTTTAAATTCACTTTTGTTTATTATTTCTACATGTAAAATAAAATAACAGTTAAGTTATCCTATGCTTTCCCCGGCTTCATTACCTTTGGATTCACATGGCTGCTGCGCCGAATGCCTGTCTCCGAATGACTGTGTCATCGCGCACTGGCTTAGCTGCGTGAGCTTGCCATGGGCTGGGGCGAGGCTCGGGCTCGGGCGCGCCCAACCAATTTTTAGCCGGGCTCTCGACAGGCTCGCGCTGACAGGCATATTTCATTGGGCGGGTCGGAACGGCATTGAAACCCGACTTGGACACCTAGTCATTGCTAGCTCTCCATTTCCAGAAAGAAGCCAAACGACAGATAACCCATGGGCCCACGCGCCTGTCTTGCGCCAGCACACAACTGAAGGCATTGCTCACAGCAGTAGCGAACATGTAGGCGCCAGCAAACGTGAACGTGCCTAAACGTGTGCGTGGCGGCTAATCTTGGGAAATTGAAGCGACATGGTAGTGAAGCCGTCACCAAGCTCTATAGTGGGGAGCGAGAGAGAGATACAAGCTTTAATGATATTCGGGGCTTTAGATCGGAGAGATCTCACAACGAACACCGCCATTTTTTCAAGAACAAATTATTTGCCTTGATGCGCACAACGCTGTCTTCGTGACAGTTTCGCCTGCAGCGACATCCGAAATGTACGCGCGGACGCCGCTATTTGCACAGTCTGGGCGCTCTCTAAACACTGCACGCGAAACACAATACGAGGTTTCTCCCAAAATTTCGTGTAGTGAGTCAGTGCAAAAATGCGAGAACGTGTAGTGGCGTCATTCGCTCGCTCTCTCTACGCGAAAGGACCTGGTTGACGTCTAGTAGGACCCAGACTGCTGTATGACAAGGCAGAATTTCATACGTGCACTTTTTCGTGCAACCCACCTTTATAAATGGAGACAGACAGACGGAACAAAGAGTCAATATCAAATTTCTTGTGAAATCATGCAAGATGATGCGGAAATTTACCAAAATTTACCAAAGCCCTATAGAAAAGATGCCCTAAAGGAAAACACTGGTGTTCATGTGGGCACAGAGTGTTCTGGAAGGCTGTGAAGGCCCCAAGGACGATGCGAAATCAGGGCGCCCCTCTGCCTCGTGCAAAGATGAAAACATTCATCGTGCATGTTCTCTTGTGCTCAGTGACAGCCGAATCGCTGTTAGACTTATGTCAAAAGCACTTGGTCTCGCAAACTGGTCCATACATCGGATATGGACTGACAATGTTGAATTGGAAAAGGTTTACGCCAAGTTGGTGCTAGAACTGCTAAATCTTGAGCAAGAGTTGTAAGGAAAATAATTTTGCATTGATTGGAAAACTTCAGACGACAGCAATCAATTTTTGCGAAGGATCGTCGCCGGTGACGAAACCTAAATTTAAGAGTACGACACTGAGCTGAAGTGGGAGTGGAAAAAGATAAGTGAGCGGAGGCCAAAAAAAAAAAAAGTACTGAAGAAGGAAGCCAAAATCGAAGCTATGTTATCGTGTTTCTGTCATGAAATTATTCACCGGAAATTTGTACCTGATGGTCAAACTATCAATGTAGCTTTCCACGTGGAGGTCCTGAAGCGTCTAAACGATAGTGCGCGCCATGTGCGACAAAATTTGTCGAAAGAGGTGTGCTGGATTCTGCACTACGAGATGCCTCTGAGCGATCTGAATTGATAGTGTGTGGGTTTTTTGATAAGCAGTTTCATCACTAACCTCTAACGAACTCCCTTTAATGTCGCCGGATTGAGCTCCTTGCGACTTTTGTTTGCTCCCCAAATGCAAATTGGTTCGCTGGGGGCGGCATTTCGGGGATGTAACGACAATTCAACAGGAATGACATTGCTGCTAAAGCGCTGAACACAAGAGGACTTCCAAAGGTGCTTCCAGCAATGGAAGAAGAGGTGGACGCAGTGCATTGTGCTTAACGGGAAATATTTTGAAGGTGAGCACATTGACGTATTTGAAAAGTTGAGGAATGATTTTTTTTTCAAATGTAGTGCACAAAAATTAAGGACAGGCCTCGTACCTCTATAAAGGTCATTGGTTGCTGCGTCTGGCTCTGAAATGCACACTGCCGCATGGGCGTGAGTTCTAACTCCGGTAGAAATAGTTGGTAAACTTCCTTTTTTTTTCTCGCCGTATAGTGAGGATGGTGTTGAGTATGAGGTGATAGATGCTGCCTGATGACGACGTAACGGAAGCGACTGAAACACAGAGGGACACAGCAAATGTAGTTTCAAACTCAACTGCTGTCGCTGTAAGAACCGGTGGCATTGTGCGACATCGCAGAATAACAATCAAATATCGAGTGAAGCTGTAATGCGGCTAAACTACCCCTTCGTTATTCTTCTCCGCACGACTTATAGTATATCGTCCGAGGCAGTGCGTCGGTATATCGCAAATAACGCTTTCGCATAAGTACTTTTTATGGCTATTGCAATCATATGGGGACATTCCAAGCGTATTCTTGCTGTCGCCGTCGACATGATGTTCCTGTATGCTATATGTTATATGTATGCTATAAACATATAGCATGCTTATATGAATGTATGCTATATTAATATTGATGCGGTGCATGCAAGGTAGACTTTACAACATTGAAACGACTTAGTTGCTTAAACCACGTTTTATGGTCCCTACAGAATTATTAGTCGGAATTCTTGACAATAGCAGCGCCCAAACAACGGTCATGAAATATTTGATTCGCAGCGTCTGCCTTTTGTCTTAAGTCTTCTCAGAAAAATAATACTTGCAAAACAATATTAGGATTCACAATCTCAAAGTGATACAATTTCACTGCCGCCACTGTTTATGGGCATTGCAGGCCCTATAGCCCTATACGCAGCGTGTTAAATGCCTTTAAGGTGTCAGAAATGTTGGCACACCCGCGAATGTCATACCCGCATATAGGAACACCCGCGTATAGTGAGACCACCGTCCGAAAAGTCCAATCACAATGCTAAATCTTGCTATTCCTGTCAATTCTCGCCTTACAAGCGAAACAGCACTTTTTTTTAACGCTGGTACTAACTCCGGGACTGGAGATGGTAGGTGGCGGACGCCCTGCCTTGGGTGTTTTTCCGAACTCTGACGCCATTCCTTCAGGCGAAGTCTATGGCGCTGCGGACTATGTAGGAATAAATACTTTTCGTCTTTTCTCTACACCATTCACACTGGCCTGTAACCTCGGCCTATAATCACACCAACCTTATACGATAGAACTGTTCGTCGAAATAAATTCCAGTCAATCCCCATACTGGACAGATCACTAGCAAAAGCGGCCGGCCAATGGCGA
The DNA here is from genome assembly GCF_013339745.2 of Dermacentor silvarum. Classification (NCBI taxonomy): domain Eukaryota; kingdom Metazoa; phylum Arthropoda; class Arachnida; order Ixodida; family Ixodidae; genus Dermacentor; species Dermacentor silvarum. Next base: position 232,979,225 of record NC_051155.1, read on the forward strand.
AAGACAATTACGTACGGAAAGCGTTTGTGAATTCGGCCCTTGATTCTCTATTGGTGGGACGCTGCTGCTCCTCAGGAGGCGGTGACTTCTAAAGCGCTCCCTATTAGAATATACTTAATCGTATTTTCATCTCGTAATATCAGCGAGTTCTCTTAAAATGGTCATTTTATTATCTCACTAATTGAAGGAAGCGTTTGCGCGAATTACTCAGTACATTCTAGATTTAGCCTCACCCTGGTGATTTCTCCAAGACTTCCATACCTTGACAGCATGTTTATTTATTGATAGACTTTATTTGTACAAATTGTCAACCAAGTAGACAGTCCTTGATCGTCAAGCATTTTAGTCTTCGAGCCAAGCCGCTATCCGCACCACAATTAGTACAATTTTGATAGTATTTTGTGGCCCCTCACCCATCTTACAACTTTCAAATTTTGCCAGCACGTTTCTTGAAGGTATATTCGCTGTTCATACAATTTTATACAGGCCCGCGCAAGCATACAGAAAACATCATCACCTTCACGATTGTATACCTGCCACATGCAACACCCTTATCACCCCGGACACGTTCCCCAATTTCAAGCACGCTTCAACGTTTGGTTCTTCAGATATTATGTGCGCGTTTTGGGATTGTGTGTTTGCATTTTAGTTTTCATTTTTAGCACATATAGTCGGTTTCGTAACACCGCTGCAATGGCAAACCAGAATTCATAATTATAACACGTAGCATTTCGATAAGAGTTATAGTTTGCGGGATGCGGAGTATGGTAGTTATACAGACGCATAGGAGAATGAAAAGACTAGTAAACAGAGAAACAGAGGTTAGAGTAAATGATTTGCCTAATTACGGTGGTATCAGGTGTGACTAGTATGAGAAACGCGTCAGCAAAAACAAGAAAGGGGCAAGAGCGCGAGAAACTGCTAACAATAACAACAAGAATGTTGTTGCAGAGACACATGTGGACAGCGGCGAAGCTAGCACTACGAAATGGGTACAAAGTGCACAAAATAACACACAAAAATAAACACGCAGAAGGCAAAAAAAAAAAAGTACGAGAGAAGGGTACAAAAACCGACCTGAGAGACAAACAGCGTAGCGAGGTAGAAAAAAGAAAAATTACGAAGGACCAAAGTGCTCGGCCAAGCTACAGCTTCGCACAGGCGAGGGGGATGAATATAAAACACACCCAACGAGGCAGCCACGGGTGCTGCAGCACTTGCGCCGAAATGAATGGAAACGGAGTCAGTGCAAATAAATAAATGATACCGCAAAAGGCCCAGAGCTTCGAGAGGGCAGAAGCAGGCTGTATCCGGCTGGCTCTGCTGCTTCCGGGAGAAACCAGGGCGCATGGCAGCGCGGATACATGGCTAGGGTGCAATTTATTTCGCCACCCGAATTACACTTTCCCATTTATCCGTCTCGCGTGCACGGAAGTGCGCACAGATGAGACCACTGCGTACAGGCCTATGCATGTATGCATCGTAGGCAGCCAAACACGCGCTCGCGCTCGTGGAAACGTATAACGCGGCTGGGGATTCGCTCACCAAATGTGAAAGCGACGCAAGAAATCCGGGCTCCGTTTCTCTTCGGGTCAGCTCCGTCTTCATAAGAGCAGCCGTACGATTAATGCCACGCTCTTCTTGTGCGGTAACGTTGGCTTCTCACCCGTTCGCTTTTCTATATTTAAGTCTGTCCTACCATTTTCTGACTCCGCTTTGTTTTATTGCTGCATGCTAAAAAACATTAGAGGCTTATTGAAGAATCACTGGGAATTTTTTTCGTGGGACAAGACACAGTGCGTCGGGCTTTTGAACGGCGATAGGTCCTGTGATTGTGACGCGTTCTGTTCGTCGACTACATAAGCTAAAACTTTAAACAAATTATTTTTGCTACACGCAGCGGCATTGCATGATAGTGTGTGGGTCTTTACATGTATATGCGTCATTAGTTCTTAACGATATGCGTTGTTTAGATAGTTGGCACACATTTGGACAGTTGAAACGAGCCCAAAAAATAACAGGAACGCTTAAGTACGTACCTGTCCGGTGTACTTCCTCGTGCTTGTTTTTGCCGTCATTAGTTATGCAGGTGGGCTTTAAATCAATGAATCAGTCAATCAATCAGAAGAGACAATATTACATGATTAAGAAACGTTCATGCAGAGATATTTGGACCGATGGCCTAAAACGCCTAAATTTCTGTCCCAATTGAATCATTGCAAACAATTTCATAAAAGAACACAACCGAGCGCCGCACAGCGAATTCATTCAATAAAACCAAGCAGCCTGGGGGCCGACTTCACAAAGCTTTTCGTTTGTAAGTGCCCTTTGTCATTGGTCGGCTGCGCTCACTAATAATATGTCTAGCATCAGGTCTGGCTGGAAATTTTTTCTTACGAACAACTCTATCGTAAGAGCTTTTTCTGAATCTGAGCCCTGTTTCATATGAAATGCGTAGCTAAGCGCTTACAATTCAGGCTCCTAACAGCAGTAACGGAATATTCAAAGACCGATATGACTTGCCATACAAACTTTCTGAATGTTCAGAGAGATAACAAAGATTTACTCGCAGAATATGTGAGCGTTACACGCGCACTCGGTGACTCCCAGTCATTTTTAACGTTTAGAATAAAACGTGTGTGAGGAATCAGTCTTGTAATCTTACTAACTCGCAATATATTGCTTGGATTACACAATTTACTAAGCACACGTATGCCCTGCTCTCCTGCTGTGTGATGTGATGCGTTGTACGGTGCTGCATGTTCTCTCTTTCCCTTCTTTCTTTTCTCCTCTTAAGCTGGATGGGCGTAGCGTTCTTTTCGGGAGAGGAGGACGAGTTTCCAGAATACTAAAACTGCGGTAACTGTATCACTTACTCGCGGGCACCTCAACCACTGCGTCGAGGAATCCAGTGAGAAATAAAATGTCGCAGTTTCGCCCGAAAGGCGAAGCATCAATTGCGATAGCAAATTAGTAGAGAGCTATTCGGAGTAGGGTTAGTAGTTTTATCGGCTGCATAAACTTGGACACATTCGCTTACTAACTGAATTAACAAGCGTGGGGTCAGCGCGCACAAGCAAACATGAATAGATGACACTGAATGACCGCAGACAACTACTGTCAAAACGCTGGCAGCAAGCGCAGCCGCCGCAACGGGCGAAGGTTCGTGCGGTCTATCGCTTCAACGGAAACTGAGCGGCGAATGGACAGCGCATACAAAGGTCAGAGCCGTCTGGAGATAAGACACGGTGCAGGCGACTGCCACAGCAGGCCAAAGGACAAGCGCAGCTGTTGGCAGAGTAGAAGCTGCCAACGCCCCTCCCTCCCGCGCTGCCTTCCCGCTTTCTTGCTGTCGCGTGGGAGATTGAGTGGCCAGTTCTCCTTGCGCCCGGTTGCAAGATACGCATTTTGTGCCGCAGCACAGCGTCGCCTCACCTCCCTCCCTCCCTCCCTCCCTCCCTCCCTCCCTCCCTCCCTCCCATACTCCTACGGCCTTTCGCGCGACGGTCGCGTTTGCTTTCCGCTGTGCGTTCGCTCTCCGTGATAGCACGCGTCCGCTTTCACTCGCGCATACGGCGCGCGGCGACGATTTTATCGCCCTTGGACTTTATACGGAAGCTCACGGAGACGGCGACGGTGACGGCGACGGCAGAAATCCGGTTGAAGTGTCCATATAATTGCTATAGCAATAAAATTGGAAGAGAAGGAATAAAATGGGGTGAACGGTATAGAGCGCAGCGCATAGAACGCGAGGAGTCAACGTTCGTCGAGCACCGTCCTTCGGTGTAGGTCTATGATCTACGTGGACCTAGACTCGGGTGGGAGTACCTGAAGGCTCGCTGTCCAACGAGTGATGTTAAGGTTTTATTTCCTTTCCGCCATGGGGTTATGTTTTTGTTCAATTTTAAATGTAAAAAAAAAAACATGAGAGGGTAGGCTTCTTTAGTGCCGGCTCTCTCGAAATTCCGAGCACGCTACACAGGCAACAATGGTTAAAAGAAAAGGGGAATGAAGAAAAAAATCTTAATACGCAGTAGACACACAATCACGAGAGAGAAGCACAGAAATAGTGTAACCATACCGGCATTATAGTATAGGCAGCATAGTCCAGCACCTGGTACAGTCATCCATCACGCAGGAGGGGTGCAGCGCATACAAGTTCTCTCATGTACACGTATTTATGCAGCGTTCGTATTCGAGCATAAACTTGACCATGAAGAACAACACGCGCGTGATCTCAATACGTCGAAAGAAAGAGAAGCCACGACTTCAACTTTTTATTAAAAAACGAAAAAAAAGTACAGTTCAGAGCAGACAAATATGGTGCCGAACTCACAAAAAGTTCTCACACTAGAATTGTTCATCCGAGCAAATTCCAATCAATTCTCAAGCTGGACATATTATTAGCGAAGGCGGCTAGGCAATGGCAAAGGGGACTTATTACCAAAAAGTTTTCTGAATTTGACTCCAAGGCCACCCATATACATAAGAAGCACTTACGCTAGAGTTGTCTTGAAGAGAAAATCTCCGCCAAAAATGATGCCGGACATGTTATTTGCGAAGGTGACGTACCAGCCATCCGCAAAAAACTCCGAGTTCAACTAAGCACTTCTTATGAGTTGTGGATGCGAAAGAATTAATGTCCAATTGAAAGCTGCTGAGCCGTTTTTCGAGTTTTGCCCTGCGAGGAATGTTTACGTTCTGCCCGTCCTGTATTGGGAGAGTTGACGACGATGGTGGATTTCGTGCCTTCCTCTTAGCTCGTTTTGCTGCGTTCTTCCGCTCCCTTACTTCGTCTGCGGTGTACAGGCGTGGACGGCCACGTTTCGCTGCTGCCGAGGTTACGGCCTCCGACGACGTAGATGCTTCAGACTCTATAGCGGTACGTGCTGGCCGAGGCGCAAGTGCGAGCCAGCGACACGAGCGCGTGAAGCGCGCGAGGGACGTGGCGTCGCAGCCTATCGAAAGTTATGTGCCGTTTTTTCGCTCTTAAAGATGCTGCCGGTTTTTTTGCTCAATGGCCCATTTGACGCTTTCGCATCAATAACTCTTACGCATGAAAAGTTTTCTAAAATTGGGTCCAGGTACTTATTACTGGTAGGTGATAGTGGTGGTGGTGAAGGTGGTGATGATGATCATGATGATGATGACTTTGATAAAAAAACACGTGTTCACTGCTTTATGTGGCCTGTCATGATGACTTGTCACAGACCCCGTGAACGAGGCGCAGACGCCGGACCAAATTCCAAAGCCGACTTATCAGCTTCCGAAAATAATCCCACGAAAGCAAGGACAATTAAGAGTGGGCCCTCTGGTGCACCAGCGAACGCCGGTTGCTGTCCAAAGACCAAGTCAGAGCCCAGAGTTGTCAAAACACAACAAAATATATTCTTCACACAAGGCAGTTACACACACACTTGCACACTTAGGCTAGGCGCAACACAATTCAGATGGGTATTCACAAAACACAGGAAAATAATTAACGACAAGCACTAAGAGTCCAACACGTAAAGTACAAAATAAAAAGGAACACTAAATGTCCAATCGTATTCACTAGTGTTGGTCTTGAAGTCAGACGATCTCGGCGTAACTCGGGGCAAATCTCGAAGAAAGAACTTCTTCCGGAATAGCAGACACTCGATGAACTCGTGGACTAGCTTGCCGGGGAATCCCCTTCTTCCGCAGACGCTCGGTCTTCACGTTACATCACTTCACCGGTGCGGACTGAACTCCTGAACTCCTACTGACGATTCTCGCACGGCGGTTATATAGCTTCCACAGTCGTTCTCGAACATTCCAACCGGAGTCGTGATCTCGTAGCATGGCCAAAGCTTGGGAACCTTCGAGTCTTTTTTCGTACCTTCGACCGCTGCTGTCGGAGCTTTGTCAAGGGGGGGGGGGGGGGGGGGTGATGACTCATGCTGTTGGCGCACGCTCACGCTGTAGTCATCTTTTTTGACTCGTCGGGTGAGAAGGTGTCTCGGTGCGCGCGTGTCCTCTCTCTCTCTCTCTATTTGGTTAACGTCGCTTCGTCGAGGCTCTTCTAGACGTTTCGGCGCCGTTGTTCACGTTGCTGTTTGAGGCGTATGCGCTCGCCCCCTCTGTTGAAGTTGCCGCGGGGCCGGCGTGTTCTTTCGCTGGCTTGCGTGACACCTGGCGTGCGCGCTTGGATTACGCGCTCTTTTGTGACATGACTGAATGAATGAATGAATGAACGAGTGAGCCTTTGTCAGGAGCATTATGATTGTGATTTTTACGTGGCAGTAATAATGCGTAAGCTGAGGCATGTGCTCAAAGCTTAGCTTAAAGATAAGGAAAGCTAGCAGGTAATAACTGTGCATTATGCATACAGAAAAGGCGATGGAAAAGACAATGTAGATGTGGTCGGTACTAAGCCAGAAAGCCTACTGAGATGTAAACTATTACAAAAGATCACTAATGAGAGTGGTCGTTTTGCTAGTGAGAGTCTCACCTCTGTGGTATGCCCTTTGAAATAACATCCGCGTGCCACGCTTGTGCTGACGAGTATAGATGAATTGTGCACTCCAATGCAATCGGCTCATCCGAGTTTTTTTATTCATGTCAGAAATGACACAGCTCACGTAAAAACTGCGATCGTTCTGCTTTTCGACAACGTCACACAAACATGCAGATAAGATAATGGCTAGAGTAAGAGACGACATTCGTCGGCGGCATTCCGTTCACCGCGTGCCGCGTCCTGTGATTCTGTCGACAACCAATTTAGATATCTCGCGCGTGAGAGAAAAAAATAAGCAATACAAGACATAAAAACAAAAAGACAAAGGAAAAACATGTCCGCGCCGATTTCACGAACCGTTTCCAAGAGTCCGGTCCTCGGAGCCTGGTATACGCCTTCTATCACGAACGGCTTCGCCAGAGTGAGCCTAGCTCACTCATTCCGAAAGCAGCTCGGCCCATTCACCCAGCACTTGGGCCGACGGTCGTCGTACTAGGCGGCACGCGCACTTCATGACGGCCGCAAACGATAGCAGCGCAGCACCCAAAGAGTAACATATTGTCCGCATCGAATGAGTGAGTTCCGCTGCCAGAGCGTGAATCAGAGCGAAAACGACGTTTCCTTTCCGTCGATTTCAAAGAAAAAAAATTAAACAAAAAAATTATGGGAAGAGAAAAGAAAAACGTGGCAACACCCGTTGCACCGCGTGGGCGTTTGGTTGCCGCGAGCGCTCCGCGAATGCCAGTCGCGTCACCGCAGCGCGGAGAATGTGCGAGAGAAAAAGAGTCGGTTTGGTCGCTGTGCGCTTAAAAAGGCAATATGTATGCAAACGCTGGGGACGAAAACGACGTTGCGGAGACGCGGTTGGCGACGCACAACAAGAAGAAGAAGGCGTAAATGCCGCTTTCTCCTTGGGGCATAAATGTGCCAGCTATAGGATGCGCTCGGAAGAAAGATAAGGAGAAAAAGATTGCCTCGCTATATCGCGCGTCTGGCCTCACCCTCTCCGCTGCGGTCGCAATCTTCACGTCGAGGCACAATACCCCACAAGACTGACAAAAAATAACAAACACAAAATTGCCCACGCGAATCGTGCTCTTGCTTGCAACAACGGGCAAAAGACTTCCAAAATATCAAAAGACCCCGCAGATTTCTTTTTCTCGCGTTGAACGTCGAGAGGCTGCAGGATGAACCTGTTTTTCCTTTTAACGTTTCGTTCGCATCCTTTGCTGATGGTTAGCTGCTCGAGAGGCCATTGCCTCTCATTTCCTTAGCAGCAGATCTAATGGTTGTTTTTCTCCGGAAATAAAGGAAAGAAAAAATACAGCAAGAATGACACAATAAATTTTACCACCAATGAGAGCATGTACACATTATGTTCAAGAATGTCCATAAGTAACAAACTTGTTTTCTTCCAACGGGACAATTGTAATCGTTGTTGTGTTTTAACTAGAAGCAAGGAGTATAATTTTATATAGTTAAGTGCATATATTGAAACACGCAGCTTTACTTAACAAATTAGACAGCCACTGTGTGCTCAACAGCTTTTACAGAAACCTATTAACAAGGAGACGCGTTGCAAATGCGTCTCGAGTTCCCATTTCCCTGGCACCACCACCGTGTCATTTGAACGGGACAACCAATATCGTATGACTACGTGATAAAAATCCTCGAAATTGGCGGGCCAGGTGCTGCAGTGTATAATAATAATAATAATAATAATAATAATAATAATAATAATAATAATAATAATAATAATAATAATAATAATAATAATAATAATAATAATAATAATAATAATAATAAACATTTAGTTCCAAAACAGCAACTCACAGCGAACGAGTCTTACGAGAGAGAGGAGAGAAATGGGGCGGGAAAGGCAGGGAGGCTAGCCTGGTTGTGGTTAACTACACTACAATGAAGGCAGATAAAGGAAAAAGAAAAACGGAACGAACAGCGGAGAGATAAAGCAAAGGAGCGAAAGAAAGATAGAGGAGGTGGGGAGCGTCTGTGAGTACTAGAGTCATTCTAACAGACCACTCGAACGTTAAAATTTCAAGAGTGCCTTGACCGACTTGTGGTGTGACGACTGTATTGGCTGACATTCTAGGACAGTCTGCTCCGAGAACGGTCGGTCATCAAGATCGGCCAGTGTAGTCACGTGTGACTGCCTGTGTGCACTGTATCAGATTAGATTATGGGGTTTTACGTGCCAAAACCAGTTCTGATTATGAGGCACGCCGTAGTGGGGGACTCCGGAAATTTGGACCACCTGGAGTTCTTTAACGTGCACCTAAATCTAAGTACACGGGTGTTTTCGCATTTCGCCCCCATCGAAATGCGGCCGCCGTGGCCGGGAGCACTGTATCAGAGAAAACGGCAGAGAACGTGTTCAATAGTTTCCTCGCCGCCGCAGTGGTCGCACGCATCTTCACTTTTGATGCGGAAAGAAAAGGTTTCTGTAAAAGAGACGCCAAGCCACAGTGGAATGGAACTTATTGATCTTTGCCAGACTTGACTAAGTCTTAAGGGTTCATGATAAGGTGTTATCGGTACATTGTTTCGGTAAATATAATGTAAGGATTTCTTTCGATCGATTCTATTCCTTTCCTATCACCCACCTTTCGCGGCCGCCTGATGTCTTTGATAACGTAGGTGGAGAGCCACTCGCACCTCTGACGAAAAGTGAAACAGGAATGGCATGAAAATGGAATGGTTAGATTATCCCATCCCAGGGCAATTGAATGAACGCCTGTCAGGCTAGTACGGTTTCAAGTGTTTATTTCTTACTAAACTATGTGCTTAAAGGGGAAAATGAGACATCCACTTGATAGCAGCAATTGCTACCAATGAAACCCATACGGGTTCCTCGAAAGAAAAGCCTCGCAGTTGAAGAAAAATTCGTCCTGGTCCGGGACTCAAACCCGGAACCACCGCGTTTCCGGGGCAGCCGCTCTACCATCTGAGCTAACAGGCGGCTAGCAGATGGCAGGGCGAAGTCGAATTTATCAACAACTCGAAGAGCTCTAATGTCTTGCCTTTGCTTCGAGTTGTCGATAAATTCGACTTCGCCCTGCCATCTGCTAGCTGCCTGGTTAGCTCCGATGGTAGAGCGGCTGCCCCGGAAACGCGGTGGTTCCAGGTTTGAGTCCCGGACAAGGACGAATTTTTCTTCAACGGCGAGGCTTTTCTTTCGAGGAACCCGTATGAGTTTCATTGGTAGCAATTGCTGCTATTGGGTGGATGTCTCATTTTTCCCTTTAATTACTCTCTCCTCCAAGCGGCTTCCCGCTGAACTTTTATGTCAAACTATGTGCTATAATAACACGCGGCATCCCAAGTAACAGAGCAATGCCGCAAGCTACTACTTGATTGACTGACTGATTGACCTTAACGCCAAAAAAGCCTTGCCCTTCTCTGTTTTTTTTCCTGCTTCTTTTCAAGAGGGCTGCATGGTGTGGCGCCCATTTCAAGAGAATTGCTAGCCTGCTTCTATTTGTGTGTGTGTAGCGTTTATCAATGCTTAGAAGAATAGTAGAAGTAATATTAAAAGCTTTATTAGAGCCGTGAGGAGCCACCTGAATAGGGCGCTCTAGAATATTTTTAAACACCAGGGGTTATTTAAGCTGCACTTAAGTGTAAGCACACCAACGCTCCTGTATGCATCCCTGTTGGAATACGACCGAGAACGGAACCCGCGACCTCGTGCTCCCCAGGAGGACGCAATAAATAAATAAATAAATAAATAAATAAATAAATAAATAAATAAATAAATAAATAAATAAATAAATAAATAAATAAATAAATAAATAAATAAATAAATAAATAAATAAATAAATAAATAAATAAATAAATAAATAAATACAGAGAGGAAGAAAGAAAGAAAGTCGTACAGAGGCAGCATTTGTCAGTTTTTTCTTCCTTCTCGCCTTTTCTAGTAGATTAGCATGTAGGCTAATACTTCTACGACGGGAAACTTCTGCTTTTTTATAAGAAGCTCTCTCCCTCAAACACGCAAAGCAGGAAGCGGATATGATGACGAAAGGGCTGTGCTAATAGTCACATTACTTGTCGCCATTATCTGCTTCATATATGTCATCCGCAAATGTGTTAAAACGATGCACACAAAAAAACGTAAAAAACAAAAAGCTAATACCCGTTGGGAGAGTTACGTTCTTGAGTCTGCGATCGTCAAAGTGCGACTGAAAGTGAATCAATTGATAACGCAGCAGCAAGTTTCGCCACGGCGGCGCATTTCGATGGGGGCGAAATGCGAAAACATCCGTATACTTAGATTTAGGTGCACGTTAAAGAACCCCAGGTGGTCCAAATTTCCAGAGTCCCCCCCTACGGCGTGCCTCATAATAAGATCGTGGTTGTGGCACGTAAAACCCCATAATTGAAGCTTCGGCACTCTTTCCACGCTTCGAGATACTACATTTATAGTACATGTATGTAAGTACGTGTGAAGTAATAATATCCGAAGCCCAGTACAACCCATCTCGTGGGCAAATATCTACTGAAAGAGACAACCTTCTGGTTTTCGATGAGCGAAAACGTAAGGCAAAATCGAGAACTGAGCACTTTCACCGAAATAGAAAGCAAAAGATTGCTTTTCCGCCTGACTCTAGAAAGCTTGAGCGCCAAAAATAAATCTACATTATTCCACCATAAGTCCGGGCCATAATTTATTGAATGGGCCTGAGTATAGACGCTCTCGTGACAGCAGGCAAGCACAGCTTCTGAGTATACACTCGTATTTGTATCAATGCAACCTCTCGCTTTTGCTTCTCCGCAATGTCCCGTACGTGTAAACACCAGTCGTCAAGGCGTCTATATCGCCCTTCATAATAACGTTTTCTGCTTCTGACAAGACGGAGGGCAACTGATGTAGATCGGTTAAGACGAGAAAGTACACTACTGGTACATCTGAGCATCATACAGGCAGGTAATATTCCTAAAGCAATCTCGCGGAGCAGTATTGTCAATGCCCTAAAAAATGAATACGAACTTATTTGTGTTATAAGGAACAAACTTAGGAGGACATAGCATTAAAAAATTGACATATTTGTATGAAACAGCGTTATACCTCACGGATACAACCACATTGTAGGATTTCAGATATTAAAGCATCGATGCCGTCAAATGTATGTCAAGAACATGAAATGTCTGATCGGAGAAATGGTCTACGCACTCGCATTCAATAAGACACACTCTTACTGTCTGTAAGCTTTCCACGTAAGTGGGGGTCGTCAGTTCTGTCCTCCATATGTTATGAACTCTAACGCGTCTTTTTGAAAGATTACTTAGTTTAAAAAAAGTGTTCACTTAAGTGCCGAAACCACTATATGATTATGAGGCACACAAGTTCAACAAGCGAAAAATATGCTCTTTGATCTACGAGTTCTATTTAATGTAACCTATTGGGGGAGGATAGAGATTTTTCACTCCCGCGGATTTTCCTCTTTACTCCATTGAAAGCGTTAAAAATAAAACTGCTCGTTAGCTCAGCATCCTAGAAAAAAAAATCGTTGGCCCTTCCACTCCGTGAAGATGGTTAATTAGCGAATCTGAAACGTGCGGCACCGGGGTTTATCACTGGGTTAATCCCGAGAATTCAGTAAAGTATTTCTCAATTATGAGGTTACACACACGTTCGGCTGACGGTATGCCCGCAGTCCGCCGTTGTCGCTTGCATTCGATGTCTCCACTTTGCTCGGCGACCTGGTCAGCAGCATTCGCCCGCCATTGCCGCTTGCGATTCCTCGAAATTAAATTGCTTCAGACTTAAATCTGTCCGTTACGTAAGACAATGAGTGGCTCATACCCACTTAAGCCATGGCTCATACCCCCGTAAACGCGGCCTTCCCATTACGACGACAGAAGACAAGTGAAATTCTACGTGGAATGATGAGCTGCAACCCAGCCAGCTGTGGAAGAAGACGACGACGAACACGGGAGCAGTGGTACGAGCACTGCCGACCACGAGCACGAGCGCAACCCGAGGGGCGCCTGAACGATACAGCTGCGGAAGAAGACTGACGACGCTCGAGCCAATGCTGACGATGATAGTTTTCTGTACACAGGCGATTTTGGCCTACCATAGTGCGATTACGCCTAGTACATTACGCCAAGCAATAAAGCAGTTTTGCAGGAGCCGCATCCATCTCGCCATTTTTTTTCTTTACAGTATTGCCAGTTAATGGTGCATCAAATGTTTAATGACGTCCGTCCTCCGTGATCCCTCCGCCATTAGGCCTTCAATTTCTGCCGTGATGATATTCAAAGAACCCTTCAGGCACCAAAACCTAGGTAGAATTTTGACATCGTGAGCAGGACATATGTGTTTACCGGTGAGAAAACGTACTTAATATACATTCCTTAAATCCAGAAGGCGCAACTAACAAACTTGCAATTAACCTTCAAGACGTGGTCAGTGTATTCGGATGAATATGACCTTTGGTGACCTTTCTTTTGTTTTGGATGCCACTTGAGAGTATATTTGTAAATCTATTCAGAAATATATATTAGAGGCTTGTTAGCAAGTAATGCCACCTATGTAGAATTTTGCTCATAAAAAAATTAAGGGCCGCTTGCACTAGTGGTGCAAGGCTGAAGAAACAGCGCAGCTGGGGGTCGACCAAGGTTTACGAAGTTATGCTAAGTTATTGCAATGCATTGCTATGTTATGCCAAGATTTTAGCGAGTTTTGGTATTTATTACTATGTTATGCTAAGATTTTACCGAGCTTTTGCTATGTAATGCTATGTTATGCAAAGATTTTTGTGAACCTTCATCTCTCATGGGGTTGTTTTTGGTGGGAAACGCTTCGCGCAACACTTGCACGGTGACATTGCGCTTCTCAACGTCCCGAGCCGTGTTCAGAGTAGACAGGTTGACGTCAAACTACAGCCGATCGCAGACGCGGCAGCCGTGACCAAACTAGGCGTTCAAGAACTCTCGCTGATATCCGCCGTTCGCGCCACCCATGGACTTGTAGGTGTGACGCTGGAAGTTGCGCATGACACGTAGCCTGGATAATTTTCTCGGCGCTTGCGGTCACTCAGAAACAGCGTTCCCTGCAAAGGGCGAGGTACTCGGGATCTTCTGCTCTTCGTTGTCTCTCTCACGAAGATTCACCAGCACGGTATTCCGGATTTGATCACAGCCGTTACATTCGTTCACGAGCAGCGGTGTTATGGGCTTCCCGACGAGCATCTTCTTCCTCGGGGGATTACGTGCTTCTTCGGCCGACCCATGTTTTTAGGCGGCGCAAACGATGTACTCGGCGTGAGACACTAGGCAATGTGCCGTCGTTGCGGCGTCAGGGAGCTTTATATAAAGGCCGCGAACGAAGCGGCGCGCTGTGACGTCATGGCTTTTTTTTTTCTCCGCGTACACGGCTGTGGGAGCTGGACGATATATGGGAAGCGGCAGTGCAGTGTGGCGCGGCCGGGCGCAGACATGCGAGGTGGTTGCTAGGCGACGCATAGTGACGTTAGAACTAGACGCAGCGGGAACCAGGCGGAGCTATGCCAAGTGGTTGCTAGGCAACGCAGTGACGTCACAGTTCGGCGAAGTTCCTGCTAACGATTTGTAGCCGAACCTCGAGCCTAAACAGCTAGCTGTTAAAATTAACCAAGAGCAAATAAGCTGTTGATGAGTGGGTGCGTCCCAGCAGCGGACAGAGATACTTTTCATTATGTTTGCAACAACTTTCACGCAAATATACGGCAAATTCTACAGACTTGAATTTTCCTTGTGAAGTCTCTAGCATCAGTTAGAGATCGCAATTCGGAATTACTAAGGGCTTTGAGGTTTAGCTTTTGGCTGACGCTTTGCTTAACATACACATACTAAACAATCAGACTACTGCGCTTTATGCTTTTCCTACACTTGAATATGACAATGAATATACAGAATTAAGACTCCGATATTTGTCGAACAACACAGTTGTTCTCGGGGGCAATTTTCGTTGTTATTGTGGATGCGAAGATCCTTAGCATCAAAAACTTCAAACGCTACCCTACCACTGTGGAAGACATTTATTCTCGATAACAAAACAAGCACAGAAATGTCACGAAGAGCCTTGAAACTTCAACTTTAGAAATAAAATTGGCATGACATACTGAAGGAACGTGTTCTAGGGATAATTTAAAAAAAACAAATTACATAAGCCATAACGATTCTGACTAACCTATTAATCAGCGCTTCAATAACGCTTACGCATGATAAGCATAGTTACCTGCCGAAAGCTTGACTTCTCTTTAACGTGCTAAAACATGCAGGTAAGATTCTGAGCCATATTCTCTAACGTGCGCGCGTCATGTCACGCCTCCTTTACTATAATAGCCCGCAATGATCCGAGAGAATAGAGTGACGTTATGCTTGGAGTGACGAGAAATAAAAATGAATGTGCTCGAGATTGTTCTGCGAAAATTAGTGTAGCTAAGTGAAGGACATTTGGCTGCGGTAATAACGACCACCGGCACTGCGAACTATACTGTTATAATCTCGCGTGTACGCGAGCTCAAACGGCTATTATTGTTGTTTTAATCTCGCGTTTCGTCTCTGCGGCGTCTCTCCAATTTCGACGTCATGAGAAAAAAGCAATATGCTCCTTAAGGAGCCACCCACGATATAACTATGATGGAAGATGTCACGATAGGCACGCCGAAGTTTCGACGAAGACTGCTTAGGCAGCACCAGTTTGTGTGTGTTTCTCTTTTTTTCGACTTTCTTGTCTGGCTGCCAGAACATGCCCTTAACTTAGCAGTACGCTTTTCAGTGCTAGCAAGCGCACAACTTTCTATCCCTTCCTTCGCCCCCGCCAATTTCAAACAATAATACACTCATTTGGCGAGAAAGTGCGAGGCAAATTTAAACAATTCTTTTAGCTTTTTGCGGCGCAGCATCGCGGGCCCAGGCACTTCTGCGCACATGCTTCACTGAGCAGAACAAAACAAAGAGACAGAGAGAGAAGAGAGGAAGTAGCGCCTCATCGAGTTGTTAGTTTTGAACTTTTCGGCGAACAAGAACTTCGAAATACGGGATAGGACGTTCTTCTGGCATCTCGATTCGAGCAAACCTTTTGTTTCTCACTGCCGCTCATCCCTCTCCACATCGGCCTGCCGACGGGTCTTAGTGAACACGAATTTCGACACAAGATAAATTTATCTTGCGACTGTGCGAGACGTGTCCGCGTGAGCTGCAAACAAAATGGGAAGAGAAAGAAGGCTATCAGCACGCAGTTCACGCGGACGTGCGCGCTTTCATCATCGCGGTTCGGAAAAAGGACGTATAACAGCCCGCTGGCCGCATCAAAAGGCCATCTGTTTGAGCATTACTGAGTTCAAAGCGCCACTCGGGCGCAGAACAAATGCGAGGCATTGATCTTGCAACGAAATGGAGAAATGAAGGCGCTCGAAAAAAAAGATAACTTTTCTTTTTTTCTCATCTCTAACTTCGTCTGCGTGCTCTGAGAAGCCGAAACTATCCTTTAGAGTGAGTACATTTGAAAAGGAAGAATGACTGTCGGTCTGGTAGTCGAGGCCCTACTTTCGACTACAAGAGATAGTGGGTCTACGCTGCTTTGTTTTGACACTGTAGCGCTTTAGCACTGTAGCGCTGCGCAATGTATCCGGCTCACTACCGCCACGTGATTTCGAAAACAAACGGCTCTTATGATACACATAATCACAATAATAAACAATAGCTGTGATGCGTCTGAGTGACTTTCAACTAACGAATGAAAGCAGATTTTCACCGCTGGAAATTGCAATAATAGGTAAAGATATTCCATGCCGAAAAAGCATAGATGACTTACCGGTCAGAATTTAAGTGTCATTTACACGGAATATTTTAGACACAAGAGTTGCTATGCAGGAAGCCCGCAGTTTGGCGCAATTCGGGGTCTCCGCGAGCTTTGGTGACGCCTTCTAATGAATGAGCTAATGGTATCAAGACATAAAACTCAACCCTCGACACTCCTTGAGTTTTATCGACTTATCTAGATTCACCCTTATGTTATCATCACCTGGTCGTTTGACGTCATGGGTGGGCGAAAAAGAAGGAGTCACGTGGTCAAACTGTTGGTGCCTTCTTTAATTTGTTTATTGTTGTTCCACCTAGTGCATTACTTGTGCAAGTAAGTTCTAGAAAGAAATTTGATCTTGTCGCGTATTGGGTACGCATTGCTTACCCAATACGTTACCCATTACTGAAAGCAATGTGTTGGCGTGAGAATGCACCACGTCTGCACTGTTCGCATTCGACGGTGGATGGACAGACAATGTTTGAAAAAGGGAACACGCCCGTGACGCACAACAGAAAGGCGTGGCACGCGACTTGCGCCTAGCGTGTAGATATATGACAGCTACGGATTGCGATATTGCGACACTGCGATGATGCGTTGATAACAATAGACATATTTTGTTTGGCGTTAGCAACCAAACGTAAACGTATTACGTTCGTCAATAAATCGCGTTGTCATCACTGCGCATGCTCTTATCATTATGTTTTTTCTGTGATTTACGTGCGCTATGATAACGTACGTTATTTGGCGAGTTTAACGTTCGCAATGTTTACGCACGCAATTTTTACGCATCGTCCAACATGTCGGCACCCATGGCTCCCGTTTCAGCGTGATTTCTCGTCATTACTACGCTCTCGCTTTCATTGATCGCCAGTATATATTGAAATCAGCTTTCTCTTCTTCTAAACTCACTTAGAAGGTTAGTTATAAGTGCATAGCGCGTCCAATTTCTGAGTTCGTTCGGCGATTCCGGCGTCCGTACGCCTAAACGAGACGCGTCCGCATAGCAACAACAGAGTGGTTGCTAATGGATTGCCTTGGTTTGGACCAGACGGCACTCTGTCTTTTAACGTCCTTCTTACGTTTGCGCTCCCACACGGTAAACTAAAGGTCTTGAAGGGACGCGCACCTTAACGTCCCGCAAAGGTACTTATGTGTAACATACATAAGATGACAAACGCTATTCTAAAACTGTCTAATAAGTGGCACTGGCGCGTAACATTGCCCAGTATTCTCTGTTTGAAACGAGGATGTGGCGTGCGCCAGGGTGCGTTCGTGCTGGCATACGTGACTTTATCTCTATCTATATGCTGATTTCGCGTGTTCCACGCGATCTTTGTTCCCTAACTGCCATCGAGCAAACTCTGGCGAACGAGAAACTCGGGGTATTCTACGTAGCATGTGCCTTTGGGCCCGCATTCACAAAAAGCCCTTACACTAGTATTGTTCGAGATAGAGCAGGCGAACCAGTCCCGACACTGGACATAGTGGCCGAAAGTGGGCGGCCAGTGGCAAAGAGCACTTAGCGAAAAGAAGTTGTGTCAATTTGGCTGCTGAGCTTTTACGTTTTTTTTTTTTTCATTTTGAGGCTGCATTTGGGTGTCGACAAGCAACTACGAGAGTGCACGTTTCTTTCTGCTGCGTACGCATGTACCGCCTATTTGATAAGAGATTGTTGTACTGATAACAGCTGAAACCTTATCGTCAGGTAGATGCCATCGCCAAAGAGGTATTAGTTATTTTAAATCCATAACTTACCGACTGGCCATTGTTTGTTTGGATACATTTTTTATTGAGTTATTTTGATTTTGTTTTATTCTAATCAGTAGCCGTACATATACTTCTTCAGAAATAGGCAATAATAGCCACAGTGTTCTGGAACTTGAATGTAAAGTGAGTACAATCTGCAACGGCGTATATGCAGGTGGATGAACATACCAAGAAGCTCATTCAAACGTTCTGACCATGATGAAAACTTGGTCTCGTCGGGTGTTCATGCATAACAATGTACCATATAAGCTCGCAGATGAGTGCAACGCACAATACTGCAATGTCAAGCTAACAGTCCTGTTAGGCAGAATAGCACTCTGCTTACGTCTAATCCCAATCACATGAAGCATTCTTTGTTTTGAGTGACAAAAACTAAGCAGTCAATCAGATAGGTCACTGTAGCTGGAGGAATATCTTATATGTATGCTTATGCGGAATGTATCACGAATACCGATACAGGTTTGATGACGAGATGTAGGGCGAGCTTGGAGTTTGTTAAATATGGAGCAAGCATGTTTGAAATCCTTGTGCTCAGTCAAAATTACTCAGTGCACAGTATTACTCTGTCTATGGAAAGTATACACGCGCTGTCTCTTATTTTCATTTTTTATTTTTTTTCCGTGAGGAGTATATTATAGAAACATAACGTCCCTCATCGCTCTTCATGGGGTGGTTACGAAAATTTTCATTGGTTGATGAGCTTCCTGATATTTTATTAAATTTTTAAAGCCTGGACATAGCAGCATTAGGATAAGACGTCTTCCAGTGTGAGTCTTGGAGACTGTTGGTAATTTTCTACGAGCAGCCTTTACTGTCTCAGTAACCTGAAGTTTTCATAAAGCCACATGTTGGGTACATGTTTTCATAAAGCCACCCACCCCTAAACTAGCCAATACACGTGACTTCTTCTTATACGTAAGGTAATCGTTACAATGTCAATCCCTTCTATTTCTATGTTTAAAATAAACCCAGAAGCAGTACCTGAGACTTGCAGCTGTATTTTTTTTGTTAATTTATAGTAGTTTTACTACACAATAAAAAATTATGTTATGTGGTTTGCTTTTGCCCAGTAAATAAGGTGCTTACCTCAGATCTCCTAGATTGTTCAGCAGCGCGGGCTCACAACAATGCGAAAAACCTGACGCATCATAAGCCTAAAAAAAAAAAGTGCGTTGCAGCGAATTTCAAAGGAAGGTTTAGGACAAAATCGGATGACGCTGCCGGAGTATTCTTTCCTAACCTCATATGAAGTCTCCTAGAGAAAGAAGTAAAGTGACTAACCGACAGCAAAGTATACAATCTGCTAATCTAGCTTAACTTCGCATTTTCTTGTAATGCACTCATGAGTGACAAATGCGTGCAAGTCTGACTTCCTACAAGCGCAACGCAAGTCGTAATACTAAGTCTGTTGCGCACCCCTTAATTAAACAAACGCGTCACTCCTCTGCTTGCCTGCTACGTTCGAGAAAAGGCGCCTTTTTCTACAGCGTCTCCCTATCTGATTGCGATAGCAAATATTGTCATCGCATTTCCTCCATAATAATAATAATACAGGGGTAACGCTCAGCTCGCCGGAAGGCTGGCAGGCAGGCAGGCCGGCGCCATAACTCAGAGTTCTCCCGAGTATCGTATCGCAAACGGCCCGCTGCGTCTGCCACCGTCGGCGCGTCTGTTATTTATAAACATTTATTGGCCGCATTGTTTCTGTGTCTCTGGCGAGCGTCGGGGGCCGAACGCGGAGCGCTGCAACGCTCGGCGAGCGAGCGAGCGCCTGTCCTGCGAACGCCATTCTCTCCACTTTCCTTTCGTACAGCGCTCAGGCCGTTTTTCCTTTCGATGCTCCAGTAACGCCGTAGGGCGAGCCAACAAACAAAACGCCCACTACGGCGCGCTCAGAGGCAAAAAGAAGGATGCAGCGGGAAATAAGGGGGCCGAAGGGGAGCACGGGTTGAGCAGGGGCCCGTAAAGCCGCTTTCATTTATCACCTGCTTTCCCGCCCTTTCTGCTCGAGTTTCAGTTGAGCTTTGCCGCCGCCGCCGCCGCCGCGCTATTTCGCCGCCGTTTCCATTTGTGCCTATGATGAAACACGACGTACTGGCCATATTTCACTCGCTCGGAGATCACAACTGCTCGGGCGCCTCGTGCGTACCGCCTCCCGACTCAGCTTTCCTGCAATGTCTCTCGCATTCCAGTATGTCCAGCGAGTGCCACGCACAGGGAGCGCATGTGCTGCGCTTTCCAGGGCAGCTGGCCCCGAATGTTCGCTATAGGCTTTGAACGGCTGCACCGGCACTGCAATGTCGAATAAGTGGATTCTTACGGTCTTTAAAAAGCCAGGTGGGAGAGAAAAAAATGTCACAGTTTCGCCCTAAGGGCGAAGCAATGAATGCGATAGCAACACAGCAATGTCATACGAAGTAAGGTGAGCGGCTTTGGTAGCAATATGATTTGTTGTAAACATGAGCTGATTAAGTAGCAGGTGTGCTGCGGCGTAAGTAGACCGACATGAAGAGAGACTCGATGACCACGAGAAGGCGCGTGTGA
Organism: Dermacentor silvarum; assembly: GCF_013339745.2. Taxonomy (NCBI): domain Eukaryota; kingdom Metazoa; phylum Arthropoda; class Arachnida; order Ixodida; family Ixodidae; genus Dermacentor; species Dermacentor silvarum. The sequence goes on from NC_051155.1 coordinate 232,999,831, forward strand.
AACGGTGGTGTTGATGAGAAGCGCTTCCCGTGGGCAGCGCGTGCGAAGGGACACACCTGTAGCTCTGCACTGCCGATCCGGGCAGCATTGCATGTGTAGCGTGCGTTGGAAAATGTGGCCCGACTATTACTAACTGAATGAACAAGCGTGGTGTGAGCGCGCACAAACAAACATGAATAGATCACACTGAATGACTGCAGACAACGACTGTCAAAACGCTGGCAGCAAGCTGCGGCGGCGAAGGTACGTGCGGTCTATCGCTTCAACGGAAACTGAGCGGCGAATGCACGGCGCATAAAGGTCAGAGCCGTGGGGAGATAAGAGACGGTGCGGGGCGAGCGACGAGCGCGGTTGCTGGCAGAGTAGAAGTGCGCCCCCCCCCCCCCCCTCCCCCGCTTTCTCCGGCGCTGGCTTCCCGCTTCCTTGCTTGCGCGTGGGAGATTGAGTGCGTTCGCTCTCCGTGATAGCGCGCGTCCCCGCACGCTTCCGCTCGGGCATACGGCGCGCGGCGAAGATTTTATCTATAGGGAACCTCACGGCGACGGCGACGGCGACGCCGACGGCAGAAATCCGGTTGAAGTGTCCATAGTAATTGCTATCGCAATAAAATAAATGGGAAGAGACCCCTCCCGCGTCGGCAACGCGCGGTGAAAAGTAGGAGAGCATTGACGAAGAGACACAGCCAAACGCAGCTGTGTGCAGTTCGTAGAGCTGCACACAGCTCTACGAACTGTGTGCAGATTAGCGCAGAACATATGCACTTCGTCAAACAGGCATGGTTGCATATCGACGTGCAAGCCAGGAATTGCTGGAGTATGTAGATAAACAGTATTGAAGAAGAATAAATCTGCACGACTGAATGCAGAACTGCTCAATACAATAATAATTGAGGCAATGTCAGTGACATTTGTTTTTAAGGACGGTATGTCCACCCGATATTTCACGTTCCGCAGCTTACAGTCCCACAAAATTTGGCAAAAAAAGAAAAAAAGAAGTATCATTATTTACTAAGAAAGTTAACAGAAAAAGATAGTTAGAAAGAAAGAGAAATGGAAGAAAAAATACAACGAACACAGGACACAGATAAAAACTGCTCCTATTGCAAGTAGAATGGCATTCAGTATTCCTACTGAATGCTCTTTATTTCGGTCCTTCTAAATATGTACTATGCATACAGCTTACCTGCTGAGTAAGTAAGCTGTATGAATACTCCAGTAAGAATGAAAAAATGTCACAGTTTCGCCCTAAGGGTGAAGCAATGAATGCGATAGCAACACAGCAATGTCATAGGAAGTAAGGTGAGCGGCCTTGGTAGCAATATGAATTGTAGTAAACATGAGCTGATTAAGTAAGCAGGTGTGCTGCGGCGTAAGTAGACCGACATGAAGAGAGACTCGATGACCACGAGAAGGCGCGTGTGAAACGGTGGTGTTGATGAGAAGCGCTTACCGTGGGCAGCGCGTGCGAAGGGACACACCTGTAGTGCTGCACTGCCGATCTGGGCAGCATTGCATGTGTAGCGTGCGTTGGGAAATGTGGCCCGACTATTACTAACTGAATGAACAAGCGTCGTGTGAGCGCGCACAAACAAACATGAATAGAACACGCTGAATGACTGCAGCCAACGACTGTCAAAACGCTGGCAGCGCAACGTACCTTCGGCCGTGCAGCGGGCGAATGTACGTACGGTCTATCGCTTCAACGGAAACTGAGCGGCGCATAAAGGTCAGAGCCGTGTGGAGATAAGAGGCGGTGGGGTCGAACGAACGACGAGCGCGGTTGTTGGCAGCGTAGAAGTGCCCCCCCCCCCCCCCCCCCCCCGCTTCCTCCGGCGCTGGCTTCCCGCTTCCTTGCTTGCGCGTGGGAGAGATAAGAGACTGTTCGGACGAGCGACGAGCGCGGTTGTTGGCAGAGAAGTGCCCCCCCCCCCTGCTCCCTCCGGCGCTGGCTTTCCGCTTCCTTGCTTGCGCGTGGGAGATTGAGTGCGTTCGCTCTCCGTGATAGCGCGCGTCCCCGCACGCTTCCGCTGGGGCATACGGCGCGCGGCGAAGATTTTATCTATACGGAACCTCACGGCGACGGCGACGGCAGAAATCCGGTTGAAGTGTCCATATAATTGCTATCGCAATAAAAGCTGTATGAACACTAAGACTGAATAGCAGTGGGCACGTCTTGCCCACAGCGATTCGATCTGTTTTGTGCGTCTTGTCAAGCTTCGTTCAGCTCTCTGACTGACAAAAAAAAAACATACGAACCAGTATTAAAAAAAATAATAGCTTCCATATATGATACGAATACACAAAGAGGCATGCATATGCACAGTCATGAGTTCATAAATTCCGCGTAGATTTTTTCCTTCATAATTTTCATGATTGTCAGGTTGATTTTCAGGAGGAGAAATGTCAGATAGATGAAAAGAAAGGAAAAGAAGACGTTGACTCTGAGTACACTCTAACCTTCCACCACTCAGAAGTTAGGTCGTCCATTGTTTTCGTCTCTAAGAGGCCGACGGTCAAGTATAAGTAAAAAAAAAATGCCATAAGAAAGTCAAGTAGAACAACCCACAAAAAGAACAATGAAGAGACAGGCGGAAATTTCGAAGGCCACGCGTACAGTTTCGAACAACTGCCAGCTGCCAAGAAAAACCACCTTTCCGGAGGCGATGGCTCACCGGGCACGAACCGCAAGCCACGAAGTTCTTTGGAGAAACGAAAGAAGCAAATGAATAGAAATGGTCGAGAGTATGAGAAATACTGACATCGGGATCAACAGACGTAGCTTGTAGCTCGGATACATCTAGCAAAGCGAAATTGGACACAAAATGAAGTCTTTCTCCGCGGCGGTCTATGGTGAATGAGAAGCCGTATGAGAAGGGGAAACAAAGCTACAGAAAAGAACTTCAGTTGGGAAAAGGAGGTCGAGCCGATGAAAAACACCTGGCTCTCGGCCACAGGAACAAAGTAAGAACGTTCAGAACGCAAGAGATTGAAAGGCGAGGGAAAGGTAAAGTGGGGGAATAATAAAATATTTGGGGGAAGTGCAACGTGTATGGAGTGCTGGCAGTTTTCAGCGTCGTTCTCGTAGTACGAAGAGAAGGAGAACGGCGATTCACACGCTTATCTTCGCCAAACCCCACGGTTGCTTTGTTTCTTCTTTTATCTTCCTCGAAAGAAGCCTGGAAACTACAAGCATGCAGTGCCAGAGCCTGTGCGTATTTGGACGCGCCGAGGAAGAAGCACGCGTGCAAAAGCACATAGAAAAAAAAAAGAAGGTGGAGGGGGGATTGTGGGAGCTGCGTAGGCGAGGCGTTGCGGTGGAAACACTATGCCAATGTTTGGTCTGCGCGGTTGACGCTGAAGACACGCCGTAAGTTACCTCACGCCCATGCACTCCCTCTCCAAAACCACCCCCTCCACCGCCCCATTCCTTCACGTCCCAGGAAGTGTCCTATTTCCAAGGATAAGGGGAGCAAAAGTACACGCTACTGCGACAAGGGAGGCACGGGGCTCTGCCACGCGGGTTCTTCATGCAATGGACGGACACTTCCGGTCGCAGTCTCTGCCTCGCTTCGCCATCCGTCGCTGTCCTCTAGGAGCCGAGGGTTTCGAAACAGCCTCCGATAAGGAGCGCAATCCGTTTTTCACGAGTACCGGGTGTGGAGGCGGTCTTGTTTTTCTCCTAGCGCTTTTCGAGGAGACAAATCCCTTGTTTTTTTTTTCTGTTCGCTGTTTTCACCTTTAGAACGGAGGGTCGTCTCAAGGAAAGATCGCCCTCTGAAGGAAAGATTCGGGAATCATTGCTGACTTGCACTTCAACTGGACGATTTGTAATCGAACTCAGTTTTTTTTTTCTGTCTCTTTCGAGGTCTGAGTAAGATATGTGGGATGGAGGGAGATAGGGGGAGGGTGGGGCTCTCATCGATTTATTTTCCCCGAATTCTCCATTGAGTGTGTGCGCCATAATGTGCTCAATGGCTGTTGCGATTGATGACGCGGCGCTTACATCAGTGATACGGTTTAACTCGAAAATGAATGTGACGTACTATCAACACGAAGAGAAGGATGAAGGCCGACCAATAAACATACCTCAAAATACTCGCCGTCTAAACGCTCCCTAAAGAGAGAATTAATGGTAGATACAGTATTTGTCATATAATAAGTAATAGTACAGTATACCCTTAGCAATTCTTGCGCCGCCATCATGCTGCTGATGCCTTTGTTGCTGAGGTCTTTCACAAACGCAGTGGCTTGCTTGAGAAGTTGATGACTTGTAGACCCCAGCGTGGTTGTTGCAATTCAGGTTTCGAGTGTGTAAGGAGTACCACATCATAGGCAGGTAAAATCTTTACGTTGCGTAGAAAAGCGGCTGCTACTGCGCCCTCGAGAACCATAGAGGATACTTTACGGTAATGAGAGCCAGAGCAAGTGCCTCCTAGATGGGGTATACAAAACGCAGCTGCGTCCTCTTTCACAGTCTCCGTCCGTGTATACTTGGAAGTGACTCGATAAGTTTTGTCAAATGCTTCAGAACGCGCTTCTTTCCTTCTTCAGATAAAATATAGCTCTTCGAATGCAGTCGTGGTATGTATAATTTCAAGTAATATCGTCAAATGGCTCTCTCTTCCTTCGCAATGGTCAGACGCGAACCGTGTTCAGCGCAGCAAGTATATATATATATATATATATATATATATATATATATATATATATATATATATATATATATATATGCGTGGCTCTGCTACCGCAAAAACCAGAGACCAGCGGAGCTGGGCAAAGCCTAGTCACCTTTTTCTTTTTTTTATTGCGATAGCAATTATATGGACACTCCAAAGTGGGTTTCTGCCGTCGGCGTCGTCGTCGCCGTCGCCATCGCCGTGAGGTTCCGTATGACGTCAACGGCGATGATATCGTCGCCGTGCTCCGGACGCTGTATGTGGGAGTGAAAGGGCACGAGGGACGCGCGCTTACACGGGGAGCGAACGCACGTCGGAGAGCAAACACGCGTTCTGCGCCGTGCTGCCTGAAGGGCTGCAGAATTAGGCGTCTCTTTCCTCCTTTACAATCACCGTATGTAGAGGGCAAACGCGACTTCTTCCGTCACGCGAAAGGCCATGGGGGCACGGGAGGGAGGGAGGGAAGGCGACGTTTAGCTGCGGCACCAAATACGTATTTATATAAAAATGTTGCGAGGCAAAAAGGTGGGTAAGATTTCCGACGCTGCTCGACCAGTGTCTCATTCTGATCTCGTCGAGAACCTCCGAGCCGCCCCCAGAGGCACCGGCAACAGTCACCAACGCCGCGCGCGTTCGGTGCGAACGCGGGCAAAACGCCGACAGTGTCGGCAACAGTTATGCGCGTTGCTGGTGCTGCTGCATGTCCAAGTTTATACAGCTAATAAAACTACTATCCTTACTCCGCATAGCCCTCTACGAATTTGCTAACGCAATCGATGCTTCGCCTTTCGGGTGAAACTGCGACAGTTTTTTTTTTTTTTATCCAGTGGCCGTGGCTCAGCTAACCCTGGATATGCAAAGCGAAAGCTTGGTTTAGCCTGCTTAAGTCTTGTTTCACTTGGTTAACCTTTGGTTAACTTAACCAACGTTGTGTTCCTGCTTCCAGCGTTTTGCGAGCCGAACGGCTCGCTCTTCCTCAGTCTCCGACGTTGGCTTCGCGCTCTAGGCATTCCGGACTCTCTCCAGTGAAGCAGCTCGCCGGCCGATATCCGCGGGGCGGTCAGACGCGGCTTGCCGACGATGGCTCAAAGCCACCCGCTCACGCTCACAGAACTCGGCCCGGCCTCGCTCTCATTCATGGCCAAGCTCACACTGACTAGGCAAGCGCGGCGCTCCTCTTAAGGCCACCCCACATTCAGCGTTTTCCGTGCGTTTTCCGGCGTTTCGTCAGTCGCGTCACTCAGCGTCGACGCTGAGGGAGGCAACAAGGCGAAACGCCGTGATCTATACAAAAAATAGACACACCAGATCTCGCCGCCGTCACCGACGATGCCAAGAGATGCAAGGGCAAGAGACGCCGGTAAAAGTGCCGAATGTGTGTGTGTGTGTGGGGTGCACTGTGCACATTCACTGTGCACTGCTTCTAAGCACTCGCACTGCGTTATGCGTTGAGTACGCATTTAGAGCCCACAAAATGCAAAAAGCATGCAGGAGCTAGAGCTGTGAATTGTGTTACTGTGCTTCAGAGGACACCGCAATACTGCAATAATTATTGAAGCACTGCAAGCGATGCCCCTGGAGCAGGCGCACGGAAATGACAAAAATTACATCCCTCCTTTACACGCTGATAATTAGGTCAAGTCGACTTAGCAAGGACGCCTAGTTTGGTGTAAGGTTGAAGTGCGCCAACGTGTTGTTTATTGATTCCTTTGTAAATTGGACTGTCTATTCAGTAAAATATCAACGAGCGAGTACTTTTCGAAAATTAATAAATTGTGCAAAGTGCCTAATGTGCACTCCCAGCCCCTACACCGCAATGTGCGTTTGCATTGGTTGGTCCCAGACAAATGCAATAGTTGCCGCTGTTGATGCGCATACTAGCAAACCCAGACAAACTCTGTGGAAGTCTTGAATAGCTTGTAGAGCACGAAGATTTGTCCTGCAAGTATTGGTCAACACCAGCAAGCTGCGTCTTTCAAAAAGCCCAGAAATCCCCAGAATAGTGACCCTACAATTCCAACACTGATATCCTGATTTGCCGGCTATAGATGAAGCTGAACTTTTCGAATTATTTTGCTTTTCGCATTAATATGACTAAAAACACCCCATGTGATAACTGTGGTTTTGAAGAGACCCTTCAACAAGTTCTGTTTGACTGTTTTCGGTAAAGGGAAATAAGACAATCCCTCGAAAGTGCGCATTTAGAGCATACCATTCCAGAAATTCGACTTTATAAGCCATCGTAACGAAAGGTAACGAAGGCACCGTTAAATATTATGAAGGACACACCAACGCCTTTAGTTCAAATGGTTGTTTAATGTGCTGCCCATAATGCTGTGTTGTGATAAATTGCGGTGATCGTGACCGGCTGTAATCGTATGTGCGTTCTCTCCCTATATATATACAGGGTGTTTCAGCGAACACTTTCAAAATTTATTTAAGGTTTCTGGTAGCAGAAAACCAATTCTAGTTGATGATCTGGTCTATTCGAAGAGGCGGACATTACTTGAACAAAAAATTGAAATGCTTAATCCACTAATCAACAAAAATTCACCAATTAAGTTTTGCCTAATTATCTGATGGCCCATATTGCTTTGTACAAATTGTAGCCATGGAGTTCGCAAGCGGATCCACTTGGAATTAATTCTTAGGATGACACCAGTTTCGAGATAATAATTCTCGAACTTTGCGATGAAATGCATTGGCGTTCCAGTTAATTTTGTGCTTCAATGCATAAATCGACCTTTTGTTAAGATACTAACTGGAACGCCAATGCATTTCTCCGCAAATTTCGGGAATTAATATCTCGAAATTGGTTTCATCCCGGGAATTTGTTCCAAGTTGATCCGCCTTGCGAACTTCATGTCTACAATTTGTAAATTGTAATATGGGCCATCAGGTAATTAGTTAAAAACTTAATTAGTGAATGTTTGTTAATTATTCGACTCTGCGTTTCAATTTCTTGTGCAAGTAATGTCCGCCACATCGAGTAGACCAGATCATTAACTAGAATTGTGCGATCTGCCAAAGGTAAGCTTTAAGAATTTTTGAAAGTGTTCGCTGAAACACCCTGTATATATATATATATATATATATATATATATATATATATATATATTCTTATCTTTCTATCTCCCTCTCTCCTGTTCCCTACTGTAAGGCAGCAAATCGAAGTTTTTGCTCTGGTTCACCTCTCCAGCTGTCTTTCTTTCGTCGTTTCTTTTACTAAATCGTCTGCTTCTTGGTGAGGAATACAAGCGACACTTTGTGTAAGCCGCGTCCACGTCTGTGTAGAGCGCGCGAGCAGACGGCCTTGCTCTGCGGGGCGACACCGTGTGGCAGTTGCGGGATCTGACGCACTGTGCCCAGGAGCATGCGTGGCCTAATATACATGCAGACCTGCATTGCACGAGTGGCAACGTTGAAAAGGGCCGTTGTTTAACCTGAATATGTACGCTTCATCAGGGCGCTCTCGGTATCTCCATGCCGAAAGATTACGCGTTTCAGCTGATAACACGCGCCCGACTCTCACAACAAACGATGCGCGCTTTTTGGCCGTTCCGGTTAGGCGGTGATACGAAAAAATGATAACGCCGACAACGGCGTAAAAAGAAAATCGAGGCGTTTATTTCTTGATGCCGTCTTCTGGTTGCCCTTGGCGCTCATAGATAATGCGTTATTTTGTATTATGGCTCAACAATATTTATTACAGGATGTGGCGTATTAAGCCATTGCCGAAGAAGAGAAGCTTCAGCCTACGCACAACGTTTCCACAAGGGGCCTTGTGGTTAAAACTTTGCCAGCTTCCTGAGATTCCCCTTGTTACTCCGCTGTGGACTACTTCGAATCCCCGTCTTTCTGTGGCTCCCTTGTCGTTGTTTGGAGAAAACTGCATTACGCTCAATACCATAGCCATTAGAGCAGCAATGACCACTTCGTTGGATCAGTAGGGTTACACGACGACTTGTACTTTTTAAAAATTAACATGGAAACGCTGAGAAAAAGAACAACTTTTATTTATGTGAAAATATGCAACGAGAAATAGCGCCTATTTTCTAATAGAAAATGGGTCCTCCACGATTCTTTGTCACAGTTTCGATCCTCTTGGGACGCGAGTCGTACAAGCTGATTCACAAGGTCTGGCAGCTCCTCCGACGATCCCACTCCTCTTTAATAGCTAACCAAAGCTCGTCAGCAGTGACTGCGGCTAGACCTGCTCTTTTTAGCTACATTCGACTTCATCGTTCCCCATACAATTTCTATGATATTTAAATCGGAGCTTCTCGCAGGCCATTTTAGCCTTGTCACACCTAAATTGTCCAGCGTCTGCTGCACTGCCTTTGATGTGTGGATTGGTGCGTTGTCCTGTTGTAGCCAGTAAAGTCCATCCGGGAAGGGGCCAACGAGAACATGCGGATTGAGCACTGTCTCCAAAAGTCCGTGTACGTTTCAGGGGTCATCTTTCCTAAATATCGATGCAATGGTCCCAAACCTGTGTGGCTGACCGCCTCCCACACGTGAACAGTGGTGCGCCCGCTTGAACGAGTACCCAAGACAAGGCGGTAGTCGAACCTGCTTCTTCGTTTTCTTTCTAGGGTTTTACGTGCCAGAAACAGTTCTGATTATGAGGCGCGCAGTAGTGGAGGGCTCCAGAATAATTTTGACCACCTGGGGTTCTTTAACGTCCACTACAACGCAAGCACACGGGCGTTTTTGCATTTCGCCTCCATCGAAATGCGGCCGCCGCGGCCGGGTTTCGATCCTGCGATCTCGTGCTCAGCAGCGCAACGCCTTAGCTGACTAAGCCACCGCGGCGGGTCGAGTCGTACCTGCGGGAGATGAGTCATCGACATATGCATAAAACTAACAGCTATTGCATTGACATTTTTTTGGTAAATCAGCATGGACCATGTTACATAAAAAGAAATAAAAGGAAGTGCCTGATGTAAATTAAAACTTCGCTGAGTCAGGCGAACTCCGGGACCATGCACGAAGAAAAAAAGTATTAGATGCAATGCTGAAGTGAAATATTATCGTGTTACATGTCGTAACTGCTTAGGAGCTTGAGATTACACAAAAGACACTGTCATTTTCAAGCAATGTTGTTCCTGAAAGAAGTAGGGAACTACCCAGTGCTCGCAGCCAGTAACAACGGTAAGATTACGTGACATACCGGAAGTTTAGCGGACGCCACAACCTCCTCTGCTGGTCCCAACGGATGCGGAACGAGGCCTCATTCGTGAACACAACAGCGCGCCAGTTGTTCGGGCACCATTAAGACTCCAACGCAAACGCAAATTCAAGTCGCTCATTGCGGTGTCTTTCATCCAGCATCACTTTTTTGCGCTGATGCTCTGCTCCTTATACCGGCTTCGTGAAGCCGTCTCTTGATTGTCGTAAGGCTTATATTTCCGAGGCCAACTTCGTCCCTTGTTTCTCTGGCGCTGAGGTAATGATCGGTCACAGCTTCTGCCACGATTAAGCTGTCCTCATCTTCTGATGTCACCCGCTGTCGACTTTCACTGGGAGCATCACTAATTCGTCCTTCATTATAAGCAGCCTGAAGGACCCTGTTAATTGCGCGCATAGGGCGCCGGGTAGCTGTGCATATCGCTCTTTGGGACATTGTGCGCCCCATAATCGCTCATCCGCTGTGAGCCGAGGAGCCATTGCGAATAGATTCTGCGAAGAGGTTTGAATTCAATGTCTAATATAGGCAGCACGCATGCGATGTTGTCATTTCATTGGCCGATAACATTATCTGGGATTGATGAATGCATAGTTTATCATATCAAGTGCCGTGACAGAATCACACGCGTTATCACTCACGTGCGCAATTCCCCTTGTGATCGCGCGTAGTAAGACGGCGCCCTCGGGTAACGCGCACAGCAGGCAAAACACGTGCGCTTACCAACATAATTTCTGGTTTAAAGCAGTGTGCGCCGATCTGCATGTCTATTAGGCCGCGCATGCTCCTTGGCACACATCGTCAGACCCCGCAACTGCCGCAAGGCGTCGCCCCGCAGAGCAAGGCCGGCTGCTCGCGCGCTCTACACAGACGTGGTCGCGGCTGTACACTTTTTTGTGCTTGACCTACGATTAACAATTGTCCATACAAACTTGCCCTTCAAATTGATATGAAAATTAAAATTCATATACAGATTACAGCATGCCCAACATTAAATCATATGGTGAAGGATCACATCAATAAAAAAAAAGAGATATGCTCACCAAGGAATGCAGAAATTAGCGCTGGGTTGCGGTTCAAAGTTACCTACATTAGTCAGGGTTCTGTCCTGTATTCATTTTTTTTTCTTTTTTTATCTATTCCTCGTGTTCTGATGCTGTGAAAGGCATGGCCAAATCACAGCTTACGCAACTTTCTTCCCCCTGCTTTGCTGCATCTTCACTGTAAGATTGCAAATCACCTTTTGTGCTGTGTTTTTCTTTAAGCACTCATCCGAGTGGGTCACTTTGTCTTATTCATTTACTGATAATCTTGATTTAGCGCAATATGCATCCTTTGCAGAGGCGGGAGACACTTTTTTTCTCTGTGCCCCTAAGCTGAAACTTTAAAGAATCAAAGAGTTATCAAAAATACGCCGTAGAGGTTTAAGAAAGAACCGGCAGTCTGACGCACGCATCAATGTAATGACGCCCGTATATCAGACAGGGGCAGGCAATGCAGCGTTCTCTTAAAGTGCCCGCAGAGTTCTTGTGATGCCTCCACTTCCAAGGAGTGGGCGATTAAGAAAATGTAGAGGAAAGGGAGTCTGATGCAGAGAAGAATCCACTCACCGCGATTTCAACTCATCTGCCCTAATCACTTTCCTTGCATCGATCGTTACCACTCGATCGCACAATTTAGGCATAAATCACCCATACGCACTTTAGTGGGTTCCTGTCTTAATTTTACGCTCCACACGCACAGAGATCACGTCGTCTAATGCGCAATTCTATGGAATCCCGCACTTGCATTGGCACCGTGATCGTTCTTCCAAATGTGCAAATCAATGTAGTGGTTTCTTTTACTGCAAAATTAAGTACTCACATTTATTGTTATGTTTCTTATTTATTTAATTTTTATATCCGCGAAAACCCTGCATCACACAGTTAGGACTGTTATTGACACGGCACGAAAGTTAGAAGCCGCATTCCAGACATTAAAAGCACACCCTTTTCACATTTATACGAGAGACCGGATTGATCAACTCAAGGTGGTGTACCTGACAGGGAAATGGACGTGCAGGCGGATCAATTGCCGGCCAAGGCTGCTAGACTAACCCTGACTGCAGTAACATCATCACCACCATCATCAATCTTATATTAGCATTTTTGTTTTCGTTTCATCTTGTCTGTAACTGCCACTTCACTCGTAACCTCCGTTGAATCAAATCAGAAAACGTTTGATAACGCACAGCCCGTTTCAGCTATGGTAGTGACCTGAAGACTGCGACACAACGGTTCGGAAACATAGTGGTGCTGTCAATGTGTTGTTCTCCTAGACAGTGATGGAGTGCAGATAGAATTCGAGCCGCTATGCGCGAGGATAAATGTGCAGCTGCAACACCACCAGGAGTAATGTCGCGGCAACGGTTTCTCGATGAAACCGTACACTGTCCGACTCCTAATCACGGTCAGAGGTAATTCTATACCCAGACGAGGCTTCGAAAGTTTTATTAACGAAGCTGGTGTACTAGCAGAAACTGCGAGGTCTGTACGTACCTTTAAGCGCTGTAAGGGCCAATAATTGACCGCTGGCCAGCGACGGTTCTGAGCACTGAAAGCGAAGAACCGGTAATATAGAGGCGCATTCAGAAATAAATGGCTTCCTGAAATAAGCCAATCAGGCAGCTGCTGCAGTGTCTGTTCGACCAGTCAGACAGTGGCACCAGTCTTCTTTTCCTGACTGCCGGCGGCTGTGAGTTTCCACCGCTGGCACCGATGCACACATCGGCGACACAAGCGGTGGCCTCGTCGACGCTGCTTTAATTTAGAAGTTTCAATTAACGGGTTAATTGCTTCCTTGGTTCTCGAGGGCAGCAGAATGCGCGTCGCTTCATTAAGGCTGCCAATTAACGTTTACTCCAATGGGTAGCTCCGCCCCACCTTTTCTTGCAGTGGGCTTTGCTTTGTCCGCCAGCTAGGGGTCAACGGTGCACCTCGTCGGGAGCTGCGGGATCGCCAGAAGCCCCGGGAAAGCACCATCGCGATCGTGCTTCTTTCGAGAACGCCGTGTTTACGGTGACGGCGCAATCAAGGGGAGCTCGGTGAAATAAGCGTCCCTGGTCTTCATTGGTTGTTAGGGTGAGTAGCGACGAAGGTCACAAGTTTCCCCGTCCCAGAATGTTCGGTGCTGCCTCGGGCGACGTTCTTTCGAACAGCACATGCTGCCCTGAGTGATTCAGCCCACCAAAGACATCGTTTTCTTTTTTGTTTGAAGGAAGTTGCATTTCGAATACCTAACGGTAGTGTGGTAGACGAGAGCACCGCAGTTTGTGTCAATAGCGTAGTATAGAAAAAGCCTAGTGTTGCTTACGCAAAACATCCTAACGTATTCTTGCCATTATTTGTGAAGCTGAGGCATTTTTCTGAACGATAATTTTCGACAAACTCAGCTGCAAGACTACAACACTGCCTTTCATTTTATTGCTTTAATTCTTCACCCCCAACAGTACAATTTTTTTCAGCTAGTATAACGTCATCTGTCTTTTAGTACTTCACATCTGCCCTGTTTTTCACGTAATATGCATTTCTTAGCGATGCTTTCACTGGGTTAGAACACGGTAGTAGCAAATATGGTTACATATGACATCTTATTAGCTACGGCAGCCGGCGAATTCAAAGCATGACTTACGAAGAAAAGTTTTGTGAATTAAGCCACTGTTAAACTAGCGATGAAATTTTATAGAGTAAGAGATTCGCGTAACTGAAATTTACGCCGTATTAAACTTTGTTGAATCAAGTATGTTTCACTAGGTTGCTTTGGGGTGGAAAATAGACCTTCCCAAGAGAGTTCCATGAACGTGTTCATAATGGCCTCTCGACTGTTGTGAACGTCCGGGTCTTATTCCCTGAACCCCTTTCCCCAGCACAGGGTAGCCAGCCGGTTCTTGTACTGTCTACCCTCCCTGTCTTTCCATCTCTTTTTTTCTCCTCGTTTGCTCCCGTGCCTTATGTCTAAACAGTGTCTGGTGTCCAAAACTTGGGTCTAAACACATCGCGTACTTTTTCACTTGGTGTATATGTGTGTTCCTCTTGACATTGCATTCTTATACACAAAGGCAAAAGCTAAATATGCAGGGGCCGACTTCACAAAGCTCTCTGTTCCTAAGAGTTCTTTGCCATTGGCCGGTCGCCTTTGCTAATATGTCCTGCATCAGGATTGGCTGAAATTTTCTCTTACGAACAGTTTTGACGTAGGTGCTTTTTGTGAATACGGGCGCAGACTTTCTGCACAGTTTTGAATTTTGACGCTGCGAGACATAACAATGAATAAACGAGCCAAGGCCACCATATGACGTTGTAACGGCCAGTAATAATAGTGCATTTAATGTCACTTCCATGTCCTACTTGGCAAGTTTGAGCGGAAACAGCGAGAAATAAGGGGACGTGAGAAACGGTTGTGTGCCCTTTTCAAACGTCCCATCATATTGCACTGTTTCCGCTCAAGTCATGAACCAACCAGCCGAAATGCGTACCTTTTACTCGGTAAGGTTCACAAATTATGAGTTACAGTAAAAAGGGGATTATTATGAAAATTTGAACCCTGCCATTTTCTTTAATAAAATATGAAGAACCAACTCCGCTTTTTATTCTAGAATGCGTTTAACATGTTTTATTGATCATTTGTGGCACTATACTGCCTTATGGGTTATCGGTGGCACTTACTCGTACGTGGCAGACAGTCAGTGCTTCCAGCGCTACTTCTTCAAGGACCAGTTTGAAACGTCTGCGACCACAGACCAGAGGCGCAGCGTCTGAAACGACAGAGGAGTCATCGACCAGCGGAGTCGCATCTCGAAAACAGCATCTCAAAACACTAGTTCACGAGGGAAGAATGAGGGAACGCTCGCTTTACCACCGTACCGCCGTGCCGGTACCGTTAGTACCCCCCCTACCACAGTCCTATACTGCATGCACGATCTTCGGGATGGGCCCACAAGAACGTCCAGACACGAACAAAAAAAATCGCGGTTCGTTCTCAAGGAAAGCTAAATGCTTTGAAAACTCGTTAGTTTTCCCGTCGTGCTTTTTTAACGCGATAGCGTTAAGGGCCCCGTGTCGCGGAAAATCCGGCGTCGGCGTCGGCGTAAGCGCCGGCGTCTTTGGCGGAAATAATCATGCCGAACCACATCATCCCCAACCACCCCGACCGGGCAGGCCCTTCGCGTGGCGGCATTAGTGAACAAAAATGAATTTCCCAAAGTAAAATCCGTCAGAAAAATTGTTAAGTACGACTTAACCACAACCTACAGCCGTGATAGCGTCGGATTGTAATTTGAATATACGAGAAAAAAGCCTGATAAGCTGCCAGGGATCTTTGAATGCTATCGCGTTCCACTCTTAAAGGCGAAGCTGAAGTGTCCTCCAAATTTCAATTTTATGTAATTTGTAGCCACGGCCCGACATATGGTTTGATATTGCCAAGGGTATAGAAAATCCAACCGTTCCCGTTAACCAACGACAGTTGGGAAATAATGAATTTGTTTTCGCTCTCGGACAGATAACTAATGTAGCACTGATGCGCTTTAAGTGGTCCATCGAAACTTCTCCTACGGACACTGTCATGAAGACACTGCTACTCTAAATAACTGACGCTCTGTAGCACCTGTTCTCTCGCTGAAACATGGCAGGGGACCGAACCAGTTCTCGAATAACGCATGCCCCGCACACTTTCCTGACTATAATCCAGCAGGGCTGACCATTGTTTAGCTGACGTGGACACACCGTGGCTCGTGCGAGCATAGTTAGTGCTGAACGGCAGAGCGCCCAACTGTCTCGACATAATATTCACCGTGCAGCCTTTCACTTTCCTGTGTATAGTGTCCGTCCTTCCTCCAAAACTGCTTTCCAAGCGTAATGCAATAGACTAGAAGTATGTTACGCAGGCCGACGTCTCCATTTTTAAGATTGTACCTTTATGATAAATATATTTTTAGATTACGTTTTCTATGACGCTTTTTGATTGTTGTAGTTTAAGGAAAACATAATCCCATCAGGCAGCACTTGTGCCTGCTTGCATGTTCCTAACTGCCGTGTTATATGGGGTCGTGGGCCTATAGTAAAGTCCGTATGGGGCTTTCTTTCCAGGTAATACTCAATTCCATTTATGTTTAAACAACAAAAAAGACTTTATTGATTTGATATTGATCTCCACCAACAGCGTTACATTTCTTTTTCCATAGGTTCTTTTTTATCTTTTGGTATATTTGTAGGCTGTCATGTTTCAGTTCCATTTAAGTTTAAACAAGCAAACAAACAAAACAAAAAATACTTTATTGAATTGATATTCATCTCCACCAATAGCGTACTTCTTTTTCCTTGGGTCCTTTTTATGTTTTCGTATATTTGTAGGCTATCAGGTATCAGTATTCTAGACAGTGCGAAATTGTATCAGTTAAAAGTTAAAGTTGCCCGAACAAACAACGTGGTTCGAGTTCAAAGATAAGACAAAAAGTGCAAAAAAGTGCGCAATAATAAGGTGCACAGAATGAAAAACGGCTACAAAAAGAATGCGCGTACTGCCGTATTAGCATCGACACTTACTTGTCCACGGCATGCAGAAGTTCGGGAGTAAACAAGATTACTGCTAGAAGGTAAAAGCGCACTCGCATTACCAAGAAAGCAGACTGCAATCTTTATCACTTTTTCATGCAATTTGCTGCTCTAACACATGAAAATAACCAGACTTGCAGTATCATCACGATCAGAAGAGAGAAGGTTTGGGGAAACAAAAAAGAAATTAAAAATTATTTCTAACCAGCGCTAATGCAATACATGAGCCTTTCTTGCTGTTCATTCATAAACATCCCCAATTGCAAGAAGTATCTTACCTCTGCGCGTATGGCATAGTTAACACTCTCGAGAATGAGTGCAAACAAGATTGTCAAATTTATTTTTAAGTCATTACTAACATCACCGTTGGATGCACAACTTCTAAGAACTGTATCAAAATATATATTGTCACTGGGCTTAACTTTACTGCTTCCCATAAGATTAGGATGCCTCACTGCAAACGCAGCCGTCACTTGAAGATTTGCTTTTATGCGAACGGGAAATGCGCGGGCACAGAAGTTTCAATAAAACAAAACTTGCTTTCAGGGTTCCAAGCTCGCGCGTAGCGCACGGAACATAACTCGTTCATCAGTAAACACACGCTGCTAAGTATAACATTTTTTCTTAGGGCGCCGGAAAACACAAATATAATCTGAAAAGTAGTCAGCAGAAGACAGAAGGAAGGGCGATGTACTTTCAAAATGTATCGACGCACGTTATATCTGTTTAGAAGACGTCTGCTGCTCTGGTGAAAGTACTTTTTTGTGCGAACATGTCGACACGATAGTGCCTAGGTCGTTGCCCAATTTGCATAAATCTCAATACAGCATACGGGGTGCGAATGTGTAGTACCATGTTGCAGATTTGCTTAACGTGTTCAGGTTGAGAAACGGCTCGTCACGAGAGAACGCAAAGAGAGAACATACCAAATCGTGCAACATGTCGTCAGCGGAGAAACTGCCTCGTAGCAGTGCAGTTCGTCGTAGCAAAGTAGATGCACGTTCCTGACAATGAAAGGTTGCGATGAGTACCACGCATGCTATTTGCTGAGGAGTGCAGTAGCACAGTGCTTTGTCGGCACTGTTTACTCTCTCACTCTTTTTTAACCAGAGAGGACAAATATTTGTATATAGACGACTATTCAAATATGTTCTGCTGATATGATGATGCTTGCGCGTTAATACCTTCTCGAGAAGAGTACAAGCAGTACGAAGTAGATAAGAAATGAAACAAAGTTCACACGGCATTTTTTCTTTTGATAGCTGCAACTCCAGATTTTCTGATATAGGACAAATGAGTAAGTGATTTATTAGAAGGGTGACACTTCGACGTAACTGCATAATGAGGGAGAAGAGGAAGAGCCGTGAAAGGCGGTGAATTAGCCGTTTCAGTGGCGAAGGCAACAAGCTATTTAAGCAAAGCGTCGTGGAGGGCCCAATCGCCAGCCGGGCGATTCTCGTCGCCGCAACTATAGCGACGATGAGGTATTTATTTATTTATTTATATATTCATATTACCCCACAGGCTCCAGTGGAGCATTGCGTAGGGGGGGTTACAGAAAAAAGGCAATAAATAAGGCATAAAAATAACTACATAGTAGGAAAAAACAAGTAAATTTGTACATTGGACGGGAAATAGGAACACTGGTAATCATAAAAAAAGATATATTAATACAGAGTCAAGAGAACATATGAAGTTGCAATCGTTCATGAAACTTGGCAGAATCTTTTATTGAAACAATATCATTTGGAAGGTTATTCCATAGTGCGATGGCGCGTGGCAATGCAGAATTATTGAATGACTGTGTGCGGCCAAAAATGCGCCTGAAGCTGAGATGATTATGAAGCGACTAGATGTGCGAGAAGGAATTTCAAGTGACAAACGGCTGGACCACGAGTTATAAAAGTATTTATGAAAGAGGCATAGAAGGGCAACAGAGCGTCGGGAATCCAAGACAGGAAGGGAAATATCACGTTGCCATATAGTTGCCACATGTGTGATGGTTTCGTGGCAAACATTTGGAGCAGCGGGCAGCAGAGCTGTTATATAAAGTCGTAGCTGTGCTCCTGTTTTGATGGCGGGGTACATTGGTGCGCCGCACTGGGGGTAATGTCAAGGCCAGCTTGCAGGAAATGTACAATAATAGTTGAAGTAGCGGATCCATTTTAACACACCAATACTCTTGGTTTCGCGACAAAAGAAGAATACCTACTCGTACGTCCCGTATGTTACGCTCAGCTTCCGGCATCTGAAAATTAGCTAGATCTCCGAAGTGTTCAGAAGACGAACGCATTGGAAGCGTTCAAATAAATGGTGTAACTGTAATGCTCGATTTGCTGTGATGCCATTCACCCGCACAAAAAGGAATTGTCGTTGTGTGGAACAGTGATGGCTCAGCGACATGGTCGTCCGAAAAAACAACCAACTTATGGGAATGGCGCATAAAGAAGGGAGATCAAGACACGTGGCTTTGCACATCATGATAGGTCATTAGCATAGGTGCTGAGTCGTTTCCATGCTTATACTGAGGGGTGGTTCGGTAGACAATTATGGCAAATAAGCACCAGATGCGCCATGCATAAATAGGCGACTTAGGTAAGCAAAAAATGTTCCCATGCGATAAGTGCTCACCACATCACCCTTAACACTGAGTAATGAGAACGCCTGGTATTCTCGCTAGCAGCCTCTTTGTGACCCAAGTGGCGCGTTGTGACTCCAGTGGCACGTCACCACTTCCGGCCGCTAGTTCTTAGTTCTTTATGTTATTTTGTTCATTTTTTCCTGCTATGATTGTGCATGCTAATAGTAACCACACTCGTATCTTGGTTTACTGAGCAAGTAAGGAGTTGTAAAAGGGAAGGGAGACACACAGAAAGGCGAACTGGTGGAACTTACACTTGCACACACTAATGTACGCACACGAACACAGCTACACCCTTGCAATGTTTTAATGATATCGCGCAAACGGACCATACGGCGTGTCAGGGCCTTGTAGCGGCGAGAGACAGCTCAGCGGTTAGCATTCGAACTGAAATTCACCTTGCGCGCCCGCGCTTATACTCTCGCCGATCCTGCCGCCACTGGCAGCTACACCGCCGCTGACACATCGTGCGGTCGACACTCGCGTGATATTATTAAAGGAACTGCAAGGGTGTACATGCACACGCAAAGACACAGAAGCCCACAGCCGTTGGTGCACATACACGCCGACATGCGCACTCTTACGCGCAAAGGTGCGCATACGTGCATACGCAGATGCGCTAACACTCGTGCGCTTTCGAGCGCACACACGCATAGCGATGCCTACAAGCAATACTACACCCCATTTTCACATCTGCTAATTACATGTAGCGGCAGCACGTCCAATGTTTGTGTCCCCACTTTCCCAGTCAGCAGCTACTATTAGGCTTGTCAAGCGAGACTGATTGATCTCTTCATTCCAGCCCCGCACTCACCACCTCGTGCACTCGAAAGCCGTGCCTCGGACTTAGGGTTTGAGGCACAGTGACTTAGGAGCCAGGAGAGGTGCCTTCGTCAGCAGCCCGGGGTTCTCACTCGGATGCGCAAATGCGCGTTATCCCGAGTGCCGTACACGAACGGTCTTGTCCTATTCAACGTCGCAGCCGCACGGAATTGGCTTGGCGAGAAGGTGGCGGGCGGCGGCAGCAGCTGCGGCGGTGGCCTCGAGCGCGACCCGCGCGAAATTATTCCCGGAGCCTCGGGGTTTTGGCGTCGGAATCCTCACTCAGCGACGAGACATTCCCCGCGAGGCTCGTTGGAGAGCCTCCCCGGCTCCCGAGGCGCCATTAAAGCGGCTTCGCCGTGCCGCCACGCAGTTTCGTCTTCGCAGCCGCTCAAGGGGGGCTGCGAGATTGGGATGCTTTAACGCGGCGAAACAATGTTCCTTCGCTCTCTGAGAGTCGCAGCTTTTTTAGCGAGAAGTAAACAGAGAAACGGAGAACGGCTGCCGAGAGAAGGAGAGCGAGCTCAAGTGCGAGGGGAAGGGCACAATGTACGTTTCTCCGAGTGTTTGACTGCTCGACTCGACGTTTCCAATGGGGCGGCTATTAATTTCAGGAGCCTCGAGCCTCGAATGGTTGAAGAGAGGCCTACATTGGTACAGCCTCTCTTAAGATGGCACGAACGTGGGGAACGCTTCTCTGTACTTTGTCTTTCTTTTTTTCTGGAAAGTGCTTCTGGCTAGCCCGATGGCGGCCGAAGTGAAAATGCCAACAAATGAACACGCATCTGACTTGATAGCGTAGACGCGTGGCTCATTATACTGCGATCCCGCCTGCCATGTGTTCGGCTTGCTTGAAATTATGCTCGTCAATCACAGCTGCACTCTCATGACATGCTGCGTTTGGAAATTAAAGAGTGATGAGGGAAAGGAACATTTCATTTCGAACAGCTCACGGACGTTCCTCTGGCGGCAATGTTCGCTCAAAGAAGCGTTTTCAACGCAATTGCTTTCACTGATGATTTAGAGTAAGAAGGGTTTGGCGCAGCATGTACACACTTTCAGTATATGCGCTTGTGTTCGAATGCTCTTTCCCAAAACGGTTTCCGTGCGGTGAGTTTTTTCGGAAGAACTGAATTGTTGCGTATCTTGGTGTCACTCACGTGGTGCAATGCTGGTACTTTCGACACTCACGTGCTTGGGCTGTGGAGGAAGATTTTGACAAAGCATGTATAGGCTGCCAAGTCATTGAAATAGGAGGAAGCATTTCCCTCAAGTTGTGTTTCTTTATTCTCATTTGTTATCGGAATGAGCCTTTATTGATAAAAATTGTATAGGTACAAGGCACTTCCTGGAATCCGTGTGACGGGAAGTTTCCGCGAAGCGGGTTATCAAATTCTACAAGTTCGTCCATTTCATTCCTGCGCCTTTGGCTTAAAGAAAGCTAGCACGCGTGCATGTGATCTCGCACAACCATGCCACGCAATGTAACACACGCAGTGATAATGTCAAACAGCGAGTTCACGTTGGCATGGTAAAAGTATGCGTGCGATTGTGGCCTAAAATAGGGCAAACAGGCAGTATAGTCCAGATGCGAAGGCTACACAGGACTTTCACTGTCCTTTGTAGCATGTGTGCGTTGGTTTTTTGTGTGTGTTTCTAAACGTAACGTAAGTGATGTTCGCTCAACATTACTGACATTTCATGCAATAAAGAAGAAAAAAAGTGTGATTGTGGCGTGATATTTAGAGAATTGGGCAACTGTGCTAGCTAGACCAAGGTTTGGTCCCACCATCGCGCACGTACTCCTTTCCTGAGTTTTTTTTTTTCTTTCTTTTTTTTAAGTATGAGTTATTCAATACAGCAGCAGTAACCTGAAGCCACGGGCAGGAAAGTCTGGGAGCAGCCGCAAAAAAATAAGCAAATCTAGGCACTAGACCCTAGAAACATCATTTAAAGCCATCTATAGTCAGACAGGCCTAAATGCACGATAGAATGTAATACATTAGAAGGGGGCGGTCTATGGACAAAGAACAGCATGGTATACACACATGTATCGACCAGAAATACACTGTCCAAAAGCTACTTCATCTTATTTACGCCTGGACGGTCAAAGACATTGCATCACTTTGAAAATCCTGCCTTCGATGTGAAGAAGCGGTCGAGACGTTGAGCCGGCGGGCCATTATTAATTGAGACAGCCTTTTGAGAAAGGCGCTGTTCACAGTTTATTATCGTTAGCACGCAAGTGCGCGAGGTACAGCAAGCTCACATTTCTTTTTGTCAGTAACATAATGCAGTAAAACCAGTCCCGGACAAGAAAAAACATCCAAAGAGAAAGAGAGGGAAAGAGGCAAAAGAAGTACAACGACATCGCTCGCTTGCGATGGGGGCGCAGGCGGGCAGTGGCTCATTTTTCTTTGCAGAGTAAAACATTCAACCGGCTTGGAGCTATCGTTCTTTCTCGCTCCCTCTCTCTCTCTCTTTCTGTCTGTCCTTGTTCCTCTGTCCTTGCTTGCGTCCGCAGTTTCCACGTTTTCTTGCGCTTGCCTTCGTCTCACTGGTCTTACGTGCGCCTGCATTGCTCGCATTGATATTTTTTTAAAGACAAGAAGTAAACTCTGAGTGGGGGAACGGAACACGAAGGGATCCTCCCTCGGATATCGCGGAAAGACGAGCTCGGCATCATTTGTAATCGGGCGTCCCTCAGGAAGGAAACCCGATGCATGGTGGCGTTTCCTACAACCCTTCCCGACCTCTCTTGCTGTGCTGCGTCGAAGCTGGCGCTCAGAAATCTATGCCGGCTGTATGGGCGGCGCCGAGGAAGGCCTGTACTCGTTGGGGCCTCCTCTGTGTTACAACTTTGTTGACGAAAACATGGTCGAAAAGGGTGCGGGAGAGACCGCGGCGGCGGAACCGATACGCCTCCAGTGAACGGGAAATCCATTGAACTAAGCCCGGATCTTCGGCGAGCAAAGCTAAAAATTTTATCGCATGCTCGCTAGTTAAACAAAAGTCCGGTTGACAGCCCTACGCTATCAGCCGAGAAACAAAAATATTGGATAAAAAGGAACGCCTGGTGAATAATATTCTCGCGCAGGTAAACGAGAGAAGTGATACAAAGAAAAACGCTGGAAGGTTAACCAGACTGACCCCGGTCAAGTAGACTGCAACAATGCACGTATGGGCTTGCCGGTATTTCATTTTAGACTGTTCGCACACAAAAAAAAAGCACAAGGAGAGCACGAAAGACGCAGACGAAGCGCTCTCTGTTCTCTGTCTGCGTCTTCTGTGATATCCATGTGTATTTTTGTGCGCTGATAGGCTAAAATAGCTATATTGCATTCAGTGAGAGAGCAATGGGGACTGAATTATTAGCAGAACAGAACAAATGTTACCAGTGCGCACTGGCACATGCACACGCTTAAGCCTCCACTCTTCAGTTCGCCACAAGGTCATATAGGCGGGTGCACCTCATGAATCGCCGCAGCAGCGCTTCTGTGGCTTTGTGCATCGCATACATACGAAGTCACGGTCCGAACACATTCTCTGTAGTACAAGAACATTTTGTAAAAGTGTATAAAAGTCAAATTGTTGAAGGACACGCACACACGCACGCACGTACGCACACGCTCGACCTCTGTTTACAAAGACCCGCAAACAGAGGTCGTCGTCTCTGCAATCTTTACGCGCATTTATAACGAAGCATCTTCATTTGTAGTCATATTGAGTAACTGATGGCATTTATTGCATCCTGTTTAATTAATTATTTAGCAAAGTGAATTATTACTCTCGGGAAATTACGCGATATATTGTCGCGGGTATTCAAACGAAAGCTTTTTGTTTTTCGTTCTTATGGTGATTATTCTAGTCCTTGAGCTGGATTATTCAGAAAGGCGTACATTACATGCCCCAGAAATTAAAGCACAAAATAAACTAATTACAAAAATTCACTAGTTAGCTTCTGAAGAATTATATTACGGCACATATTGAAATTTACCAATTGCAGCCTGTGAGTTTGTAAGGCGTATCAAATGAATTTCTCGAATTACACCAGTGTGGAGATATGGGCCATCACACTCACCCTAAAAATGCACTGTTTAATTTACTTTTTTACCAGAACGCTCCTTTGTGCAGTAAAACTTAGAAGTAATTGGAACACCCATGTATTTCGAAATTAATCTGAAGTGCATACGTCTTGCTAAGTCATTGGCTACATTTCGTAAATTGGAATATGTGTCTTAAATAATTCATTGAATAGTTAATTAGTGAGTTTTCGTTAATTAGTTGAATATACGTTTTGGTTTATACTGCTAGTAAAGTCCGCCTCTTCGAATAATCCAACTCAGGAAGAATAATTAAGCTATTGCCACAGGCGATTTTTAAATTTCATAAAATAAAAAAAATGATCCCCCCGTTTACCCAACTTCACCATTGGCGAGAATTTACTCCTACTATTAATTCTTACACAAGCACATTTTGTGAATACTGGCGCAGGAGCCGAAGTCAGAGAAAATTCCCACACTATAGCAATGTTGGTAAGAGAACATTCCAGTCAATTCTGATGCGGGACACAATTAGCCAAAGCGGCCAGTCAATCGCGGAGATCATTTACGAACGAAAGGTTCTGTGAATTCGGCCTCTGACTGTGGTTTAACTGGTGGCACCTTCATTTCGTCAGGACATCGATTATGCTGACAGTCGAGACGTCCTTTTCAGTCAGTCTTCAAGCGGGATGTTGAAAGTGGAAACAACGTGAACGATTTCGCGATAGCGACAAACGACACCCGAGAGCGCAGCTACTACGCGTACACTCTTGACACCAACAATTCTTCGTATGCGGTTGCTTCGAAGAAGACGCCGGAAAATGACATAAGCCGAATTCGTTCATTGCAGGGCGTCGAAGGCACTGTTGGCGCGGCAAACAGACAAGAGTGGTTTAACTTCTTGCTTTCCCACGCTTTCTGTTCAATGAAAATGAAAAGACGCTGTTTCGTCGAATAAATTTGATGTTCTGGATGACGGCATCAACTACTAAAATTTAAACAAAACCAAGAAAGTCACAAATTATTACACTGGCAATTAATATAAACAACAGCCCATCACTCTTCGCGTAAGTTTCATCGGTATGTCTTCAGAGCTTGGTTAAGGCTTGTTAGTACTGTCTACATATATATGAGAGCTCAAGAGCTTGACCATGTAACATAGGATACACACTCAACAGCTTAGCATTGCATAGCATAGCGCAGTGGAGCATATTTATTTATTAGCACTATATTGCAGACCTTGCTTTGGGTTTAGGCAGGGTATGGCATGGTATGGCATGGTATAGCATAGTATGGCATGGTATAGCATAGTATAATACTGCATAACATTGTATAGTATGACATATATTTTTGTACGGTATAGTAAAAATTGAAGTTCCGAAGCCCCTCGCAAAATCACGCTCTGCAGTGATCGAGACCTTCGCTGTCTTATTTTCGGTGCAGCTCTGGACGACCACGCCCGGACGAGGCTGGCTATTTCCATAGATATCTTGTCCCGCGTGAAATCTTCATCAATTTCTGTTCTACATGCTATGCGCACGTGCAGACCAATCAATTTATATTGCATTTCGTAGATTTAAAGCTCGTTCGCTTGTGTAGGTAACTAACTTCCTAGCTGCGCGATTCTTTCTGTCTTCTTCGCTGCACGTGTTAATTTGCTATGCCTACACCATGGCCTACATTTAACTATACCTGCATTGTCACCAATACCTATGCTCTATTAAAGGTTGAATATTTCGGAGGACTACGCAGCAAATCCGTTGAGTCGGCTTATTTTAAAATTTCAGTATTTTGTTTTCGTCCAAACCTGTAATAATGAATAGCATATACACAATGACACGCCATACACACACAAGACAGAGAAAGAAAAATACTTGCACGTGGGCTTTCTTTCTTCAGCCATTGGCAATGAATTAAATAAAATTCCTTTATAATCCATCATAACTCATGTCTTTACAAATGCACACATCCGAGAACAACGGTCCCATTCAGTATCACCATATTTTCATATATTCAAAGTTCGTTACAGAACCATGCATGAGTTGAGTCTAATTATTCACCGCGTTTTTTTTCTGTCTATTGTAGGATAGCATATGCGGGTATTATTTTGATCTGTGCTTGCATGTCTCATTGTAGGTATAGTTGGCTTGAACGTAAACCAAGTACGAAGTATTTTCCAAATAAAATATATAAAACACAACACTTTGTCCTAAGTCCCCTACATTCTTTATGATAACGCTGAATTCTTAATATGGGGAAGAGATTGTCATCAAAGGAAAGCAGCAGATCAACAACATAAAAGAAAACTTGTGCGAAAAATTGCAGAAGCAACTTTTTTTTTAGCTAGGAAAAGCAGAAAATACTTCTTTTAACAAAGATATTTGCTAAGATGGTGTGAATAAAGAAATAAGGTTCATTATATCAATTTAGTTTGCATTGTGCGGCCACCGCTTTCTTGATTTTATCATTTGCGCTTCAGTGCAGTGCCAAGAGCAGCCTGTGAATTCAAATCAGTAATTACCAGGGGCAAAAGCACTATTTTTCTGTCTACGTGGAAAAACATTTCAGCCCGCTCTGTCAACACTATGACAAAAGAAAGAGAAATGAAAAGTAAACATTCGGAAATGACAAAGTTTGGCACCCCTTGAGTAAAATAATGAAGTCTACGACCCTTGGGTGTTTATTTGCATTGACAACCTCTCTTACATCATTACGTCGTCTGTCCGCTCTGTACAGACTGCGTCTTATCACCCAGAGTCACTTACGCGTGACGCTAACCACAGGCAAAAAAGAAATACATTGCTCGACTACGGAACTGGGGAGGAAAGGAGCGCTTTTCGATAGTAAACACAAGGCAAGTTCCTCCGCAAAAAAGTGCGAGAAACTCATTCCAGCAGAGCGTCACGTCGAGAGCGAAGCCGGCGAGAATGACGAGAACAAAAGATAACAACTAGCGAGCAGAGAACGACGAAAACGAGAACAATTGGACAGAATATCGCGAGATGAAGACGTTTAAAGGAATGATGGGACGAAGCCCGCCGGCGGACAATGAGTGCGCAGAGAAGAACGAAAGGCAAAAGCCTGAAAGAGAGAGACACAGAGGGTGCCAGTGAAAAGATTCCGCTCGTCGTCGTGCAACAAACCATGAATTGTGAATGGACGCGAAACCAAAAGTAAACGTCCGGGCACAAAGTACGCGGTGCGGGCGACGATACAAAAAAAAATTAAAAAAATGCAGCGCTATGTCCTCCGACGCCCGCACGGCGGAGTGTAGACTCAAAAGGGAAGTGGCGGTGCGGGCCCGGAGCGAACCATCTATGGTGAACGAGCAGAGGGAGATAGTTCTAACAATGTTCCCGCTCATCCTTTCCACGTTATTTCTTTCTTTTTCACGCGCGGCAGGGCGGCCTTGTGCACAATTAATGCGTTCTTAATGGCACCAGCCACTCCTAAGAAGCAGCCTTCGTCGTCCACGGGTGCCTTGCCGGCTTGCCCGCCCCGTTCTCGAGGATTTTTGCGAAAGCGGCCGCGGCGGTGCCGACGTTCGCGACGCTGGAGGGTGCCCGCCGGAAAAAGGGCTGCCCTCGCTGCCACGCGCCCACCCCTCCCTTTCCGTCTCTGGTGCCCGCCCACACCCGGTCCCCGTTTCTCTAGCCCTCGCCGCTCGTTTGCCTCTCGTTCCATTTGCTGCTTCGTTTTGTAATTATTCCCTTCCGCGCTTCGTGCATTCAGAAGCGCACAGAGGAAGAAGACTGCGCGCTCTGTCTCTTGGCGCTGTCTCCGCAGAATAAGCGGCTTACTCAAGCCGCGCAGAAGACTCGAGGGCTGAGAAGAGGCGTCAACGAGGCATCGATAAGCTCCTCCGCATCGGCCGGTCGTGAGGGTAGCAGAGTAGGGCTCGAAGGCGAACCGCTGTTGCTGCCGCCGTTCTCGCCCGCTCCTTGGTCTCCAGGTCACCGATAAGCCGTTATCTTTCCCTCTTCTTGTACTCAGCTCGTGCTCCTTTCCTGAAAACCTGGCTGTGCTTCTTTCTAGTCCCGTGCATTTACGGCCACGGATTTCCGCCAACACTTACGCCCTTAAATCTGTGCAGCAGTGCGAGTGCTCGACAGTTGCCGTAAAAATTGTATTTCGTTTTCTGAAAATGATTCGAGTGCCATCTCAGCTGGCATCATCTGCGGTTGAACAGTAAAACAGCTAGAGTTTGGAAGATTACAGCGAGAGACCGATGAGAGTTAAAACTGTAACTACCCTAGAGTTCCTAGCTTCAGAAGTAAGTGAAGCGCGAGCTTGCTGTGTTCGCTCTCCGCTCGGATTTGTCCATTCGTGAAACGTCCTTTGCATGAATATTGATGGAATTATTCCTTCTGCAGCGCACAAGGCTAACTCCCTCCTTATCTTGGCTTCCTGTTTTAAGTGCAGTTCCATGCATTCTTTTTGTTTTTTAAACAAGGAAGCGAGTCTTTATGTGGTCAGTGTAGTTATCAGGTTTCGGAAGCAGACCAATACCTCCCCGCGATAATAACAGAGATAAGGTCCGCCTCAATTCCGCTACGCTTGCGCCTGCTCCTCAAAGTGCACTCTGAAGACCTTGCACCAAGTCTAGGGACAGTAGTGGTTTGTGTTGGTCTCTGCAGTTTTATGCGGTGACGAAGCTGACTGAGTGCCAACGGCAGTGTGAAGTCGCTCACTGACCGTAATTTCTGCATGGACCGCTACTCATGTAAATGAACATTGTCTGCTTTCGTGACTCACCGCGCAATTCATTTGACTGTGCGACCTTGTACTACGTCGGAACAGGCAGCTTTGACCGCGTCTCGAACGCGCATAGTTTAACGTTTAGATCGACTTGTATGTCATGCTTTCGCTTTTTCTGCGCTAAGCTGTTATGAATTATGGATCCGCCATGCTCTGTAATGTTACGCTCGAGCGCCTTGGCAACGTACAATAGGAAAAAAAATAACATTCCTTAGTTGGTCATGAACCCAGAAACCAACGCCTGTGACACGGGTACTCTACAGTTCAAACGCAAGTGAGCGAAGACATCGCCATTTGATGGGTGCAATATACGTTCTCAAAACGATTAGCATTCTTTGAGAATTTTACCCACATTGCGGTATATTTTTTTTGTATCAAACCTCTTTCACGCTACAACTTGGGTTACTGGGTAACGCCAATTGCATGGTATGTGCCCGAATAAACAACTTGAAAAGCTGGTCTGCAGTACATGCCTCATAAATGACGCCACTCCACGTACCTCATTCGGTGAGCCCTCTTACGTACCATCTCCACGCCTCGGCTTAAGAAGCTGCTTAAAACTGAGGAGATTGAAGAACGCAAGTGCCGCCGCACCGAAGACGCTCGCCGCCGCTATCCGCCAGCGGAGCCGGTGCAGGCCTCCGCCGCTCACTTATTGCAAAGACAGCCTACCAACCGCCAACACCGCGCCATCGAAAGGGTCGAAGCAAATGCCGCCCGGTTTGAATAAGTACGGGACGCATTAAGCCATCACGAGATTCTTCATAATAATCATCATAACTTATAGAACGCACGCGTTCGTCAATTACAACCCCATCATATGAAAAAAGGCTAATCGCATTAACATCGCCAATCGTCACCAAAGAATAGATTCGCCACCAATTTTTTTTCACTTAATAAAGGTGAGAACT
Organism: Dermacentor silvarum; assembly: GCF_013339745.2. NCBI lineage: Eukaryota > Metazoa > Arthropoda > Arachnida > Ixodida > Ixodidae > Dermacentor > Dermacentor silvarum. The sequence goes on from NC_051155.1 coordinate 233,029,459, forward strand.
TGTCTATGCTCATTGTAATACGAATTACAACTTCTAGTTCTTTAAAAGACGATGGCGGCCTAATTACGACGATGGGATGAGAAGGATCACAACAGCGTGATGATGATGGGGGCAGGATGGACTCGACGGCACGACGACGAACTAAGGATAATGTGCTGCACTGATTGGTTGTGGAAATAAATGACTGGATGATAGTCCGGTGATTGTCCTGTCCTTTCTGTCCCTTTCTGCGCTTTTAATCGTACCGCTAGACGAATGTATTCCCTCGGCACGACTACAATGCGGAGACGGTGGCACGACGATTATCACAATGATGATGACGACGACGACGGTTTGACGACCACACTTGGTTGACTAACAACCAGGACAACCAAGCACTGAGTTTCTGCGGCAAACTCTGACTTCGTCCCCAATAAAAGGATTTATCAAATTATTATGACTATACGAATTACGGTGGCACTTAATATTTTTCTTGTTTTATTTGCAGTTCTTGAACTCTCTCTCTATGCGAAAATTCATATTCGTAAGTCTTTCTTAGCCTGCCTATGAGAACAATTTAAAATTTGCATTGTGGACGTTTCAACACAACTTGACGTTACGGATGCTCAATCTTTAGTAGTTAATTACTCTGCTATTTATCCTGCATCCCAAATATTAAGTCATCTCATCTATCTAAACTTATTTACTTTATCTCATTCTAATGCTAAATCTTACCTCAGTATGTTCTGTTGCATATGCATGCGAACAAATTGACGTGTGCATTTTAAACGTTATACTACAGTGGTATGTTACGGACGCTCAGATTAGGTTTTCAGGGACTCCTTGGTGCAATAAAATTTCACCTATTCAAAATAATGTCCATTTTAAGAACACATTACATCAAAGTGCCACGGTAGTTAATAAAGTAGATCTTTCTATGCGTACCCCCTCTGCCCCCCCCCCCTCCCCCCTTTCTTCCGGATCTTGATAAAACTGTGGAAACTAGTATGACCAAATAATAGCACACAAGGGCGGACACTAAGCGTTACTGGAGCTACATGCTGAAAAAGTGGTTTTATATCTTTTATTCGCAACCACAAATTCTTGCCCAATTAGCGTAATAGCGATATATAGGGGTAACACTTTGCAAGCCGGTGTTTTGTTTGCAAGCGTAGCTCTGAGCAGAAAATATTATTTGGTACAGTCAACACATGTATGAGATGAAGACGTAAAATATGTTCATTTTGATGAATATATTTGCTGACAATTTGTTAGATTTTTTTTTTTTTGCCTCAAGAAAACAAAGACATCTGTAAGCATCCAAGTGGCAACAAAAAGTGGATATGAAGAAAAGTCTGCCAATTAAGAATGACTATATCATCCAACCTACCAAAAAAACATTTAAGTTTCCGTAAGGTTCGTGAAATGTCTGCGCTTCACGATTATTATAAGTGCAGCAATTGCGACCAAAACCGTGCACCCAAATTGAAGTTGCTCGATACAGTAGCGCTAGTTCGTGATTGTTGGGTTTCTCCTGTTTCGCTGCTTCTGCCTCTGAGCAGAGGGAGCGAGAGCATATTTTTCTGCGTTTTTATTCTTTATTTTTGAAAAGTGAGAGTTGCTCCGCATGTCGCCATTTTTATTCCTAATTTTTATTTCTGGATTCCGCGCAAAATCAGAAGTTATTACGCAGCATCAGGAATTTGGTATAAGCTTTACATGTACTTTACGGAGGCAGGATGGTTGAGGTTTGCCATGATAGGCCCCTAGTGGGCGCTTGCGCGCCCCGTCCTGTCGCAAGAATTGCGCATCGTTTGCCCTCTGGAAAACAAGAGCTCTATATGCGCAAAACAATGAATTCCTCGATGTCTCGAGAGAAAATGAAGCTGTCCCATCGGAACGCATTACGGTAAACGTAAGCCCTACTACAGTCAGCTTGTTTTCTGAAACTGGACAAATGGCCCGACGTTACGCAGTTGGAATTGAATAACGTAGGATGGCTGACGGAATGATTTTCGATGGCTTGCTTACCGAGCACATGTTTCACTTGGTACTTTCCGATACAGTTTTTGCTCGAGTACTTTACAATTTAACATCTACTTGATTACAAAACTGAATTTATTTTATTTATTTATTTTTTGAGCGTTCATTTCTTCATTGTTTTCTGGAACGGGAAATAAACAGTCTTTTCGAATGACGATATAGACGTACCTTGCAAGAGGTTACGCGGTGGTGCATAAGAATTCACAAGCTGTCCTTCCACGTGCGTTACTAATGAAGAGGAACGCTACGACCCAACGCTGTTCTGCTACCATCCCTGGAAAAGAACAAAACACAATGCGATCACTTATACCTCGTGAGAATTGCACAGCTGTTGTGCATTGACTAGAAAACCTATATTGCAAGCTTTTACTATCTTCTGCCATTTCGTGGACTTTAAAAGTTGCACATAATCGTCCAGTATTTGTACGTGGCTTCAGAACACGGTACTGCTAGCAACTACCAAAGGACGAGCGCATACATTCGCTGCCGCTTTCTTTCAAATCCACGTTCAAATAAACCCGTACATTGCGCTTGCATCTTCAGGTTCAAGTTCGGATTAAAAAAAGAAAAAAAAACTTACTTTGGCTAAAGGTAATGCCAGTGACGTTGATATGTCAACAAATAATAATTCACTCGATTTCGCAGATCACCACCCATATCTGAAGATGCTATATACGACCAAAGTGCAAAAGCATGTAAGGCTGCTTTCTTGTTCTGTTTTTTCTTTGTGTCCGTTACTCGTTTCATTCACTGTTTTCTTCGACACCTCGTAACGCCATAGTTGATGCCAGGAGCGGTTTACACACCGTATATATAAAAGAAAACGCAGTGAAACAGCGTTCATGGCATGTTTCTACAGGGAAAACAAGTTCAAACTTGCTCGGGAAACGCAAACTTCGCTTAGCAAACTTGCAACGTGTACGAAGATCCATTTTTATTTTCAAACGCATCTCTCTTTCTTTCCTTGCTAGTGTCAACGTATTGTAACACGTATTCAAACCATTTTCGCGTAGGCCAACTTCCCCTCTAAATTTTGTATTCAGCGTGCAAGTGTTATCATAACAACACCTGTTGACTCAACACAGTGATACTACAAAGCCAGCTGCGCTAGAGCCTTGAGTTCACATGGTCGGAAAATTTTAGAATACAGATTGATTTATGCGGGGAACATATGAGGGAAGGGAGGAGAGATTTTACAGTTATGTGTCTGGCAGCTGTACCGCATTCGGGCCTTTGCTTCGATGATCGAATACCAGTATGCTCTCCTTTTTTTCTTTTCCCTTTTTGTTCTGGCAACTTTGCTCGAAGCCCTCCTTGTTGTTGATGTTTAATAACGGCGACAGCATGGGAATTCTGGCTACTGGAGAACCCACTACCAAAAGAGTAGGTAAACCAGACCCTATCACCTTTTCTCCAACAGTGAAGACGTAGATGTAGATGTAGAGCCTAGATGTTAGTGGCACTTAGTGAAGACAATCTACCATCTTATATTCGCGTGCCTTCTTTTCCGCAAATAACTGTGGTCACTTAATACTCTGAACTGTACAGAAACCCACTCGTTATAGTTCGTGTAGAGAGGGGGGGGGGGGAGGTGTATATATATAAATATGTATAAATTTAAAGTAATAAGTTGAATATATATATATATATATATATATATATAATATATATATATATATATTGAAAAGGCAATTATAAGTGTGTGATTCTACAGAAAGAATAGTATGGATGAAATAATAAGTTCTGAGTGGTTCTTCCTTGGGATGTACGCAACTTCATTGCTTTATGACCCAGTAATGCATGGTTGTGGCTCTTGAGCTACGTACATGGACAGACTTTACCACTCTCAAACTCCCCCTAAGTAGCCTACAATCCTAGATTTACTCATATTTAGTTAAAATGTATAGCTTTATGAAACCTTTCACTCGCAGCTATTTGACCAAAGGCTTATGCTAATCTTTTTTATTAAATTTTGTTAGAGTCGTTCCATTTTACTATTTCAGTACGTTTGATTCAGATAATATTGGTGCATATTGTTTATTTTCATTTCTTTTGTGCGTTGTCAAGGTCAGGTGGCCTTGTTGTCAGTTTCGAGAACTTGTGTGACAGTAAAATTTTCTTCGTTTCCAGTCACTCAGTAGGACGGGATCCAACCACCTACCTACCTGATGTGTGTTGTACAGCATGACATTTGAGATGACCTTCAAATCTGAAGTCTTCGTACACCACGTTTAAAATGTAGTTTTTGTGCAGATCAGTACTTAGGCCACAGGTGAGGAAGCAGTTTCTGCGATAAACACTTCTTGCTGTTCAGGCACGATGACTCGTTTTGAAGGTCGCGCCGGGGGATTAATCAATTCTGAGGCCAAAACTTCCACTGCCAGTGATGTAACGAGCGAAATGATACAGTGCCACCTATGAGATTTAAACAATTTCATTTTTCCTGTACATTTGCAATGATGCTTTATAGGGCACTTGCCGGTTGTGAATTCTGTGAGCTACTGTGTCAACTGCGTGGCGTTGCCGCTGCAACGTTGCTGTTGGCGTTGAGGTTGTCGATGCTTTATACGTTATTTTCTATCAACAACCTTATTATCGGCGCATCCTCTAATGTGCGTATGAGCCATGTTTGAGGTTTATCATCATCATTTTCATGTACGCCTCTATGTGCCGCCAACGCTGTTTCAACGAGCATTACAACGAAGAATAGCACGCATATAAACCGCCATCTTGTCAAGAATAAGTTTTATGCGATCTACATAACGTAATCCTCGTCCACTCTATAGAGTATTGCTCGTCCTGGCCTCCAAAATACATGCAGAAACACCACTGCTCTCGGAGTCTCTGTTGGGCGCAAATCCTTGATGTAAATGCTGATGTTGCGCGGTAGATAAGTGGTTAGCGCGCTGAACTCCTAAAATCTTCATTGCTTCACTGCAATCGGTCCAAATTGAGGTGGTTGGGGTGAAGTTATTCGTTTCGCTTCACGCTGTGGCATCGGCGAACCTGGAGATGACGACGGGGCCTAACGAAGACCAGAATTCTCATTGTATTTCGACGATGACGACAGCGGTTGTCGTCAATGTAATGGAATAGACGGACGGACGAAACAGGCAAACTCAATTTCGAGTACTCATTTGCTGTCGCAGTAAAAGAAGAAGTCCAAGAGAATTCACTGCAACCAGTGCAAAAGAAGTATGCTTGTGTGAAATATGGCAAGTTTGGCCACAGAAAGTGCCGGAGATCCCAAATCTTAGCTAAGAAAAACAACACAAAGAAGTTATGAAATTACAAAACTCTGTCAAAAGCTATAATTACGTAGAAAAATAATGACAAACCAAGACCGTAGACCATGGAAATATTAGACAGGAAAAAAGCAAGTAGTCATAACAGTACAAGAATATGAAAAACATAGACAAGTCGATGGAATCTTGAGAAAATTAAAGATGCGCCTAACCAACTGTTATCAAAGAAATTAAAATTAATCAACATTCCTCGCAAGTAATGTGGATTTCTTTTTAGTGGTCTTGATTACTTTTGTGAAGCTCCCTTCTATGCTATTTTTTATGAATTGACTTGGTGACGCAGCTTTTAGAAAATCACCACACAACGAAAAAAATAAATAACAAAGCTCTATTCTCTCGACTGTAGTTTTGTATAGTCAAGAGAGTACGATCAAGAGACTACAAGTAAACAAGAAAGAAAAACTGAAAGCAATCGCAAGTGCTAAAACAACCCGGGAGAGCTTCAACACGCTGTTTTTAACATATCTGCAATTTTCCACCAACGAAAGAAGATATGAACGCGACCAAAGCCTCGATCACTTTTGAGCGCAAAGAAGGCGAAAGTATATTCAAGCAAGTTTTTTTTTTTTTTTTTTTTTTTTGCTATTACAACAAACGAAAAGTAGAAAATCAAGGCACATGCGAGTACCGTGATTCTGAAACTCCAAATGCCGTACCCTGCAAGGAGTCGGGATATGAGCCCGGTAATAGCACCATCAGGCGGAGGAGTTCTTGAGCGACTAAACATTTCAGCTGTTCCCATCCGCACAATCCTCCCTTCCCGGGAACGAAATAGCGCGCAACCTGGCTCGAGAACTGACGGACCGAGCAGGTGACACGCAAATACTGGGAACGGAGAGAGACCGGATGACCAGCTTTATCGAGATCGCCAAACACTATCAATTGGGAAGGGCCCGTTTCCCTCCGGCACACTCCTCGCTAAGTAGACGGCAAGCGATGGCATGGCGCTTGTTACAAACAGAAACATATCCGAACCCGGTGACCTACCACCGTTACTATCCGCAACTTAACACCGATAGATGCAGATTCTGTCAAGAAAGGGCGCACTTACAACATAAGGTTTTGGCTTGTCCTGGGACGCCCACACAGAATAAAGCACACAAGACCAGAGAGCAGTGCGAGACGGCGCTGCTCAGCTCTGTACGTGAAGAGCAACTTAAGGCAATCCAGCAGGCCGAAGATGCCGCCAGAGCCAAAGGGCTCGAGGCTGTCATCTAGGTATAAAGGCCTAGGTCTCACAAATCTGCTCTACAAAATAAATTTTATTCCTCCTCCTCCTGTTCCCACCAATCTCCAAGTAAAACAATGCAAGATGGTACCGAGATTGTTTAAAAATATATGAAAATAATTATACGTATTGCTCCTTTCAATGAAGCGCCTCACATGTTACTTTGATTAAGCTGCAATTATGCAAACTATTGGCGGGAAATTTGATAAGCATAACCTGAATAACATGAGTACCCACCTATGATCTCAAGTGTCAGTGCACCTGACTGTGGCTCCGAAGAACGATGCGTGCTAGCACTTCCCGCGTAGCTGTGAATACCTTAATTTAGGTTGCGCAGCAGGCAAGTATTAGAGCAAGGAATGCGCACCAGGTGCTGTACTAGACGATGCGATGAGCCTCTCGGTGTATCCATCTACTATAATTGTTATCAACGCTGAATAACGAAGACTTGACCAACTTACCCCGGAAGTCCTTGCGCCATTGCCGGGGTGTCTCTTGTCCACTACGTGCAGTAAGCTCGTGTGCAGGTTTAGAGCAGCGTGTCTGTAGCTAATGCATCGTGATCGGAGCTATACTCGCGGACTACTTTCTGTGGCAATGAAGGGAAGGCTACGGGCGCGTGGCTGCTGCACATGTGTTACCGCGCCAAGTAGTGCGGCAGCGTTTCACAGTGCTTTTGGTTGCTCGGCGCACACGCTGAATCGACGCAGCTGCCACAGTGCGACGGTATCGCGTTTACTAAGACGCGGAAGGGAAAAGCCGTCAAATGAGCAAGCTTTTACACTCAGTGGTGTGTTCTGTCTTATTTCATTGTTGCTAATACAGTGTTTATGTTTTCTCTTCCACAGCCTACACTAACGCGGATTTAAACGCGGGACTCTTTTCAGAAGCGCTCTGACTTGTGCGCGCTTTGCCTCCGTAGCTTTCCCTTCATTGCCACAGAAAGTTGTCCGCGAGTATAATGCCTAGTGATTCTCGGATAAATAAAGAAAGATACGCAGTAACACGCCAACACGCTTCAGGGAAAGTGGTGCGTACAGTAAAACAAGATTCAAATACGACGTTCGAACGCACATGAAGAAGTATTAACGCAACCGTTAATAGAATCAGTGTAGACAAAGTCTGCGTCAAAACACTTGAATCCAGCACTCCCGGCTTGCTGCTTTCTAGTCATCAATACATCTTTGTTATTATCCTTTCCCAATATATTTTTCCTTCCTTCTTCTGTGTAGCCGTTACTTTTTATCACTCCGGCTCCGCTCCAGTTCCGCCTATCATTATATTGAATGATGACGCATTTATCTCGATTCAGGAATTGGTATTTTACTCATATTCCCTTCACTTTTAATCAATTAGCGGAGGAACGCTAGCGCCAGCAGTTCGAAAATGCGTCATGGAGTAAGCGGTATGCCATGAGCCGAAGTTATTTAGCCGGCATTTCGCAATTGCGTTTTTCCTCTCTTTTTTTTTCTCCTTTTGCTACATCACGCAAGATAACCTGGTGCACGCATCGTGCCGAAGCGAACAAACTCGGAGCAGCGCGGTCGAACAGAAAAAAAAAGGACGATCGAAGCGGCGCGCGCGCTTTCGCCCTTCTGGGCCAATTACAGGAGGCAGGGACTTCGCAGGGCTTAATCACAGAATCCTATCGCGCCCTATGATTAAGTCCTCGAGCTTTCCGAAGCACGCAGAACAGTTTTAACTTGATCAGCGCGGGACGCTACCCGCAGAAGTGCACAACTGCATCTCTGCTTCACCTGCTTTTGCAGCGCGTTAACAGATTACTTCATTACGCGCGTCCAATGAGCACGAACAGAACACGCGCGAGGCGTCGGGTGCGGGAGGATTTAAGTTGCACACTTGCCAGTGGTGAGACGAAAAAAAAAATGAAAACCCGCAAGACAAAGCACAGGAGCACAAAACTGCTCACGCCTCACACGCTGCCTATGGCACCAAACGCTATACCGCCACCGCTGCCGCCGCCACTGCTGAGCTCATCAGAATTCTGCGGGCTCGCCTCACTCTCCGAAGGCGAATAGCTCGGGGGAAAGAAAAGGACGCTTCTTGGGAGGACTGAGGAGCGGCCTGCACGCGGTACCGTGACCCACTACTATCCACAGCGGGGACGGTGGCGTGAAAACGCGCCGAGTACGTGCTGGGCATCATTGCGGTGAGCAGCGACGCTGCGTATAGCCGCTAGGTAAATGTTCATTACGCAAAGTAAGCTGCTTGCCACGCCGGCCTCGCCGCAGAGGCGTTTCCTGCCGTCTCTCTCTCCCCCCCCCTCTCTCTTTCTCTCTATCCTCTTCCTAGTCGCGCACGACAAACATGGCCGCTTCCTCGAGTGGTTTCCCCTGAGGTGCTCTGAAAGGGACACTGTCCAGAAACGGGTTCGGCCGCAGCAGTTTCCCTACTTTGCTCGTATGCTAAACGGTGGTCGAGCAATGCACGCGGAGTTGGAAGGATACGCGTTTTGCCAGGAGATTTCGCACTCCGCTGTTTGAGCCCAGCTGAGCCAAACTCCTTTGGTTGTACGGGGGAGAGGGCGGCTAAGTTCGAGGAAAATACTTCACGCCCAAGCAGCGTACTCGAGGGCGGGTGCTCAGCAAAATGAACTTTTTGTTTAGCTTCACGTTAGTTTTCACCTCAGTACTAGAACCCCGCTGGTTCACACGTGAGCGTAGGTGCAGCTGCTGTGAAGAAACCACTCCGCGCTTTATTGCGTTTCTTGAACCCTTAGCTGAGTGAAGCAGGAATTCTGGCGAGCTTTGCTTATGCATCATTTTATTGCTCCTTAGATCGTTTGTTTTTTTAGCAAAATTCTTTTTTTTTTTGAGCACGTAAAGGACTCACGCTCTCACGTACCGCAATAAAGGGTGAACGCGAGCACGCCCTATCCTTCTTCCTCGTTGATGCGTCGCTGGCTAGAATTGCGCGCGACAAACAACTGGCAGGAACTCCGTCAAGTAAACGGTGGAAAAAAAGAAAAGTAGGACCCGACGGGCGCATTGTGCGCGTGCCTTCTTCTCCAAGTACTCTCAAATTAAACTTGCTTAAGTTCAACAACTTTCCCACGAGCACAAGTTAAAGTCCTAGACTAGAATTCCTTCTTTATTATTTTTATTATTTTGTGAGCGTGCCTGTATGTGCGTCTTTTGTGTAAGTCATGCTTCTCCCTCTCTTAGAACCTACCGTACACTCAGGACACTCGTTATCTTCGCTCGCATAACAAGCTACATTGAAAGCGCCCGTTGAGCGTCTTTTTTTATGTCTTTCGATTGTTGTGATTTCCATTTATTTTTTCTTCCACGGGTCTTTCCAGAGCTTTCTTAGAAAGACAGTCAACAAGAAACCTTTTATTATTACCGGGTGTCACGAAAGAGAGAAAAAATATTGCGGGATCTTGAACTCAGAGATAGAGAGGCCGACAAAATAATGTTGACCAAACACTTTGATAATAATTTATACCTCACGATAGAAAAAGACACGTCATTTTATGCATTGCTTGTATAGTATAATACTATACGGATTCTTCAGGACCATAAGTCAAGCCCTTAATTGAAAAGCCAAATGCGTCGTTCATGGTACCAGTGGCCCTCACTCCATAAACCAGCGCTGCCCTTCCCCCTTTGATGTTTTTTATGCTTATAATTGCTGTATTATCTATAATATATCAACATGATTATCCAATACATTTATTTCCTTTATGTGCCAGAGAATAGACCAGTTCGTTTTCCTTTTTTTTATGCATCGGCAAACAAATGTCATGAGATTCATCGGTTCGATACGAAGTGGTTTTATTTATAGCTCAAATAAATGCACACCCTTTTCAACGACATGTAATGCGTAGGATGGATAACCGGTGGGCCATTAGAGTTACGGAATGAATACTAAGAAAAGGAAAGCGCAGTCGAGGACGGCAGAAAACTAGGTACGGTGATGAAGTTAGGAAATTTGCAGGCGCAAATTGGAATCAGCTAGCGCAAAACAGGGGTAATTGAAGATCACAGGGAGAGGCCTTCATCCTGCAGTGGACATAAATATAGGCTGATGATGATTGGTGATGATGATGATGAAAAGCGCATCCTCTATTAATGAGATTTAAATCAGGTGGCATCAGTTTTCAGCTGCCAAGCAGGCTTTACATGGTGCCTCATTTGCAGTGGAGTGTACTCATAACGAGCCCTTGCGCAGAGATCTCGATTTCAGCCATGAATGAGCTTGCGTGTTCGTGGTTGTAACGGGAGCCGCCAATATTTACCTCGATGCGCTGTCACGGCGCGTATACGCCTTTCGCCATGGTGCGCCGCGGCATCGGTGGCCGCACTTTTTGCACGCTTCCGCTCTTCAAACAATACCCGCGCCCTGCCATCCTATCTCGAGGAAAAATCGCTGGGATGGGTCTCTTAAACTAAGCGTTGGCTGTGATCGACACGCACATAAAGGTCGACACAATGAACCCGTGCCTGCAGAGTCAACAACGGCGCCACACTACGGAGCTATATCGCAGCCGAAGAACGCCCGTCATGAAAGAAAAGCTGGATCCCGCACGCACGTGCAGCGCACAGCAGCCGCACCGACAGGTCAGCGCAAACGCGCACGCGCTCAGGGGATACGCACAGACTCGTGGCACGCGCCCCACGAACGTCGTGCGGCCTGGTGTGCAAGCTCCGTCGAACTTTTCGCTCAGAGCCGCCCACCACGCGTCGTATAGGACAGGCCCCGGGAAATCCCCGAACTCGGTCCTCACTTCTCTGAATATTTGATGCCGCTGCACCGGCGGCCTCACTTACGCACGGCCTTCACAGTCCTCGCCATGAGGACGCTGAGCAGCAGGGCTTCGGCAACCGGCTGCTTATGGATTCTATTGTGACCCAACGCGCTGCGGTCCCCGCATACCTCCTCTACCCCCCCCTTTTCTCCGCTCTCCGGACAGACCGGAGGTATAGACGCCGGCTGTCGCCCCTGTTCCGGACCTTGGTTCGGTCCCGTGGGGCGGAGTGGGTCGGGGGGCCTCCTCCTCACCACACCGCACCGCACGCGTCCTCTCGGCCAGGCCAGCAGTGTCGTGTTCAAGGCAGGCCGCAAAGGGGGGAAGCCACGGTTCTTTGGCATCAACCATCGTTTCCATGGTAACGCCAGATCAGTCTCCCAGCGTTCGCCACCGAAAAGGGGAAGTGTATAGAAACGCGGCTGTAGGTGTAGGGGGGAAGAGGGGGGAGGGGGACTCACAGCCTTCAGCATACGAGTCTAGCCAGTGGGGGCGAGAGCAAGGGGGGTTCAATGCCGTAGCAATCTCGTCCGCATGTTGACTAAGCTCTTCTTCAAATATGCATGCCATTCAGTGTATGAGCGCCACGAACTGCGCCCACAGGAGGGAGCGCAGGCTGTTCAGTCTAGCCGATGTGCGTTCGGAGTTGGTGGAGCCGCGCTTTGTGCTTCGAGACATGCATGTGTACCGAAACAAGCGCTCACGATCGCGTTCATGGTAACTCTCTCCCGCAGGCACACTCTCTCCCATTGCCTCTTCCCAGCGTTCCCTGGTTCGTCGTCTCACCTCCGCTGCACCTCCTCAGCCCCCCCCCCCTCCTCCTCTTTTCTCCTCCGTCTCATCGCTCGATCAGCGGCGCACTGGCCGTAATGTATTTGGACAACTCTGTCGCCCCGATCGAGTGCCACTGGCCTCCTGTGATGAGTGCCGCCACAATCGCTGAGAATGCGTGGCGCGTTACACGTAACTCGTTATCTGCTCTTCATCCGCTGCGGACCTGCGGTAACGCCGAATACGAGCGCCCTCGCTGTGCCTGCGGTGGTGGCCGCTCTCAGCCGTTGGGATACGCTCCAAGTGACCTATATAAGCGGCTTCTATGTGGCAGTGACGCCCTGCCGATAAGGTGGAAGTTGTGATGACCAACACGTCGCCGCTCCTCCACGGTGCCGTTAAGGTGTTGATTCCGAAGGGAGGAGTGTTTACGCTTCGTGCTAGCGTGTCACCTTTCATGTGTTATCTCATCTATCGCTTTGCGCGTGACGTACGAGAAATAAGGCGGTAGTTGCGTCGGCAAATCCGGATGCACGCACTCACGAAATGTGTCAGATTATTTCCCTGCTTGAAAAAAACAACAAAAAATGCACATATACATAGCGACAAGTTTGCTTTACTGTCGTTTACGCGTAGTTTTTGTTATTTTTTTTTTTCAAACCATTAAGTTCTTGAGTAACGAGAAGTTTTCTAGTAATGTTGTGCGATGTGCTGTTCTCTGCAACACTTCAGGAAAGATACCCTCTCGCTGCGCGATTACACTTAGTTTATTTTGCCGAATAATTCAGGATAACGTAGCAGGTCAGAGATGCTTGGCCAGTCTGCAATTTAGTTTTTTTCTTGCCAAGAAAGCGGGAGTGACAGATGTCGAGTCCATCAGCTCAGCTGGTGTTGCACTTTTGCTCGAACAAGATGTCGATTAGGAAAGAAGGAATAATGCATTGGGCAAGTTAATTGAAAGCTGCAGCAAAAACGGTGAATTCATAAATAAATACAACAGAACAAATTCTTCTCTAGTGAAGAGAAAGCAGTTTCGCTTTAATGTCGTGGGAGAACCGTGGATGCAAGACGGCGCACAGTACAAGGCTTCGTAATGATCTTGACACGGGCCCTCTCTTCCCGTTTCTCATCGGTCGATATATAGACCCAACATACAGAGAGAATTTGTGAGAATGGAGAAATGAAACAAAAGGTTAAAAGGAGAGAAATAAAGCCGTTATCAACATCATTCTTCTGGTGAAAAGAAAAATTGTGTTCCAAGCGAAGGAGAAATCTTGCTATGAAGCAATCTTAAATAAAGAAAAGAACCCAAGAACGCGAAGCTTTGAAATGAAATAAAGCTCGGGATAGGCATTTTCTTAGAGAGCAAATGAGCGGTTTCTTAACTTCATGCCATTTCGAGCGCCAGCTGCGCTTGTGGTATAGACAGAAGCAGCACGGCTTTCGAGCCTCCGGCGGGAACCCCTGAAATACGGAACTAAAGTGAATCTGAGGACTTGGAAAAGTGAAGGAAAAATGGCCGGCTCATTTCGCAAGTACCCTTCCACTAAAGCGAAGCTTTTTGGCAACGGGAAAGCAGTGCATGAGATGGACTATTTTGCGGTGGGTGCCTTGCGATTCTACGGGCGTGCGTGCTATCTTTCGGCTATGTGGGCCAAACGAGAGTAAAACTGAGTTCAAGAAAATCCCTCTTACGATAGCAGCCCGAATGCATTATACTAGAGAGAGCAATTTGCAGGCTAGCACGGGCGCTCCGCTTGACGAACGGAAGCTTTCAAAAATAGGTGTTCTCGGCCTATCTGAAGTTCGTAACGTGTAATTTACGTTGATATAAGTTTTCTCAATAAACGGATTAAAATCTTGAAGAAGAAAGAAAATCGAAACAACGCCAACTACATATACACTTATAAGAGATGAATAACGTTATGCGTACCACATGTGCTTCTGTAACATTCGCTAACCTAACCATCACTGGTAGCCGGGCAGAGGGCGAACTATACTGTCGTTGAATGTTACGCCTTTCTGTAGACAACGCTCCTGAATCGTTATAGGCGATTAACAGAAACACCGGACACAGGGGAAAAAAACGAGAAGAAAAGACGGCTTAAAAGCAAACGACGCCGCGTATAGTGGTCATGGTCACGGTCACGTAACGTACTTGACGATAAAGATGCTGCAGGAAGGACATTTGTTCCATGGTCAAGAAACGAACGTAACCAGTAAAGGGACAACCAACGCAAGTTAGATAAGAAAAGAAAGAGCTGGATGCCCAGGCAAAGCCTAATGAGGACGCGATTATCTAGACATGCCACCAGGCGTATCGCTAATGATACGCGGACCGGCGGAACACCGTGCTTAACAGCTTCATTTAACCTCCCGTGGTCGTTCGCCCGCAAGTGCTGATGATGGTTCGGCCCGCCGAGCGTCCCGCCTGCAGCGTCCTGGTGGCACAATGTGTTCGGTGGCATACGGACGAACACGACCCGCAGGACGACACGGCGAGAAACGATGAAGCTTGAGGCACTCGCTTTGGCAATTCCTGGCAAGAAAAGAGCAACCGGGCTGTAGATAAGGCGGCCTAATGGCAATCTTCGCTGCTACCACCATTTCATTACCTAGGGATAGAGTGGTGTACCTGGGATAGAGTGTACCATTACCTCGGATAGAGTGGTGGAGTAAGCATTGTAAATTGCAGTTGAGCGAGCGCAAAGCCTCCTGGAGTAACTTGTACACACATGAGAAACACACTCCCTGTGGCAAACATGACGTCAGATGTGCATGCACATCTGGCATGTGATGTACTGATCATTAAGTCGTAATGTGCTCATCAGTATAGTTGTGCACTTTTTGTCTATTTCACCGCCCACGCTTTCGCAGTACACTGTAAGTGATGTAGGCAAGGCGCAAGTAATAAACATGAGAAGTAAATATTGCCAAGCGATCTGCTTTGACTACGTAAGCTTTTGAATGTTTTGGTGAATTCACACTAATTGTTCGAAAGGCGTATTTTGATTGTTTTGTTTCGTTTTGTTATGTACCAGTATCTCTGGAGAGATTAAGGCAGAAAATACTTCGGGAGCCCTATGTCTTGCTGTTTACAGCAAGAAATGAATAAAACAGACTAATATTATAAAACAATTAATTTTAGAAAAGTGTAGCAACAAATGTAATGATGATTGAAATAAGGACGCCGCACCGCAGAGTTCACTCGATATCTAACGTCTGTCCGCACCTCGACCTAGATGCCGTACGCACTTTTCAACCGTTAACCAGCTTACACAAGTGCTCCACACACTAGCATGAATGTACGTTCCAATCAAACATCGCAGTTCCAGGAGGGGGAGTGCATGCGTGCGTGCACGCGACAGCCCGTCACGAATTTCTTTCTGGCCTTTAAAGCGTGCTTCTTTGCAATACGGTAATGATAGAGGGAAAGCTTTTTTTGTTCGGACAGCATTGAGCTTTACTTTGAAGACGTTTTGTGGTTTCTTTCTTTCTTTCTTTCTTTCTTTCTTTCTTTCTTTCTTTCTTTCTTTCTTTCTTTCTTTCTTTCTTTCTTTCTTTTTCTTTCTTTCTTTCTTTCCTCTATCTATCTATCTATCTATCTATCTATCTATCTATCTATCTATCTATCTATCTATCTATCTATCTATCTATGTGCAAGCACGTGTATTTCTCCGTGTGCGCGCATGTGCACCGGTATAAATGGTGATATATCAGGTCATATATCTAACATCAGTGATAAAGAGTTGAAAACAATCGTGTAGAAATGTGTTTTGTTTTCACTTCGGAGTATAGCAGCGGAATTTCAAGTGTTAAACAGCCACATCTGTCGCTGTTTGCTGTTCTCTAAATAACTAAGGAGTCATTAGGACTTTGTTAAGATCTGAAAAAAAATTGGCTCATGTAGGTGCCCTCGGGAGCAAATGTTTTGAAACCATCCCATGAGCAAAAATTTTTAAATATCATAAGATGCAATCATGCAACGTGGAGTTCTGTCAGCGCACTGCATTGGCCGAACGCCGCAGATCAAGGCTGTACGAGTTCAATATCAGTTAAATGTTGAAGAAGAACAACAACAACCAGGATAAAAAAAAAATTGTGGTATTCAAACTTTTGCTTTCCGCTGTACAAATGTAGTTTCTGAGTACCATAAGATTACTAAAAAGAATACCGCCGAGCGTAGTAGCCGAGGCGACGTGTAAAAATCGAAGCTCTTTTTTTTTTCGTCGAACAGCAAGTGTTTACTGACAAATAGACAATATTGGGCCAGAGAAACTACCGAATCAAAGCACCTCAACTGATTCGCTGGAGGGAAAAAAAAACTTTCTTTTATTATTTCAGAGCAATGTAGGTTAATGTAGTCGCAGACTTACAGCCACCATTCCTTTTCACTTTTTATTTTTTTTTAAATTTTTTTTTTTACCTTCGTCGTTTGCATGGCAGGATGAACTGCAGGATCAATTGGAGGCAGTGAGGATTGGTGAACCTCGGCGAACGTAATTTATGAGCTTCTCAACGAAGAATAAATTTATCATTTCCTAAACGTGGGTGACAGAAATTGAAAGATAAGTTCATCCCGCAGCCAAGCACTATTGTTTATTGTCGAATACTTGACATGAGCGAGCGCCAACAGTAACCTGATGACAAAAAATACTATAATGTACGGTGATGTAGAGTCCCTGTCAAAGGTGACTTTTGCCGTTGGCACAGAGATCCCCACAAATCGAACGCCTCTAATGTATTGCTCGAATTAGGCATTTTATTGCTTGGTCAGTATGACTGCACACTACGCAGCAACGCCGTATCCCCTTTAGGAGCCATGGGAGTATCCCCGTTAGGAGTCTTTGTGCAGAAAATTTTATGTGGAGTGATTTAATGGTTTCATGCGTTTTAACAACAACACAGGTCAGTTTCCACTATTGTAGTTTTCATGCATCTGCTTCATAAAATGTTTGCGGTAGGGTTACAAAATCTGCTCATTCACGTGCAGGGTACTCGAGAAGCTTCCAACCATGGGTTCTAAATTTCACTGATTTCACTGATTTCACTAAATTTCATTAAATAAGTCGCCAGTAAACGGCACGACAACAATTCCTCTGCTTATTTGTATCTCACTAAAAAGAAAAAAAGATCAAAAGAAGGCGGTTCACTACTCAAACGCACACTGATGATTCCCACGACCGCCCGCCCAAACGCCCGGTTTTTCATGCTTTAGATTAACAGTTTTGATTCTGAAGCCTTATCGTCAAATGTGCAGGCGTACACGCTGCATCTATACATGATGTATAGGACATATATATATATATATATATATATATATATATATGTGTGTGTGTGTGTGTGTGTGTGTGTGTGTGTGTGTGTGACGAGGAGGAAACGGTGCGCGGCAGATTTAAATGATCTTGCTTGGCATGACCAAACAGTGCGTGCGAAGACAAAAGCACAAAGATCACCTCAACACATTTACTGCAAAGGTTGGTGATTGATTCGATAAAATATTATTTTTCACAGTCCATATTGTCATTTAGCGCCTAAAAACGCCGGCAAAGACGGCAACAGAAACATTCAAGCAAACACTTTCGACAGCGAGGCGCTTAAGGTCAAACGGGCACAAATGTCGAACTGCACACTTCTCAAATTCAAGAGCGCGAATGTTAGATTCGCCTCTGCAGAGGCGGTGCTCAAGTGGCTATTTTAAATCGGCTTCGACCACCGCGCGTTGATAGAAGTGCATACATATAAGCTCGTTCCTTCATCCCTTTACTTTCACTTTGTTCCATTCCAAGCTCACATCCCTTGAAGTGTAGGGGCGAAGTGGAGTGAAGGCAGAGCGGGAGCTTTCTTTTCTTCGTCGCCTTTGTGATCTCTACTTCAAGTCGATGGGAACGCGGCGCTCGAAATTCGAGCCCGAAGGAGCAAATTTCTCGCTCAGAAGGCGCCTACGGCTGCTCTCACAGCGTGTCCTCCGGCTCTCGCTCACCCCGACGCGCCGGGCCTCCAAGTTACAGCGAGGCGGTGCCTAGCGCAGCTTGGCGGACCCGCGACGGAAGAGAGCGACCGGCGCAGCGTTTCGATTTTCTGGAATTCGATTTCACCTTCTCCGCATCGACCCAACTGACGCGCTCTCTATAGCCGTGCTTAGTGACCGCTCGGCCAGTATTTTACTCCATTCCTTTTTATTGTCCTTGGTCCAACCCCACTCTCCCTACTCCTTTTTTATTTTTTTTTTCGTTTCATTGTACCTTCCTCGTTCTCGTTTGTCGCGACGCACGCTAGACAGTGAAACAAGTTGCGTCCGGGACAATGCGCTTCTGAAGACGCCGACAAAGATAACTTTAGACGGACAGTGAAAAAAAAAACCCATAGGGACAACGCAAGGCAGCGAGTGTTCGCGAGGACAGATGGACCGTGAGCCCACGCTGGTTGGCTGGCCAGCTAGCCGGTTGTGCAATGCGTATTGCAGAAGTGAAACACGAGCATGGTTCGGAATATGTTAGAACCGTACACTCGTCCGGCCGCCCGCGGCGGCCCGTTGTTTCTTTCAAATCGCCATTCCAACGCGTTTCGCTTCTCGTTTTCCGTTGTTCTGCGCTGCTATCTGCATCTTGTTCTTCATTTTCCTAACGCCAGTCCGTCTTCTGGCTTAAGTGCCACTCGTGACCAGCGGATATGGCGAAGCGCGTAAGACATTCAAGTCAAACGATGGAAAACAATAGGGTTTCACTCGTATCGCGTCCTCTTCACGCGTCTCCCAGGCAAGCGTCGACCTTTCAAGGACGGTTTTTATTGAAAAAATTCCGTTCGTGTTTCCTCCCTCTCTGGCAGCCTTTTCCCTTTGCACCCGTGAGAGCAGCGAGAGCCAGTGTTTCACGATCCCCGGAATGCATCGTTTCTGCGCTGCCGTTTTAGTTTAAACAAGACATAAAACTGCCAACCGACGAGCCAATGGGGCACACTGTCGAACGCTTCGGAGTTGGAGGCAGAGGGCGCGTATTTGTCGTGCAGCGGAGCTCGTTACAGGGTGAAAAACAGGGACGAGTTCCAAAACGAATGGTGTTGTCGCACTCCCGGAATGGGGCAGAGCTCGAGGGTGCAACCTCGTTCGTCGTTTAACACAAGCGGAACGACCAGTAGGCATAGCTGCAGCAAAGTGCGAGCGTCGTCTTGTGTTGCTGCGTGCGGAGGAAACACAATATATTGGAGCTGCGTATTGGAATCAATGGGCTTAGGATTGTGTGCCAGACAGGAAAATGAGACTTCGAAGAGCGGTATCGGGGCTACGGAATCGAAACGACGCATCCTCTTTCCTGGGTCCATCATCATCGGCCAAGGAATGCCAAGGAGTCGCACAGGAACGCTGTCATCGTCATTCTTGTAGAGCTTGAAGACTGGGCTACCAGACGACGTCCCGATTTGTCGCTTTAGAGCACCACCATTTCCTTTTTTTTTTATTTAGGGGCCTCTAAATCACTCGCGAAATTTCTTTTTTATCCTTGTGCATTCACGTTGCAGTCTTTAGAAGAAATGACATATGTCACGGGGATGTCATAACCAGCACAGTTAACGTAAAAAAGATGCTGGGCCGAAGTTTTAAAGCAACTGTCTATGTCTATGACAGGTGATGTACCGGGGCATCATGAAATAAATTTTGACAATCTTCCTTTACTGTGCAAATAGTGGTCGATAATAATATACTACTATAATATATAAATTAATAATAATAATAATAATAATAATAATAATAATAATAATAATAATAATAATAATAATAATAATAATAATAATAATAATAATAATAATAATAATAATAATAATAGATGAAAAGAAAACTTGGCTTTGCATGCAGCTCAATCCGAAAGCGGCCATCGTGGTGGTAAATCTTGGGCGAAGTTGGATGATATCGCGAGTTTCTTGAATATCAAAGTATATACCGAACAAATTTGCTCCGTGTTGCGGCTTTCTTCTGTCAAAGCGCCTCAAACGGCGCTATTTCACACGGATAATTTTATGCATAAATAACGCAATACTCAAATACACCACCTAATTGCTTTACGATTATAATTAGCTTGTTTTTCTGCCGCGAAAAATAAAAATGTAGCACGGGGAGTTATAACATGAACATCAACTCATTTATTGGCACATTTTGAGTCCATATTTTTTCAAAGTGGTGTGAGGCACACATTTCAAGTAAATGGCGTACGCTTTGAATAATGACTGACTTCGATTCTGCAGTGACAACATGGCCTTTGAAGGAATTTATGAAAAAGTTATTTACAGAAAATAACTCATTATATTCCGGAATTTTATATTCCAAAACCACGACCTGATAATGATGAACGCTATAGTGGGTGCTCTGGACTAATTTCGACCCCTTGGTATTCTTAATTAACATGCACCCAATGCACGGTCCACGGGCGCTTTTGCACTTCGCCCCCATCGAAATGCGGCTGCCGTGGCAGGGAATGGATGCCGCGACCTCGTTCTTAGCAGCACAACATCGTAGCCACTAAGCGACCACGGCGGGTTTAATTAAACAAAGAGGCTAATTTATGTTTGTATTGTCGATTAAAGCAAATATTTTGATGCTCGTCACTGCTACGATGCTTAGTACATGAAAATTAGTATTTCGTTTGAAATAACCTATTTATAGTAATAATAAAACATTCATCAATGAAACACATCCAATATGCGAAAATATAATATTCGATATGTTCACCGGAAAAAAAGATAATAAAAACAATTCTTCAACTTACAAACAGAACAAAGGAAAAAGAACAAAAGCTGAAAGAATATGGCATTTGTAAGAAAAAGTATTCATTATAACGTGTAGGACTGGTCTCCTATTTTATACTTATTCAACGTTCTTTTTATTTTTTTTAGGTAGAAGCGAAGGCATTGGTTAGGCTCGAGGGAGGACTTCTCATTTAGGTTGTATTTGTTTAGTCAGCTCGTCAATTACCTCTTTGCCTGCTCAGGCGCAAAAGCATCAGCAATTTAACAAAAAACATTGTTTTATATTTCGACCTGAAAGGGCTTCACCTTCTCGCTCGTGCTTAAGCTTCATTTGTTCGCGCAAACGGTCTGCGCTTTCTTCCTTCTTCTAATACGAACACACGACACTCCTCTAACCACACTGTTAAACAATTACGGGCGTTTTGTCTTTTTGTTCGCAAGGCTGTCAAAGCAAATACGCCGTTACCGGCAGCTGAATCGGGCTTCGCGCTATTGAAGAAACACAAAGACCCAATGCAAACTTGGAGCACGAGAGAGAGAGAGAGAGTGCGAAAGACGGAAACGCTTGCGCTGTCTTCTGGCGCTAGAACGAACGGCTGCGCAACGCTTCGGAAACCCCCGACATCCTTCAAGAAGTCGAAGCGAAAGCAGACGCCAAAAAGAAAACAACGGAATCAGGGCGCACATAACGGAAAGAAATCCGCGAAGCAAAAAAGAAAAATACAGCAAGCAACGAAAGTTGGAACGGGTTGCTCACGCAGACGCAAACTAGCAGTCTCTGTCACCCGTAACCTGATTAAGGAACCACCTAGGCCTAGTCGGCGGCCACTTTGAAGAGGAAATTTGATTACGTCACGCCTTTCCGTGCTTATTGACACGCAGCCACACTGGGGCGAACCGAGCCAGAAGGCAAGCGGTCGAAACTACTCTCAGCGAACGCGAACAAGACAGAAAAAAAAGGAACAAGAAAAGACAGACGTCTGTGAGATGCGTGCGATACCAGAAATAACGAAAAAGTATATATGAATGCGATACAATAAGGTGCAGAATTTGCGATTATGGACCGCAGGCATGGTTAGCACTTGGGTACGCTTTGTGCTCCGTTGCATTCTGCGCATGTTGCACTCTGTGTATTCGCCGGGCGCTGGCTCTCATAATGAACATTGCTTCCTATGTTTCCTGTTCAGGTTGCTGGCGCAGAGTAAGGAAAATAAGCTGGAAGAAAGACTGCTCCTTCCTGGTTGGTACTAACCAGGGAATTATACGAGGCTGTGCTTGGGTAGATACTAGAGCACGCTAAGAGCTTTTCACCACGCGAACGTGTTTCTTAACCACCAGCCAAAGTGTTCCCCAACAGTTGGTCAAGATGTTGGTCAGCATCTTCGTCAACAAACATCCTGTCGCACTGCACAACAGCTACGGCAACCGCAACGATCTTGCCCAGCGGGACAGCATTTGTCGCGAGAACGAGCGATAGCGTTGGCCAACACGCGCGGCCATGTATTCTTTTTCGTAGAATTTATTTTGCATCACTCGTAGAATTTATTTTGCATCACACACCTTGAAGCGAATGCTATAAGGCGTCAGCACGAATTATTGTGCTTTGTTTTGCAAACACACTTAATGACAGTGCCAAAAAGACGTGATCTCTGTCTTTTTTTTATTTCTTCCATTTTTTTTTTTATTCTGCGTGCCCACTGTGAGTTTCCAGGTGCTGATGAGAACTATCATATGCTGGATATCATCGCAATTGACGTCCCTAAATATGTTACGACTACAGTAGCTATAGTTATAAGGCGTCGAGCTGTGCTAACACTTCTTTTATGATTATGTCTGTGTTCACCTGCAAAACAAGATGAGGGGAAAACGCCGAAAGATTCCCCAAGCGTACTGTTCTCGGGGTGACAGGATGTTTTCTTACACTTGGCAAAGAATTCGTCGGGTCTTGTACAGAACAGGTCTCCTGGCACTTATTAAACATCCAGTGCCAAGGCCTAAAACAGAACGACTCTCGTGCGTTGGTGGACACCACTGGTCAAGTTGTTGCTCATTGTGAATGTGCCGTAAGGTATGCATAGACAATTAATGTAGGCAAAATACAGCCAAAAACGCATCAACATCCTCTCTTCCAGCTTGTTGAGAGCACTCGCTGCTTTTCTCACTCTCGGCTTTACTTAACGACGCTGGCCATATTTCATTGTCAGTGATCCCAAATGAGTGGTTGAGAGAGAGAATAAGAAGTTTCATGATACGAAACGCGGAGAGGTACGCCTGGGATACAATTTTCTAGGCAGCTACTCTGCGCTGATAGAAGTGGAAGAGGGAAAGAAACATGAGTATGATGGGTGACGATAACGTCAGAAGAAAGAGGAAAAACACATAACAGGAAAATCTACTCGAAGCTTATAGAACCAAGACCCGTACTTTTCTTTAAAAGTCGAGTATAGCCTGAATATTATTCCAGGACACAATCTCTCCAATGCTATTCACTGCACGCTTAGAAGAAGTATTCAAGCTCTTAGACTGGGAAGGCTTAGGAGTGAGGATCAACGGCGAATATCTCAGCAATCTTTGGTTTGCAGATGACATTGTCTTATTCAGCAACAATGGGGACAAATTACAACAAATTATTGAGGATCTTAAACGAGAAAGTGTAAGAGTGGGGTTGAAGATTAACATGCAGAATACAAAAATAATGTTCAAAAAGCTCGCAAGGGAAGAAGATTTCAGGATCGCCAGTCAGCCTCTAGAGTATGTAAAGGAGTACGTTTATCTAGGTCGATTACTCAGAGGGGACCCTGATCATGAGAAATAAATTACCAGAAGAATAAAATTGGGTTGGGATGCATATGGAAGGGATTACCAAATCCTCACAGGGAGCTTACCACTGTCGTTGAAAAGAAAAGTGTATAATCCTTGAATTCTACCAGTGCTAACACATGGGGCAGAAACTTGGAGGTTAACAAAGAAGCTCGAGAACAAGTTAAGAACCCCACAAAGAGCGACGGAACAATGCATATTAAGCGTAACGTTAAGAGACAGGAAAATAGCGGGTTTGGATCAGACAACAAATGGATATAACCTTTATTCTATAGTTGACATTAAGAGAAAAAAAAATGGAGCTGGGCAGGTCTCTCCGCTGGCTCCTAGGTGGGAACCCAGCCCAGCAATCTGCCGGAAATAAATAAAGTTCTTCTCTCTCTCTCTCTCTCTCTGGGCAGGCCATGTAATAATGCGTAGGGTAGATAACCAGTGGAACCATAGTGTTACATAGTAGGCGCCAAACTATCATCATCAGCAATGGCTAGAGCATCGTCGTCTTCTTCCAAAGCTGGCTCGTTGGCGCGCCTCAGCGCAACCGCGCGAACGCGCCCGTGCCACTGCTCCCACGTTCGTCGTCGTCGTCTTCTTCCACAGCTGGCTGCGTTGCCGCTCCTCATTCCAGCGTAGAATTTCACTTCTCTTCTGTTGTCGTAATGAGGAGGCCGCGTTTACGGGGTATGAGTCATTGCTTAAGTATGAGCCATTCATTGTCTTACGTTACGGACAGATTGAATTTTGAAGCAATTTAATTTTAAAGAATCGCAAACGGCAGTGGCAGGCGGATGTTGTTAACCACGCCGCCGAGCAAACTGGAGACATCGATCGCAAGCGACAAGGCGGACTGCTGGCATACAGTCAGTGACGTTGTTCTCTCCGTAGCAGCCGAACATGTATGTAACCTCATGAAGAAACACAAGAACGTAACTGTTACGTCCAAAGCCCGGAGACAAACGTAGAACAGTAGCAAGCACTTTATTGCTACATAGTGCCGCAAGTACAAAGGTACAAAAGCAAGTGAACAGTGAGCGCGGGGAGGCAGCCGAGACATGCCAGCTTTATAGTTATCGCAGTCGGGTCACATGATTACCGGGCGGCTTAGCTGGCCGCTCTTATCAAGAACACGTGGCGCTATCGCATACATGACATTTCCTCCCGCTTAATTGTGGGAAGCTACCGTTACATCAAAATTAAGATGGCGTGTAGCGATCTGGCGCTCGTCGATTGCGTACGGGATATCTTCGTACTGGTGGTGCTGTCTCCGAGGCTGTGGGCGCCGCCGTAGGTGTCTGCGCAATGGCGTCCGAGAACTCCCAGAAGGTGTCCTTGTTCTCCTCACGCTTGGAGACGTCAGCTGCACCCAGGAGAAGCTGATCTTGGTGACGATGCCACACGGCCAGGCCCCTTTGCGTGCGTACCTTGACTGCATACGAAACGGGTCCTTTCTGCCGTACCACAGTACCCGGAAGCCATCTAGGTGGTCCCCTGTAATTTCGAACAAGAACACAGTCTCCTACAGCAAACTGTCGAGCGTTGAAGCTGCCTTGGCTGGACTGAATAAATTGTTGGTGGCGAACTAATTCCTCTACTTCTGGCTTGAGAATGTCCAGTTTGGAACGAAGACGGCGACCGAACATAAGGTTAGCCGGCGCTTCTTTTGTCGTAGCGTGGGGTGTATTCCGATAAGCAAGTAAGAAGCTGTTAAGGCTGGCCTGCAGGTTTCCAGTGCTAAAATCTTTCTTCATGGCACTCTTTAGGGACTGAACGAAACGTTCTGCCAAGCCATTCCAACTTGGGTGATAAGGCGCTGTTGTGACGTGGCGCGCTCCTATCTCTCGAACAAACGTCTGGAACTCGGCAGACTTAAATTGTGGCCCGTTGTCCGACACGATTGTTGCCGGATAACGGAAGCGGCTAAACATTTCGCGAAGACGATCAATGGTTGCCGTGCTAGTTGTGTTTTTCATGATGCACACCTCTGGCCATTTAGAATGCGCATCCACCACAACTAAGAACATTTGCTGCCGGAAGGGCCCAGCAAAATCGATGTGTACTCGCTTCCAGGGGGATGTTGGCCACGACCATGGGTGCAAAGGAGCACTGATAGGGGCACTACGCTGCTCCTGGCAAGGTTTGCATCCTTTGACGTGAGACTCAAGATCCGCGTCAATTGAAGGCCACCAAACATAGCTGCGGGCCAACTCTTTGGATCGCACAATACCTGGATGACCGTCGTGAAGTTCTTGTAGAACCAGAGATCTCAGCTTTGCAGGCACCACAACACGCATTCCCCACAGGAGGCAGCCTTGGTGTGTGGTCAACTGTGTTCGCCTGTCAAAGAAAGGCTTGAGCTCCACGTCGTCCGTAAGGTTAGGCCACCCCGTACTTGTGAGCTCGAGTACTCTGCAAAGAAGTTGGTCCTGCGAGGTTGCACGTGCAATATCTTTGTGTGTGACGGGCATTGATTGCAAGCGTAACGAGTAGAACGTTTCTTCTGCGTCACTAGCGGACTCCTGACGAACTGGCAAGCGCGACAAGCAGTCAGCCTCTAGATTTTCTTTCGCCGGTCGAAACTTCAAGGAGTACGTGTAGGCAGACAACGTCACTGCCCATCGTTGAAGTCTTGCTGCTGCCAAAGTTGGTATGCCAGACTTTGGGCCTAAAATAGTCTGCAGTGGTTTATGGTCCGTTATCAGGGTGAACGGACGCCCGTAAATATAGTAGTGAAACTTCTTAACGCCGAAGATGATAGCTAGCGCTTCTTTCTCGATCTGGCTATACTTCTGCTCAGCATCGGACAGCGTCCGTGAAGCGTAAGCAACAGGGCGAATGGTGCCATCAGCAAAAATATGAGAAAGTACAGCACCTACCCCGTAATGAGATGCGTCGCAAGCCATTTGAAGTGGTCTTTGCGGATCATAGTGAGCCAGAACTTCTGTAGACGCCAACGCAGCCTTAATGTCGTCAAAGGCCATTTGACACTCGCTGGTCCACGCCCATGCTTGGTCGTCACGCAGCAATTTGTACAGGGGATGGGCCAGCGTTGCCAGTTGAGGTAGAAATTTTCCGTAGTAGTTTACGGCTCCGAGCAAAGAACGAAGCTGCTGCTTGTTTTCTGGCGCTGGTGCTGCTATAATGGCATCAGTCTTGTCCGTCGTGGGATGTATGCCATCGGCACTCAACTTGTGCCCCAAGTAGGTCAATTCCTTCTGAAAAAAAGTGCATTTCTCAGCTCTTAATCGAACTCCCCGGCTTTCCAAACGGGTTAAAACTGCTTCCACGTTCTGCAGGTGTTCGGCTCTAGTCCTTCCGGTCACTAGAATATCGTCCAAATAGCATGCGACACCTTTGAGATCTTTGAGCATGGTGTCCATTATTCGCTGAAAAATACCAGGCGCCGAAGACACGCCGAAAGGTAGCCGGTTTACAGCGAACAGTCCTTTCGTCGTGTTGATCGCCAGAAGACGACGTGCCGGTTCCGCTAGCACTACCTGTTGATAGGCCCTGTTCAAGTCAATTTTGGAAAATTCTTGTCCTCCACTGAGTGCAGCGAAAATTTCTTCAACACGTGGTAAAGGATAGCGATCGGTGTCTAGCATAGGGTTCACCGTTGTCTTATAGTCGCCACACAGGCGGATATTTCCGTCTTTCTTTACCACCGGCACTACCGGCGTGGCATACTCGCACGTGGCTAATGGTGTGATCACACCCATTGACTGCATTTTGTCAAGCTCTTTTTCAACTGCTGGAACCAGTGCGAAAGGCACACTGCGCGCCTTCAAAAACTTTGGACGAGCGTCCGGTTTGAGAAAGAGTTCTGCCCTCTCTTCTGTGATGCATCCCAATTCTTCTTTGAAAAGGTTGCTGTACTTTTGCAAAAGCTTGCTCACCTCTACTTTTGCTTCCGTGTTCGTCGGCTCCCGTGCCGAGCAGAGCTTGTTGCAGGAAAATACAGCGTTCCAGTCGAGCCGCACGTGCTATAACAGCAAAGTCGGGATTATCCCAGTGATAAACACCGGGGCCGCACGTTTCAGCTTCGCTGGTTAACCATCTGTATGGAGTGCTCGGGCGGTGGTTTTTTATTTTTGATAATTGCAACTTCTGCAGTTCCAGCGAGGCTGAAGCCTTACTCAGGAGGATTATGCCTCCTTTTGCCTTGCCTTGCTGGCAAACTTTGTATTTTTCTGCCGAAATAAAAGGAAATAAAAATAAACGAAATATTGCCCAACACATAGACTCAAGCTAATTCCCCTGGGGAAATGCGCAGTTGGGAGCCGGACGTCTTAACCACTGCGCATTCGTGCAAGTTTGAACAGCGAAGCTGTTTCAGCCAGCCGTAATTTGTGGTTTGTGGTTCGGATCAAGAAACTATCAAGAAATAAAAGAAAACAAACTTTCTTGCCGAGACGGGATTTGAACCCGCGTACCCACGGTTCCAAGGCGAGCGTCGTAACCGCTAGGCATTACAGCCTTTCTTTTTGTAGCGTTAGCTACACTGGCCCAGCCAAGCCCGTTTCGCGCGGCACATCAAGAGCCGTGCTGCGCATGCGCAAGGATCAGTGATGTCACACGGCTTGCGCACCGGAGCCACCGGAGTCGGCACCTCTCGCGCACTCCGCCGCCGCCGCCGGTCTGCGCATTCCAGAGGAGTGACGTCGTAGCCGTGGTAGACGCACTGGCGCCGGCGCGCGCTCGCTGTGCAGTTGCCGTCTGACACTGCGCTGGAGCCGCTGCGCTTCTGACTGGCGTTTGCCATTGTGGTATAGCCATGGAGAAGGAGAGCGCAAATGCTGCTCAACAGCGCAGAAGAACGGAGAAGCTTGACTCATCGGATCCCGAAGTAGTTGCCTGGCAATTAGCGGTTGAGCGTAGGAGGAATGTACAGAAGAAGGCTAAACGTGCTGCGGAGACACTGGAGCAAAGGGACGAACGTCTAGCAAAGCGGCGTCGCCAGGAGGCTGAGCGACGTGCCCGACCACCCCTGCAGCAATAACAAAATGCCGTCGATGACGTCAAGGCTCGCCGATTGACTGAATATACTGTGAAACTCAGCGAAAGCGCCAGTGCGACTCGGACCTTCCAGACAATCTAGACAATCAGGAAAGCTAAGAATAATCAGCTGAACCTTTGCTAACGCTACGTATATCCTGGCATAGCCGAGCTAAGCCACTGCAACATTTTTTTCTTTACTTACTACAGCCACGCTTCCTGAACATTGCCTGAACATGCATTTATGCGAACCATATGATTGCGTTCGAGCGTCATCGTTTTCGTCCTCAGCTGGCACGTTCGCACGCTCGTGCTCTGCGCGGTGAAGTAGAGGTTTTGGGTGCTATGCTCGGGAGAGAGATAAAGAAAATGAGAGCGAAAGAGAGAGAGACGCATTCACAGAGCGGGTCTGCTGGGACGCGTTGTCGGAATTGCAACGCGGTGGAACGCCCTGTCGGCGTTGCAAGCTGCGCTATGCAACGCGCAGTGACGGCTTTAAGTCCGAGACGTGCGAAAAGAAATTATCATCATCATGAGTAATAAGATGCAAATGCTGGGCTACGATCGCCCTGCTTCGCCGTTTCAAGCGTTGCGCGGCCGAGTGCAAGGTTAAACGTTTTTTTTTTCTTCTTCTTCTAGGAATGCAAGCTAGGCGCAGGAATAAGGAAGGTGCTATTTGGGCAAGCACCTAACAGGCAGGAAGAGAAACGCATATAACCAATAAAAACATCTTCTCTCGCGGTTACTCTTGCGCCGAACACAAACATACGATATAGTTTAACCGAAAAATTACCTCGCAGACCTAGGACAATCTGTTTGTCGGTCACACATCCGACTTTGCAGAAGGTTATGTAGCCCTAACAAGATGAACGCATCATATGAAGAGCCACCAAGGTTGGTAAAAGATCAGAAACATGTTGATTAGTATGTGATATTTATGTATGTTATAAGTGCCCTTAGCAGGATGCCCCAAAAGACTACAAAATACAAAGCAATGATTTATGGTCTCTGCTGCTACACAGATAGGAGAGAGAGAGAGAGAGAGAAATAACATTTATTAGCCCCGAAGGAACTAAAGCCCAAGTCCGGGCCTCCTGGTAGGCTCATGCCTCCTGGCCCAGAACGTTCTTGACGTGCTGCACCAGAAGCGGCCACCATAGTTTTTCAAACCTTCGTGGGGGAGTGGTCCACTCCTCCCAGCTGCCAGGACGCTGGTTGTGTGGTAATTTGGAAAGTATTGTCTTTATGAAGATGGCGTTTGCAGGGCACTCTCACAAGATGTGTGAGAAGGTTGACTATGGAACAAGCAAACCTCTTCTTTCCATCGAAAGAAGAGGGTGTCAATTAGGAGGGGGTCAGTAAATTTATTTCAAGAGAAACCTTTTACGGTATTACTCCTGGAAGAACACGCTTTCCACGGATCTATCCCAATACATGTCGATTACTACATTATGAATATGGTGCAAGGTTGAAGGGCACAACAGGCAGTCTACAAAAGTGGTGTACAGTGACTAGCAGCACTGCACGGGCCGATGATTCAGCCCGGGCCCGGCCTGGGCCCGATTTTACGTCGCGCTACCCGCCCGAGCCCGACCAAAAGCTTTATGGCGAGACCCGGGCCCGGCCCGGGCCCAGAAATAATCTACGTTACCCGCCCGGCCCGGCCCGCCACCCCTTTACCTTAGGCCCGAGGCCGGCGCGAGCCCGGCTCGAAACCGGCCCGAACCCGGCCCGATACCGAAAAAGATCGCCAAGCGGCATTAAAAAAATTAACGAAGAGACTGAAAGGTATTTATTCTTGAGGCATAAATACATCTAAAATGCAAATTATGAACACCGTTTGAGTGGTCTGAACGCAAATACCAGTGCGCGAAGCAGTGCCAATGACCCGTCCGAGCAGTATCGCCAGCAGTTTCCAACGGCACAACCTTGATGCGGCCCAATCCACTTCTATCGCAGCGCCGCGACAGTATTTTTCCACGTCGGGCGCCACACTGCAAAGCATGCGCCGCCCCAGCCGCTCGTCCCACTCAACCGTATTCTAGTACACTATAGCCGAAGCGCAGCCACGACCACTGATCTCCACGCCATGACAGGTCCTGAGTGCAGCGCATGGATGGAGTAAATTGAGAAAGAAAGCTTCTCGTTCCTCCATGGTGCAGCGTAATGCGCTGCTGCTAGGCGGCCGGTTGAGAACATGCGTGCAATCATAGATGGACGCAGTGCCATATTTGAGCCGCGTGATGAATTATCTTATTCGTTTTACCTATTCGCCTTTGAAGAATCGGCAAGTCGCGAACGTGCTTACACCGCGCTGAAAGCATTAATTACATTTATTTAGGTAAGGAATACAATGGTATCCTTTGGTTTGAGGCGACTTCGGTCTTTCTGGACTTTTACATTCTGTTCGAACAGCGCAAAATACGACGGAAGAAGAAAAGGGAAGTACACAGGAGTAGCACTGCTAGCTTCCAGCTGCGCCCGGGTGACAGGTTTTTTAGAGTCGAGACGCGCGAGGATAACTCGCTGCACGTTACATGCACGCCACCAGAAAGTCCGAGCCCGGCCCGGGCCCGCGTCAAAGTACCCGAGCCCGGCCCGGGCCCGGGTCAAAAAGCCCATAGCCGTGACGAGCCCGGCCCGAGCCCATGAAAAAACTGCCCTACCCGGCCCGACCCGGCCCACGGGCCGGGCCGGGCCCGGGCTTTCGGGTAAGCCCGAGTCCGTGCAGTGCTCTAAGAGTGACTACACTAGCGCTGTCAAGCTGGAGATGCACGCGGACCCAGAATGGCAGGCTGACAGGGCCTCGCATACGCCAGGTGCTGCGATACGCCGGATTGCTTTGCATCTTCGGTGTGGGAAATCGAAGAGTATGCATAGCCTTCAAGCCCCAGCCCCCAATGAAAGGTTGTAAATTGCAGAAAATTCGATCACAAGAACCCAACGTGTTTGCAAAGAAATATTATTAGGAAATTTTTGTCCTGTTCTTACTTCATGTCGTCTTTCATGCTATTGCTGCATAGCAAGTATTGCCCACCTAGCCGAGAAACAAGTAGTGATATATTATGAGCGAAGGTTTTGCGCGTATACTGTCTGAAACTTCTTTCATCAACCTTGAGCAGTTGCAGACACGCTTTCATCGGTGCTGGCACAGTCGAAATAAGAAAAGCGGTCGATAATACACGAAACGATGGCATGGATAGCTTGTTTGAGGAATCCTCAGTTTATTTCGGTTTCGTTGCTCTGCAAACTCAGATTCCAATCTCCCGGGAAGCTCGTCCAACGTCCTTCAAGCTGAACGCGCTTATACAGTGATGTTTGAATACTCTACCATTCTAAGGCTTTACAGCTAACATTGCCGGGCGCGGATGTCTGTGTAAATTCCCTCAGGGAAAAGCAATTGACCGTAAGGTTTCCTAACAGCAACATGCATTGAATATACAAGAGTCCTTCTTTTTCCCCTCGAAGGAGGTTGCGCCATTGAAGAAGGGAAGTTGTTCGGAGAACTATTCGCCGTACAGCCCAGCGAGAAAGCAAGCAAAACCTAGACGACCCGCCTGCGAAATCTAGCCATGAGCGTTCGATGCCCTCACTACGTCTAACACACGAAGAGTTTGCCTGCGTACTTGTGTTGAAGTACCTCAGTGAGGCTTATTGACAAGGCGGGCATTTGCGAAATACTTTTTGCTCTCATGCTGCGCCTCGGGAATTAGAACGTTTGTCCTATTTCGGCTTTTCTGGCACCTAGTATGTCGGAATAGTGGCTTCTCGGCTTGATCTAATGATGTGGCAACTTTTTAAAGCCGTGATGAACAAACAGCGATTCACGACCTGAATGTGAAATGGCACGCATTGATTCGAACGGAAGGCTTTCCTACATCTCCAGTTCGATCTGTTATTGTGTGTTTTACTTCGCTTGTATTGCAACAGCCAAGCGTTTTATGTCTGTCTATTTTTTTTTCTTCTTGCAATTCATTCATTGGAACTGTTTTCAATGCTATATTTTTGTTTTATAAGGACCACGGCTTTGAGCCCTCCCGTCAAGAAAGCAAAAGTGCAAGACGCGAAATGTTCCTGGCATTGTACTTAGAGATGCTATAGTATTTATTGTTTTTTAGTTATTCAAGAGGCATCATCCTGCGTGTTTACTGAAGCGCTAATGAAGAAAGACGTTCTGGATATTGAAACGCTCGTGTAAACACATGCTCACTCTTTTTATTTTCTTTTTTTTTGCGGCAAGTCGCATACCGGCAAGGTATACTTGAATATGGCCCTAGACTTCTCAAAGAAGTAAAAGAAAACTCTGGACCTCTAGAGCCAACACGTGCGCTTTTGTAATATGCCTTATAGCTACAACTACAGGGAAATTTTTAATTAATATCTTCCTGGGCACGCGTGTGCTAAATTGTCTAGAAGCGGTCGTCTTTTTTGCTAAAGCGGATTTCCAGCTCGAGAGCTCGAGAGCAATCAACTGGCACCATTGAAGTTCACCGCTAAACTATGAGTGCTTGATTCAAATACATTAGTTGACAGCGTTCTATCTGCAATCGACGTATTGAGTGGTGCGTAGTATTTCGCGGCAATTCGAAAACAGTATTTCAATAAAAGCAAGTGCTTATATCACACTGCAACTAAATATCCCAGCGTTTTTTTCTTTTTTTAATAAGCCTCGATATATGTTTTCCCTGCATTATTACACGTTTCCTCCTGCAGTCTTACACTCCCAAGCCATCAAGAGTGTGAGTAATTACAAAAGAATGTTCCACCATCCCTGTTTTTACATCTCGGGTTGCTCTCTCCCACTAGTCCTTTACTCGCGTAGATGTTGCATACCCCTCGTAAGTAGGTGTTAATAATTTTTCCCAGCGCCACTGTCCGGAAGAGTCAGCGACGTCGATACTGAAGAAAAATGCAACGTAGCTGCTGCTGCCAGGGTCAGCTAGCTTCAACATCTGAGTCCTAACCCTAGCTCCTTACGCAGGCGTTCGCAGTTCACAGGAACATAAGCTAGATCAGCAAGAAACTACATATAAATTTGTGTTTGACGTCACTACAACATTTCTTTTGCGACAGTATGTTTACATTGTAGTAATATTTACCCTGAGCTGAGAAGTATCTTCTGCTGGTATCTTCTATTCTCTAGGCTGTCCATGTTACGATGTCTGCGTGTACTCCCATGACGAGGCTCTGCGTAGTGACTGCTTCAAAAACTTCAATTCTGAACGCTTACATGCAAAAACTACAATCTGATTTTGAGGCACGCCATAGGGAGGGAATTTCGATATACTTTTTACTACGTCAAATTCTTTAACGTGCATCTAAATCTCACTACAAGAGAGTCCTCGCATTTAGCCCCAATCTAAATGAGGTCGTCACGGCCGGGATAGAACCCACGACCTCGTGATCAGCAGCGCAATGCCATAGCCTTTGAGTTAGCGCGGCAGGTCGAAGTGCTTCCTCCCAATCTGCCCTACTACTGAAGCTAAGGGTTGGCTGGGGGAACGTGTGCGAACGTCTATAGAGACAAGGACGTGTGGCCTGTCCATCGTGTACGTTTTGCGGTTGCTGCGAGCCGCTTCAGCACCAGATAATAGAGTGTCCCGCTTTCAGTTCCGAGCGCATGTCGCTCGTGAGGGACTATCACCCTCTTGGCCTGCGGTTTACGACACTGTACGAATGTTTGTACTCCAGTGGTTGTGCGTCTCGACGCGATCGGGCTCATCGCGCTCTCCTTACTTTTCTAGAATTAACTAACTTAGGTTCACGTTTGTAACTCAGAGACTGTTTCTTCTATTTCACGTTGTTTTTTTTTTTTTTTTTTTTTTTGTAGCGTGACCTGCAGTGACCGGCCCTACTGTGTGCAATCTGTACTTTGTGTTCTACTTTATTATTTGAGATTTGGCATCTTCCTCTTTCTTTTCTCTTTCCTCCCCTTCTTCCTATCTTCCATTTCTAAGTTTCTAACTCCTCCTTTCTGAAGAGTAGGCAGGCGTTGTGCCCCTTCCGGTGGCAGTTGCCAGCCTGCTTCTCGCTTTCCCTTTCCTGTCAAATGTATACATATATGTGTTCAAATCAAATAATAATAATAATACTTTTTTTCTCCAGTATCGAAAACTTGAAGCTCATAGCTTCTAAAATTAACGTTACAAAGTGGTCCAAATTTTACTCTGAAAAGTGGGCACTGATGATACATGCTTACGTAATTTTAAATACCTCACTTCACCGTGCCCCTTAGAAACACACTGCCTAATCTTCCAGTATGTTCCGTCATAACGTACTGTCCAAGCAGGACTCTACAGAAATGTGTGATAGCTTTCTACCACAATAGTTGCATTCATATATTTATTGTAATCATTCAGCTGGAGGTCTGCTGGTTTGTTCCGCTTTTCTTTAATTATTAGCACTCTTGCAATCACGTGTGCATAAATTCTTACATTGAGTCACCCGTGTTCGAAGTCAAATGATCATTATTTTATTCCTTAATTTACCAAGCCATTGTCATTTTGATTTATTTTGGATCAGTTAGTACGTGAGGTCTTTGTTAGCAATGAACAGGCTTAAGTAATCAGCAGAATGTACGCTCTTCACCTTTCAAATATGTCAATGCCTCCGTAACTCCCGAATGGCTCATACTTGTTTCTATTTCTTAGTCGTTCAGAGGTTTGGCTGTGCTTTAGCTAATTTGTGCGAGTAATAACCGGCATCGTTGAGAAATCACATGGAAATACACGTCACCCTTGTCGTAATAAAACCTTATTTAAAGGTGATAGCAAGTAAATGAAGATTTTATTGCCTTCTTTTAGGAACATCTTGTACTGCTGTTGCATTTCTGTCAGCAAATGCAATTTCTGTTTGTATGACACATGACACAGTGACAAAAGCGAACGCGGAATAAAGTCACCCCCACCAGCGCCTCCTCTATTTAAAAAGAGAGGAGGCGCTGCACCCACACTTGCAAGCGACGATGAGCCAAACTCGTCTTGTTTCAATAAATACCGCAAGAACTGCGTTCCAAGTTAGTGCTGTTGCCGGGATATGTTCGCACTTTTCCGGCTATTGCTTTTTTTTCCGTCTTGCACAGCCCGACAAAGAGCGTCGCAACGCGAGCTGTATAAATCTGTCCACTCGCACTGATAACGAGGAAAGCGACGCCGCGCCTGCAAATTCGTGCGCCAACCGCATACATCATCGCCGCAGAGCCCGCTCGCGAATCTACTCTTTAATCGCGTCGCCACCTCCCCTGGACTACAATGCAGCGCTACGCCCACGGGCACCCCGCAATAATGCATGCACTCAGGCACGCCAGCACGCGCTCCCACTATAGCGTGCCGAGACCCACCACCGCCGTCGGCGCCGGCGTGCCAGAAAGCGATTCACTGATTCCTCCTTCCGCGGCAGCCTACAAATACACAAGCGGCATCTGAATGTAGGAGGCGACCGTTTGCAAAACAAAAGGTATACAGACTCGAGCACGGTGGTAGGATCCCCGATGCGGCAGCGTTTCTGACGAACGTGACTCGAATTCTCGGGACGGATGTACATAAAGATGTGTACGGTGGCGACATAGCTGAGGATGGCTGGCTGATGCTTGGCGCGCGGGCCATTCTCTTGCGAGCCCAGAAATACACGAAAGCCGGAGACCTGCTGAATGCGAGCGTGCGCTGCGGCCGGAGGAGGACCCCGGCGGAGGCATAAGACTCGGTGCGTCGGAACTGCTCGCGCGTATATGTATTTGCTGCCCGATCCCTGTCGGTAGCGAGCGTGTATAAACCATGGCGTAATATAGCGACGCGTCGCCGGCGCCGGCAGGAGCGGCCTGGCCGGATTATTGTTCTCCTCCATCTTATTCACGGTGACACTGCAGGCGCTCCCCAAATTAGGCGACGGCGCTGCTTTGCGCTTTGCCTCACAGGTGCCAGGAAAACTTCCCGTGTCTGACTCGCGAGTGCTAGGCCGCCTGCCGTGCATCATCAAGTAGGAGAATTAGGAGATCCGCTGTGCAGCATTTGAAGATGTGTCGCACGAGTGTCTAATGAGAGTGCGGGAAGAAGTGGCAGGTTTTCCGCAGGATATGCCTCGAAGTGCATCGACATTTCCATCAATCAGTGATAAATGCAAATCGCGCGCGCGCGCACGCACACACACACACACACACACACACGCACGCGCGCACGCACGCACACACACATGCGCGTGAACACATATAAGTCAATTGCAACGATGTATTACATGCTAAGCAACACGCATCATTTGACACGAGCTTTCTTCATAACACCGTGCGTAGATTTTGCTCAATCATTTGGTTACCTATAGGCGACATACCAGGCATAGGTTAGTACAGATGTGTCGCCTATAGGCAATGAAATGACAGTCATAGGTTACTACTCCAGTATCTCATTAAAGCATGTTTCTCTCTCTCTCTCTCTCTGGGTTACTAGTCAACGACAGTACTTCAGTGTTGCTTTTAGCGCTGATATCGATTCCTGCCAGTAGTTTTGTAATATCCTGGCTACGTAAAAAAAATAAAAAAAGAAAACAGTGTTGCGTAAATGTCGGTGAAAGCTGGTCGAAAAGAAGAGATGTGTTGGATGAAGCTCATAAAAAATTCAGGCATGTGCTGTTGAAAGCGGCCCGCAGACACAACTATACAAAAAAGAACACGAGAACAGCGAGGATAAGCAGAGCTCTCGATTTTCTTTTATTACTTGAGAGGACAAAGTTTCCAACTCCATAGCGCAGGGAAAAGCAAAATTGCGGCATCCCACACCAATCCTCCCTGTCGCAAAAACCGCATGGTCGCGCGCCCGCTAAAGATTGATGAGCTACTGGAAAACACGCAACGCTTCTCCCCGTGTCTTGTCTCAGGAAACCGAAAAAATTCTCACCGCATGCCAAGGAAAAGAAGACAGTGGTCTTTTCCAATTCCAGGCGGCTCCTCAGTATTACATCCTGTCTTTTTCTTTTCCTCTCCAGCGAAAGATGGGACGCAAAAAAAAACGTTATTTTCGAGACGCGCCGAACGAAGGAAATCTACTGTCGCGCATAACGTGCGATGACTGCGTAGCAGGCTGCGGCAGATACGTCTTTCTGTTTCTGGATATCTTCTCGCTCCGCCGAATCGGTTTCGCCATGACGAACATAGACATGCCGCACGAAACCTGCGTGGGTCAGCAGCCACGATGATAAACCGACAACTGGAATCGACACGATTCCTCGGTCGCTCGCAATGGCGCCCCGCTGCTTGCGCAAGAACATTCGAATTCAGTCCCCTTAAAGCCGCTCGTGTTTATCTCAGACTCAAACATTTGTGAAAAACCGACTCCGGGTGCTATCCGAGAACGCGTTTAACATGCTTTAGAAGGTCGTTATTTTTTACCCCACGTTGCACTGTATTACGGTTGCGCTCCCCTTAGACGTACACGGGAGCCAACCGATACTTCGAGCGCTACTGCCGCAAGGACAATTTTGGAACCCCGTGCAGCGTCTGCGACCCTTTCTGATCGCAAGGGAGCAGCGCTTGCGTCCAGAGTTGCAGCGTCTCAACGACAGCGTCTCAAAACGCTAGCTGTCATGAGGGAAGAATGCCAGAACGCTCCTCTTACCACCGGTAGCACCGCGCCAATTTTACCGCTGTGTTAAACTGCATTTTATTGCGATAGCAATTATATGGACACTCAAAAGCAGATTTCTGCCGTCGGCGTCGCCGTCGCCGTCGCCGTCGCCGTGAGGTTCCGTATGATGTCATTTGGAGATGAAATCGTCGCCGCGCGCCGAACGCTGTATGTGCGAGTGAAAGGGCGCGAGGGGCGCGTCTTTCACGGGGAGTGAACGCGCGGCGGAGAACAAACGCGCGTTCTGCGCCGTGCTCGCTTAAGGGCTGCAGAAGTAGGCGTCTCTTTTCTCCTTTACAATCACCATATATGTAGAGCAAACGCGCCTTCTTCAGACGCGCGAGAGGCCGTGGGGGAGGGGGAGGGAAGGGAGGCGACGTTTAGCTGCGGCACCAAGTGCCTATTTATATCAGAGGCTCCAGCAACAGTCACCAACGCCGCACGCATTTTGAGCTAACGCGGGCAAAACACCGATGGCGTCGACAACAGTTCTGCGTGTTGTTTCTACCAAAGCCGCTCACCTTACTTGGTATGACATTGCTGTGTTGCTATCGTATTCATTGCTTCGCCCTTAGGGCGAAACTGTGACATTTTTTTTTACGGGATCGGCCAACGAAAACAGTTAGATAGTCACAAGAAATCATGGTTAGTTCCCCAAAAAATGCTAAACGCCTTAAACAGTTTGAAGGCGATACCATTCCTAGTTGAGATCGATGAAATACAGTCTTCCTGGGTGAGTTGT
This sequence comes from Dermacentor silvarum, assembly GCF_013339745.2. NCBI lineage: Eukaryota > Metazoa > Arthropoda > Arachnida > Ixodida > Ixodidae > Dermacentor > Dermacentor silvarum. Next base: position 233,068,454 of record NC_051155.1, read on the forward strand.
AGGTGATAATGGCGTCTATGAATCATACAATATATTCTGAGAAGCCTGCAGAGCCTAAAACGACAGCGTCTACCTCTTAGATCAGAGGCGCAGCATCTCAACCACAGCGTCTCAAAATTCGAGTTGCCACGAGGAAAGAGTGCGAGAACGCTCCCCTCACTAACGGTACCGGATTTATAGATGGTAGAGAGCCTACATGCAACGCAGCGTTACATGTAGGCTCCCTATATGGATGGATGCTATGAGCGTCCCCTTTTATTGCGATAGCAATTATATGGACACTCAAAATCAGATTTCTGCCGTCGGCGTCGCCGTCGCCGTGAGGTTCCGTATGACGTCATTTGGAGAAGAAATCGTCGCCGCGCGCCGAACGCTGTATGTGCGAGTGAAAGGGCGCGAGGGGCGCGTCTTTCACGGGGAGTGAACGCACGGCGAACAACGCGCGTTCTGCGCCGTGCTCGCTTAAGGGCTGCAGAAGTAGGCGTCTCTGTTCTCCTTCACAATCACCATGTATGTAGAGCAAACGCGCCTTCTTCCGACGAGCGAGAGGCCGTGGGGGAGGGGGAGGGAAGGGAGGCGACGTTTAGCTGCGGCACGCAGTGCCTATTTATATCAGAGGCTCCGGCAACAGTCACCAACGCCGAACGCATTTTGAGCGAACGCGGGCAAAACGCCGATGGTGTCGACAACAGTTCTGCGTGTTGCCGATGCTGCTGCATGTCCAAGTTTATACAGCTGATAAAGTTAATATCATTACTCCGTATAGCTCTCTACAAGTTTGCTATCGCAATTGATGCTTCGCCTTTCAGGTGAAACTGCGACAACTTTTTTAAACTGGGTGGTGGGTTGTGCCAACGAATCTCTTGTTCTTATTTTGGCGAATGTCCTACCTATCTTTAAGAAGAACACACACAAAGAAGTTCCAGCATGAAACTTTCTTAACCACTACGGGGAACCTTGTTTTTGTACGCCTCCGTTGTTTGTGGTCTCCCTACTTTTCTGCCACCAAACCTCCACTCGCCTGTTACTAATCTCTATTGCGGACATGTTTACTTTGCCCCTGCTATCCCTGGACCCAAGGGCTTGAAGGAGGCCATAGGAGCCTAAACTGACAGCTGGGTGGATATCTTCACATTCTAATAAAACATGTTCCATCGCTACCATCACTGCCGATGATGATGATTTTTATTGGCATCCCACTTGAAACGGGGATGCTTGAGTTACTCAGGTATGTCCTCCACGCTTTTACGCATTGATCAACCATACGAGCGCTTTTCCAGGTACACCTGTCTCTCTCTCCCCCCCCCCCCCTCCCCCCATGTTTAAATTTCGAATTATATTTTTTCTACACTGTCACCGTCCTGCGCCGTTTTTTTTTTTTCACACAAGATCCACACCGAGACAGTCCAAAATCCCAGACGCCAGGATACCTTTTTCGGCGCCTTGACCACACACGGTCTCGCCAATTCTGTATACCGCCGTGACGACGCCTAGGGCGAACTAGTGAGGCTAACGTCCCTTGACGGACCAAGCTGCTCCCTGTCAACCGCAAAATTACCCGATGCCTTGATGCTACGCTACTCAAGTCATGCTTTCAACTCGTATTGTGACCTGCACACTGACCGGCTCTTCAGGGACGCCAAACGCACGCCGACCACGACTCCTCCGAACGCTCACTCGCCTCTCGCTCCCCCAACCTCCTCTGACGGTTTTTTTTTTCTTTTTTATAATTTTTTTTGTCACTTTCTCGCTCTCCCGCTCTTGTCCCCTCGTCTTAGAAACCGCGCCTAGCCAGTCAAGCGCCGGCGCTCATTTTCTTTTCAGTCTCTCCCTTTACAGCCAGCCACAGCGGACATCGACGTGACGTCACTCCACTAATACTTTAAAACTAACCCGCCGAGGATGACGAGGCCGCCTTTGACGAAGATAGGTCCTCCTATCGAAACGTTGGCCAGCCTTTCTGAGGCACCTTATCCCTGTTTATAATCCTTATTCCTCGTGTGCTACTCCATTATTCAGCCATCTTTTTTGATTTTGGATTTTCAGGTATGTTATACATGCTTTTCATACTAGCATTTTTGTATGCATCTCTATAACGTTTTTCTTTCTTGTTTTTTTTTTCCTTTTTCCCCTCTAAAAAAACTTATCTACCTTGTCTACCTTCGCTACCCATGCCTGTAACGAATCCGGTCGTATCAGTCTCTTCCCTGCTTTTTTCCCGCCAATACTCTAAACGTCTCTTGCTTATCTCGGCTGCTGACCGGTTGATGCTTCCATCCACTTTAAATCCAAGCGCTTCTGGAAGGTTCACGCTACTTACTGGTCTCACTGGGTGAATTACTTCGCATTCTATAAGATGTGCTGAATGGTCTCCAGATTTTTGGTGCGGCATACACATGCCTCATCTTGTTGCGAGTATTTGCTCCGGTATGTTTTTGTCTTTAGGCAACCAGCCCGAGCCTCAAACAGCAAGAAACTTCCCTTAGTGCTATCGCAGTGTACCACCACATGGTGGTAGCACCACCGCGCGGTGGTATATGCTGCATAGTGGTCGCACCGGTACCAGTGGGCGTATAATAACCAGCGCGGCCGAGTCTGTCCCTCACATTTCGTGGATGGTGCTTCAACAGAGCCATCACAGTACACAGACTAAATGCGAGATGGATGTGTGCCTGTATTCTTTATGATGATGATGATAAAAATGTATTTATTGTAGGATGGCTTATAAAAATGCGGGGGCCGTGGAATCATTGCTCTTTACTGGAATTTTACTATAACTGCAACGAGAGTACTCATGACTTGCCGTTCATTCTGCCGGTGCGTGCGTGTTTCTCAGCAGCACGTGCACGTTTTTAACATTCATGATGGAGCTCATTATGGCGAGAACCTGCTAGTGTTGGATTTGAGCACTGTCCATATCTTTGGTGGGTACCTCGAAATCTGGTGTTTGACGTTGCTCTTTTGGGGCGCTCAGCTGCGGTGTATAGCGCAGATCTTAAATCGTCTAAAGCAGTGGGGAGGCCACATTGTCATTCGCGCTCTCAAGTTAGGTTGCCATCGATCATTGCAGGTTGCAAACCATTAAATGGAAAGGCTGCCAGGTGGCTCTCGCAGTAGATTTTTTCTTCTCCCGGACACTGGTGATGGCCGAAGTGATACCGCTGCACATTAGCCATGGCCTGTTTGTGCGATGTAAGGCCTCACAATCCCTCGGGAACTACCAGCTTCTTTTATGCCCAACTATCAACTGTTCTGGAATTTCGAGTATTACTGAAGTGGCACGCTGGGAAAGCGAGGTGAGATAGGATAGCACGGGGAGGAGGTCGGGGCTGCAAGTTATGCCCTTAAGTGCGCTGGGCGGCATGCGTCAGGAGTATGCTACCCCGAACACTTTGTGCATGCACACGGCACATTTGCCGCAAATTTCACTCACGATTCCGAGCTTCGAGCACTTCCAACACTGCAGTGGCATCGGCACGAAACGTAGAACGACCTGCCAAAAATATCTGAGCTTCGCATGATAAGCAAGGAACACGGCCGCATTGAACGCGAGCTTCCTAACGCACGATTTTCAGAGTGACTAACGTCTAGTATTACATAACCCTTTGTCGGCGGTTTGATCAAAGGTCGCGCTCGCATGTGGACTCATCGTAGTTAATAACATTTGTGAGTGTCCAGTAAGTTGTGTCAGTGCGCTTCTAATACACTTTGCTTTCGAGGTCAGCTGCAAGTATGCTTTTGTTTCTTTCTCGCCTTTCTTTTTTATGACTCTGATCACATTTGAAACCATGACATCAGGAAAAACGAATGCACCTTACCTATTTAGCCGATTCAGGTTGTAGGTGGGTGTTTCGAGCTCAGAGGAAGGTACGAACTAAGAAGCATCTCCTTCCGCTAAACGTTGAACTGCTCGAAAAGGAGGAAGAACTAATGAGCTTTCTTTACAGATTTCATTTGATAACGGCAGCATTGCCACCGTAATTTTACAAATCTTCTTAGAAAGCAAAGTACAGCAAAGCATCCTCGCTGTTTTCGTCATTCACATGATCATTGCGCTTCCTTGCCATAATTTTCGCCCACTTACGTGACAGATTAAGACACCCAAGTGGTTCTGCTGCCCTCGCAGGGACAATATCTGCGGTGTCTCCCACAAATATAGGCAAACGTAATAGAAAACGCCTGCACAGTCATAAACAGTGTAATACGTAGGCACATGCAACGGGATAACCATAACGCACCCAACTTAACTAAACTACATTAAAAAAAACGCACACAACAGAAAGCAACAAGGCACATGTGGGAGGTTATAACGAGAAGTATACGTTACTTAAAGAAAATAAAACAAAGGTTTCGCAGGAGAACAAGAACCTTCTAACAATCAGCGTGATACAAAAAGACCGTTCCTTAGACTCTGCAGGGGATTTGAATACTCCTGTTTGCAATGTCAGCTCGAATGCCATCCTGACCTGACCTCCTTCCGCGAGCAGATATCAATCAATATTTTCCCGTGTGCGTCCACGTGACTCTCCGAAGCCAGAAACATATCGAGTATTCTTCAGTCGCGTATACAAATAAAGAAACGTCGTTCGAAGCGTTAACTGTAAAATAAACAGAAAAGAAGCGTGTTTGTGTCGCTCCCACAGTGCTAATCATCGGTTTTGTTCTAGATCAATCAGCGCACTAATCTAGCGCGAAAGTGCCGCGAGCGAGCGCTTATACGTACTGCGCAGTTCGTTCATCAGCGCGGTGCGAGGCGCGCCTGAAAAGCGGCCCCTTTGTGCACCTAATCAAAGAACCCGCATTCACCCAAGAAGTGTGCGCGCGTTTCACTGTGCGATGTGAATGTTCGCGCAGGCATCGCCTCATCTGGATCTCAATTGCGGCGCGAAATAGTTTCCCATTATATTACGAGCAGCACTTTAATATTAGGCAGTAATTTCCCGCGGCGCTTTTCTGAACGAGTGCGAGCTATCGAATTGTTTACGTGAGTAGGACTTCAATATGAAATTTCGTTTTGATTCGAAAGTTTGAATTGTGGTATAAAACGTTTCCTGCGTGCAAGTTATACGTGCATGTATAGTTCGTTATGTACAATAAAATCTAACAAGTATCTATGGCGCCGATTATAGATCCACAGATGGTAGTCAGGCGGGCGGCTTGTCAGGCTGATAGGTCTGATACGTCCGATTGCAGTCCGATACAATTCTACAAGAGTAGTGGCAGATCGACGGCAACGAGGGCAGAATAGGCAGGTTGCGCCGAAGGCGGGGCTACGGTCCGCAGCGCCTCCACATGTTGCAGCTTGCGTCAATGGAGCAGCAACACGCATCCTTCTTAACGCAACCTCCTCGTGGCTGGAAAGACCGGGCAGGAGGTGTACTTCCTTTTTTTGATAGTCACGTGAGCGCGGGGTGTTGCGAGAAGAGCGACAGTGGATATATAACTGGCGGTTGGTGACTGGATGCGTCTGCCTGGATGTCTCGTGATGAAGATGAACGTGGTATCCAAACAATTCGTACCGTGGATGGGAGCATCGGCACTTCTCGATGCATTTTGTCGGCGAAAGGCGACCCGTTCATTACATTGCGATACGGGCTCGTAACACTGGCATCGACAAAAAAAAAAAAAAAAAAAGCCTGGACATTGCCGATGTATGTCTAAAATCAAGTTGCTGCAATCCTTGCTCCTCTCTGATTCGTGTTTTGAAAGCATTTACGTCTTGCAACTCGGTCCGGCTGCGCAATCAAGTGTATAAAGCTCGATTTGTTAGAAATACTAGGGAAAATAAATATAGTGCCACTGGGGAATTGTTTCGCGTATGGGCCTTTCGTAGCTATGCCCGAAATTTTAGTCATGTATGGTGCGGAGACGTAATTCACGACAATGTGTGTTCCATCTAGTCTCATGTGGTGTCTTCTCACGCTGTGTAATCTAGTTTTCATTCAATGTGGACAAATATTGGATCAATAGGACGTTCCGTGCCTCTGACGGGCTGCCTAAATGTCAACCTGCAAGCTTTTCTAGCTCGCTGTTGATCCTGAAAGCGAGCTTCTAGAACATAGCACCACTGGCGTCATAAGAAAGCAAGACCAAAAAAAAAAGAAAAAGCAGCATCTCGAGACGCGAAACTGAAGGATGCAAGCGAAAAAAAAAAACAATTTTCTATCTCTTGTTCCCCGGCTTTGTCAGACATGACAGAGGCGCGCCGGAGCAAACAACCGCACACAGAAAGACAATCGACCGACGACGCCCACACGCTATTGGACACACACAACCCCGAAACAGTCAGTCAAACAGGCAAACAAACAAACAAACAAACAAGCACGGTGCGCACGCGAGCGAGCGCGAGACATCGACTCGTGATCGATGCATAGCGCTGAACAAAGCGGTCCGATGCAGACGACACTGGCTGTCTAGCGGCGCCTCGATATCCCGAATCCGACCGAGGCGTATCAATGATCCGAAGGGCTTTGCCTAACTCGCTTCTTTTTTTTTCCGCATCTATTTCTCTCATCTTTTACTTCTGATTCAGTTTTGGGCTCTATTCTTTTCTTATATTGTTCGGCGACACACATACCACACTGCGGCAGCCGTGTCTCGGGGCTGGGGGGAAAAGCCACATAACCTCTGTAAGGACTCGCCCTAACCCTGCGTCGTTGCCTTCCTTCTCTTTCGTTCACTACCGGGGACCGCTTCTGGCCTCGGTGTATTCACTCCTGACTCGGTGGAGCTTTCACCGAGTTCCCCGGCATGGTTGCGTGCTTTTGTACTGCATCGGCATTACTTCCTTTTTTTTTCCTAACGCTGTTGCTGTCACCGTTACCTAGCTCGGATGATTTCTTCCTGCATTCTCCCAGCAGCAAAGCACTGCGGGCCACGGGCATGACAATGACGATGACAATGGCGATGCCGATGCTACCCGGCGTGCCTCCCGAGCTGCATTCCCGAATTGGGTGCCGAAGAGAGCTAGCTTGGTGGTATTGATTGAGCAATGCGGCTGCCTGCGACGACAAATCTTTCCTCTTTTGTTACGTAAAAATCATCAGGTTCACTCATCTCCGACAGCGGTACTTTGGTGTGTCTTTTTTTTTTAATAATATTTATTTGCTCTCCAGGCTCTGAGAAAACCGGTGTGCACGGTATCACAAACAAAAGTGCGTCTTTGATCAGAAAGTGGACGAACTTGCATTAGATGGCATTGAAATTATTGCTTAGTTCCAGAACAATTGCGGCTGAACTCTGAATTATTAAATGATGACCTGCTTCACGGAATACGCGAAGCAGTTGGTGTCACGCCAACACGTAGGATTAGTTTCTGCTTTTGTAAACATGCTTATCTTTCTAGAGCTTTCTTTTCGGGGCTATAGAACCAGTCGATAGAAAATATCTGTCTAGCAATTTTAACTTTAAGAAACAAGGTTTAATTCTATATATATAGTTGCTAAATCTCTGCGTCTTCTAGAAAAATCACTATTTTATCATATGGTTTAGGCAATTATACATTTTCACCAAGTTCCCAGTGCCATCAAGTCAAATCAAATGAAATCAAATATACTCACTCACTCTCACTCACTCACTCACTCACTCACTCACTCACCCACTCACTTGGTTGGTCGGTCGGTCGGTCCATCCGTCCGTCAGTCCTTTCGTCCGTCCGTCCCCGAATCCCCACAAAAATTTTTTTCAAAATTTTGTGTATTTGTATATTTAATCCACAACGATAACGAAATGTGCACAAACTTTGATAATCAGACCTGATGACGAAGTAATGATAAGAGACCGAGCTATCCTACCTTCATCCTGTCCTGCTAGGCCACGTTCCTGCGTCCCTCATGACCCAGTTCATACGAGGCCTATCTTCCCCCGTCTCGCCAGTTGTCGGGGAAAATTCGCTTCGCGCGTGTCGACGCCTTCGCTGCCCGGCTTCCCTGTCGCGTTATGGCTTCAATAAATAGGATTTCGCGAAAGATCATCCCCAGATTTACTGCGACCTCGCGAACCTCATTTCCAGCGTGCTTAGCGTTGAACTTAGGCGAAGAATGGGATATCCGCTAGAGCGTGCTTGTGAAACCGCTATTCTTTTTGTTTTCACTCCATTCCGCGACTCAGTTCTAAGGCCCCTTTCGGTGAAATGGAATAGTTGCGAAACAGCAGAAATGGCTCTCAGCGGGCGGCGAAGAAAAGTAGATTTCTGATCGTGGATGAGTAACTATAGCTGCTGATTATTTCATGTGTGATGAATGATAGGGGGGGGAATGAGATGAGACAAGCGCCACTAATCAGGTCGCACCCTAGGTTTGCATTAAATTGCATAATCCTGCATAAACACTACTAATGACGTAACCAAGCGGAAACATTACTTTACTTTGCTTATTACCTTACGGTTCCTTTGTTTAATAACTACTGGCTACAGATAAGACAATTACGATACCGTACGAAAAGAAAAACGTGCTTCTGGTTCCGCAGATGAAAGAGTTGTTTGAAAGCACACTTGCTAGACAATTAAGACGTGGACATGAAAAGAATTAAATTAGAAACGTATGGCATCTTGCTTTGAAGTTCTGAAGTTTCACACGCCTAAAGTAGCGCCTCTCTCAGTAAGGAACTGCACCGAACAAGCCTCAAGATTAGCTTAATACTTTTTTTAATTCTGTTCCCGCTCCTCCTGATGTTTTCTTTTCCTCCTTTTCAGCATTGAGATTTATAACTGAAGGAAACGAAAATGAACAACGTGTGTCCCATACGGCTTTTTAGAGGAATTAAATGTGATCTCGGTGCACAAGTCACCAGATATACAAGATGCTACGCTTACTAACACAGCGCAGAATAAAGCAAATAAGGCGAAATATTTGTGAAAGGTGATATGCACAATCGGCGTGAATGCTCTGTGGGAATCATAATACCGCTAAGCACAATTTTCCATGACCACCCTCTTCCGTTATTTGATTCCGTTTTGAACGCCAACAGATATTGAATTTTTCATGCTGATAATGGCTCGCCATTTAAGGTGGTGGTACGCGATTTATTCGTGGGAAATATTAATGTCACTAGTAGACCATTTTTGACAAAAAAATTAATAAGATGTTCTGACGCAAATGATGTCGTTCGTAATAATATTTTTGTATGATATCATCAAAACGTCCCTCCGTAATAAAAAGAGGAATCTCTCAATATTCTTACAGAAAGCAGACTAGAGTGTGTAGTGTTGAGGGGTCTTTTCTCCTCACCTGGACAGGTACAGTTTGACAGACTAATTAATGCCTGTACAAAACACCTATCAAACGACGACGAAGTAATCATTTAAATCAGCACGGTTTTCCCGTCTACATATACGAGGGGTAACTTTAGTCGGCTGCATACACCAATATCTGACAATGCCCTTGTACAAGTATCAATCAATCAATCAATCAATCAAACAGCGTTTGCGAATTATACCTTTATATGCTCTCCTCGCCGTCTGCAAGCACAAAAAGTAGCAGGCGAACTTACCGCAGTCGCCGCTCCGCGTTCGCAACAAGGCAACCGTACGGAACCTTATTCGGTTGTATCTCGGGCTCTTTAGGTCATCCCGCGTTCAAACAAATTCGCTTTACCTATCACTATAACCACAATGGTATTATGGCTGAAGCGCGTTCCCTGAGGTATGCACTTTGATTAGTAACAAAACGGGAAGGAGTTTAGGACGGTCAGTGCATCTTTCAGGTGGCGCTACATGATCACTTCGATGACTTGCAATCCACGCTGAAAATACGCAAAGAATGTTCTCCATATGGTTGCCGCACGCGATATCTGCATTGCTCTTTCTTGTGCATCTATCAAGGAAGCACATTTCATCTTGGCACTGGTGTCCGTTCCGTGCAACCAGTTATTGATATTTCGGTAATATAACCTATTCTCTTCGAACATTGCATCCTTATTCGCACACTCTCCGCAAAAGTCATCTCCGCAACATGGAGTAGAAAACATTGAGAATAAAACATACCCTGGCAGACATTCCAAGACGGTTAATGCTACATATCGCTGTCAGAGGCTAGAGCACTCTCAAGAAATCGGTCACTCCAGGAGTGATGTATTGCAGTGTGTTCAAACAGCAATAGCTACTGCTGAACATGACAACAAAGTATGATAGCATTCGATAGTGTGCGAAAACAAAAAAAAATGCTACGTTCGAAACCTCTGCCCAGCGGGATAATAATAGTGCGTTTAAATACGTAGTATGCTTTAGTAGAGGATGCCTTGGCGAAGCTAAGCAAGGTTTGAACAAAAGCACGTCAAAAAAGAGAACAAATTTGGATTATTTTGGACTAATTTCCGGAGTGGCGCACTGATTGCTGTTTCGTATTGATTGTTCTACTGATCTGCATCCGCCCTTAGTTTCTGGGCTAGCTTCGGTGAAAACAACGCGACCATCATAATGTCACTGCCAAGTCAGGCACGCATGGCATTCGGGTATTCTTTGGAAACGAATCGTATTGGAAAAGTGCACCTTACCTTGAATGTTATTTTACTTTACGAGTCATCTTCATCGCGAGCACACCTCGTACAAAGATGCGGGCGCCGCCGTTGTCTATAGATACGGGCGCATCCGCAGAGTTAGTCACTCTTGTAACTAGAGTACGCTTTCCCGACCACATGTGCCTAGATGTGGCACGTCACCCTTGCCGAGGGCGCAACGATGAATAAGCGCATGTATGGAGGCATAGAGACGTGAAGATAGGCTTGCAACGCGTGGCCTACCAAGCTTGGCCGCAATCGAGCGGTTTCTATAGAGAACCCAAGTTCATCAAGGAGTAAAGGAAAAGCTATAAACGTTTATTTCGGCCAGCTAAATGAAGACGTCTTGATCAGGCGTATTGCCAGGAGTCGTTCTCATCAGCATACATAAATGGCTTACGGTTTTGAGGTTAGGTTATGTGCTTCAGAAGGACATATGGAGGAAAAAGTTTGAGGTGTTGGTGGAATTTGTAGCTGTTGCGTGCACAGCAAGTAAATGATTGCGTATATATTTATATTGCTTCAAATATTGCTCAGAATACCGCTCAATGGTCACAGCATATTGTGATGGCCTTCAGCCGTGAACAAATCTGTAAGGCGCAAATGTCAGGGAAGCATTAGGATTGAACATCTCCAGAGGAAAAGTAATATTCAAAAGATAATTGAGAAAAGGCTGAACGATATTTGGAGAAGAGCGATAGAGCAGATCCGTTAGGGCGACAAAGAAGTACATGGTACACGATCTTCCCTGTGTGGCACGGTGACACCTGCCAACATCCTGATGCAATGGGGAAGCGTACGTGTATATATTTATATATATTCTGTGATTTTATTGCAAAGCCGCACTGCATTATATGTTATCGTAATCCTCCTTCCAGGTGATGGTTTTAAACCTTCCTATGACAACACTTCAGCAAGTTAATTCTCATTTGGCCTTACTCAGCACGACATGAATGTGGTGGTTGTAGGGTGTAAGCGAACGTAGTTGTGCATGAACGGAAGGCGCTTAACTGCTCTAAATACGGGGGGGTAGCGTTGCCTTTATTGGTGTCAACTGAATATTCCTCGCTATCCGTCCAACCGTGGGAACCTAGCTGGGGACTCATTTCAAACCTCGACTTCTTAGTCATAGTGAATATTTATTTTCGTTCTCTCTTATGTACTTGTCTTTTTGACGTGACATTCATTTCTTGACAATCGTCATACGTTAGATCGTAGCAAGAAGTAGCTAGATTCGTGATGTGACCGCACGAGTACGTTTAGACTTTGTTTTCTTGTTAATATCTATATCCCATTCTTTGCCAAGAGACTCTAGGCTTTACAGGCCATTATTGGTATTACCAGTATTATCCACCAATTTTGTGAAGCTGAAAAAGCATCGCCGGATGCATTTGCTTTTTTTTATATCATACATTTCGAGTTTTTTTTTATGCAAATAACCTGAGTGATAAAATTTAGAAAGACCTAAAGTTTTACGCTTATATATATATATATATATATATATATATATATATATATATAGATATTGGTATTGTGTGTGTGTGTGTGTGGTGTGTGTGTGTGGTGTGTGTGTGTGTGTGTGTGTGTGTGTGTGTTGTGTGTGGGTGTGTGTGTGTGTGTGTGTGTGTGTGTGTGTGTGTTGTGTGTGTGTGTGTGTGTGTGTGGTGTGTGTGTGTTGTTGTGTGTGTGTGTGTGTGTTTGTGTGTGTGTGTGTGTGTGTGGTGGGTGTGTGTGGTGTGTGTGTGTGTGTGTGTGTTGTGTGTGTGTGTGTGTGTGTGTGTGTGTGTGTGTGTGTGTGGTGTGTGTGGTGTGTGTGTGTGTGTGTGTGTGTAGTGTGTGTGTGTGTTGTGTGTTTGTGTGTGTGTGTGTGTGTGTGTGTGTGTGTGCGCAAATAACTTCGGTGATAAAATTTAGAAAACATGAAAATAGAAAATTGCGGATGTACTTAAACATTTGTGCGATGACTGCTTTCTATCAAGCTATCTTTATGTTCTCCTATTACTTAATCGTCTGATTCGACCCACTATATGAATTTTTTAGTGTTATTCGTCTCTGCCATTGATTTCAATCGCATAAAAACAAAAGACATAGGAAAGTCAGTGAAAACCGGAAAGCTAGAAAGAAAACAAGGTGGACCAATCCATGAACAGTAAAGCAGATACGAACGCCTTTATTTTGCGTAATAATAAATTGCACCTGCACCAAATCTTCCACCATATAAACGAGCCCCTTGGCGAATTCATAATATCATGGGCTTGCTGTTCGCCAGTGTGCCTAACCGGTCATTCTATGTTAAACATAGGAGCAAATGAGCAGAGTGAACACGCCCCAGCCAAGGCTGTGCGAGCCAATTTCGTGCACGGCCTTCCCATGTCGTTTTAACTTCGTTTTTCTTTTTTCTTTTGTTCTCTATAACGTTACCAAGGACGGGAAATGTTTGCCATTAGGCTAAGCCAACGAGCATCACAGGATGCAAGGGCACCTCATTCCGCTTGATCACTATGCTAATCACCGTCTAGTAATCGATGCCGTTCTGGCACTTGCGCCTAGAGTTTCTGTCTCTTCTCCACCCGTCACCTACTTCGTTCCTCACCACGCAAAATCAATCGAAAATGCGAGCTGCTCATAGAGTAAAATATCAAGGCTCAGCTTGTTTTTCGATAATTTTGTGTCGTCGTGCATCGAAGTGAGAAACGATCATTGGAGACGATGTGCGTGTGGGAGTGGGGCAAGGCAAGGCTAGTACCCATGGCGTGGAGCTGAAAGCACAGCGAGGTATACAGCGCTTGTAAACCCCGTAGGGAATGTCCTCGTTAAAGTATCGTTTCTATCTAGAGTAATTTATCTAGTAGTTTGCTTCTTTACGTTTTTCATTTTACGTGTTTTGCTGTACGCCAAATATTTTTTTTTAATTTGCCTGCGTTTGTATGGCACTTCGCGCTCATATTCTGCCATCCCTTTATTTTTCTCCCCCTAATCTAATTTCGGCGCTGTGTTTCTCAGTGGTCGAAAAGTAAAAGAGAAATCTGGAGTTTGGTTCTACAAAATCAGAGACCTGGGTCTTATAGGGCGCTTTCTGGCGTACTGTTATGCATCAAAGAAAGAAAAATGTGTTTTTTTTTTCGCTGCAGCCAACGTGTTTCAATGTTGTAAAAAAAATTAAGAAAGGATCGGACAATGACTGTAGGAAGAGGAACGAGAAATATACTTGTAGCACAGGGGCCCGTAGCTTCCACTCCTTGTATACTCTTCGGTGTATTACACGGAGACTGATTCGTCGCCAGTTTTTATTCCTAAGTATCACGCTATAAGAAAAACAAAAAAGAGAAGAGAGAAAGAAAGAAAGAAAAAAAAGAAAAATAAAGAAAGCAATACAGCACTCCTACGATAGTACCCGGTTATCGACGAACGTCGTAAAGAAGGCCAGCGACTTCCAAACCAGGCAGGAAACCTGGCGGAAAAAAGTATCCAGCAATTTTATTGCGATAGCAATTATATGGACACTCAAAAGCAGATTTCTGCCGTCGGCGTCGCCGTCGCCGTCGGCGTCGCCGTCGCCGTGAGGTTCCGTATGACGTCATTTGGAGATGAAATCGTCGCCGCGCGCCGAACGCTGTATGTGCGAGTGAAAGGGCGCGAGGGGCGCGTCTTTCACGGGGAGTGAACGCACGGCGGAGAACAAACGCGCGTTCTGCGCCGTGCTCGCTTAAGGGCTGCAGAAGTAGGCGTCTCTTTTATCCTTTACAATCACCATATATGTAGAGCAAACGCGCCTTCTTCGGACGCGCGAGAGGCCGTGGGGGAGGGGGAGGGAAGGGAGGCGACGTTTAGCTGCGGCACCAAGTGCCTATTTATATCAGAGGCTCCAGCAACAGTCACCAACGCCGCACGCATTTTGAGCTAACGCGGGCAAAACGCCGATGGCGTCGACAACAGTTCTGCGTGTTGTTGCTACCAAAGCCGCTCACCTTACTTCGTATGACATTGCTGTGTTGCTATCGCATTCATTGCTTCGCCCTTAGGGCGAAACTGTGACATTTTTTTATTCTTCGTTAACTAGTCTACATATCGTCCAAAGGCTACAGTAGGTCGGCTACAACAACTCTTGTTTTCCTAAATTTTGGTGTACATTTCATTGTGGTGTACTTCTACATAGATTGGTGTGAAATAGAAAGAGGTAACCACCACTTCGACATCTCAATCAGCTTGTATAATTTATTATTTTTATTTGTGTCTCGCAGACTCATCGCGGCATCTCTCGTCCTCGGCCATGCTGACGCCGGCTGTCCGGCAGACGACACTGGCCGCCACCGAAGGCGGAGATGACGCCGCCGCTGAGAGCCTCCGACAACGCAAGGCTGTGGCTGACGAGAGCGAGGCTCGGCTTAGCGATGACCTGTGGCCTCCCACGAGTCGCCTGTTCCCATCCTTTGACAACAGCACGGAGCGCAATGTCACCTCGCAGCTCGGACAGACCGCCTACCTGCACTGCATCGTCAACAACCTCGGCGATAAGACGGTGCGTGCCCACTCCTGAGTTTTCTTTATGCGCCTCAATTAGAGTTCCTCTCGGCCTCATGAAGTGCTCGTCTTGTTCACTTCGGGTATTGCTTAAGGAGAATGACAGGATGTCGTTTACTTACTACTAAACTAGCTTTCTCTCAAAGAGGCGGTTTACAAAAATAATTGATTCAAAGTCAACCTGTATATCTGTATATTTAAGACACATGTGCAATTATATGCAACTTATATATAAATGATTTCAATATGGTTGCCGTCATTGAACCGTGTCGAAATTGTATGCGTTAGCATGCACTATCAGCACTTTTCTTTCGTTTGCGCGATAATTTATGGCCTGATTTCAAGACACCAAAAAAATGAAAGATGGATACACATCAGACTAAGACCTGCGAAAAGCGTTTACTGTAAAGAGAAACATCGAAGAGTACAACACGAAAAAAACAACCCGTAAGTCCATTTAGTTTAGTTTGTTTACTAGAATTCTGAATGGTGATCTCTTCGTTAAACGCTTACGCAGATTGTGAAAGTCCAGGTAACTGGACTTCTCGCATAGAATTGAGATGTAAAAACAAAGTGGGCATGCAAACACGAGAACACATCAGACTGTTGCCCACAGATGTGGTACGTAAAGCAATTCATCAATAAAAAATAGGGTCAGTCTGCAGAGGGAGAGCTTAAAAATGTATCTTTTTTCAGGAGAAAGCGTGAACGCAAGTTGCATCAAAGGTGTAAGTTCGTAGCGATAAACAGTGCGATGTAGAAATTGTTTTAAATTTCTGTGATTTAGATATTACTATAACAAAAAAGAAAACCAGGAAAAGCATCCAACCATAATGACAATTATAAGACCCGTTTGCTCTGTTGCCAGGGAACTTTTGTTGTCAAAGGTAGGAGCACTTGATGTTTCACACCAGTAGTTGCAGAAGAATATAGCGTAGGAACAGCCTAATTCATGGATTGGGGTAACACTAATACCACTCTGTGACTGAATTTCTCCTCTATGAATTTCTTTGAAATTACCATGCATAAACAGAAATTCCCGAGTGCACTGAAAAGTTCCCACGTCCAAGTTTGGACTGCAGTTCTTAATTTAAAGTTAGGTTCACAGGAAGAGGAAGAAATATCCATCCCTCAATATTCTAGGACAATTAACCCCAGTGTTACATGCACCCACGACCACCAATTTTTGAAGCACGAAATCTGGGGGTAAAACGAAATTCTGTTGCAGCTACTGGATTCGCCCTCTAATAAAAAAATGCAATAGATAATTTAACGTACATCTTTGCACTGAAATTTCAGACGGAGTAGCGAGTAAAATGTAGGAAACTTAACTTTTTCATAAATTATGTGTTCTGCATGCGTACTATTGTCCTGAAGTGCGCGAAAAATCTACACGAACTAGAGCACTACACGGGCCGATTTTTTCAGCCCGGGCCCGGCCCGGGCCCGTTTTTACGTTGGGCTGCCCGCCTGAGCCCGATCAAAACTTTTATGGTGAGACCCGGGCCCGGCCCGGGCCCGGAAATAATCTACGTTACCCGCCCGGCCCAGCCCGCCACCCCTTTATCTTAGGCCCGAGCCCGGCCCGAGACCGAAAAATACATGTTTTTCAGAGTTGAGACGCCCGAGAATAACTCGCTGCACGTTACATGCACACCACCAGAAAGCCCGAGCCTGGCCCGGGCCCGGGTCGAAAAGCACACGCCGTGCCCGAGCCCGGCCCGAGCCCGTGAAAAAACTGCTCTACCCGGCCCAGCCCGGCCCACGGGCCGGGCCGGGCTTTCGGGTAAGCCCGAGCCCGTGCAGTGCTGTAGCATGAACTGCACGAGCACACGTGGAACAGTAAAGCGCTTGAACGCATTTTCTGAGGGCCGGTATATTGAAATAATCGGAAAATAGTTATGTCTACCTTCATAACAGCAACATGTTCTCTGCCATTGATAATTAGTGAATGTTGCCGTCATTATTTAGCCCAGTCTTAGGTAATCTATATTAACTTACGTACGTCTTTGTTATAGTATTGCGCGGCATGCCCGTTACACGGAATTAATTTATTAACGAAGAAATTGGTCCTCTAACTATATTGTCCTGGCTTCTCCTTTTCTCCCCGTGACAAAATAATTTCATTGGTCGTTGGGGAAACCGTCTCTTCGGCACTGTTGTGCCACAGCGTAATTTTGTCTTAGCACTGCTGGTGCACTATCACGATAGATTGGGCCAGTAGATCCTTCTTTAGTCTGGGACTTGTGAATGAAAGAAGCATAACAATGACTTATAATGTAACAGCACATACGTGGATCCTGGTAGTGCGTGCGATGAGCTGCTAACTTTCAACGTAATCAACTGGGCGTGGCAGCAAGGAATGAGTTAACTTACATGATGGAATACAGAAATTAATTGAAAAATTTGATCTGGTAGTCAGGAAAAAAAAAACGCATTTTTTTGCCTCTGGAGAGTATGACACATGCTTTTAACAGCTGCTGTTTCCTGGTACTTATATACTTAAGTATCGAATAAAATGTGAGTGATCACTTACCAGTGCCCACATTGACGATGAACGCGTATACCAAATCCCCCAATTTTCACTGCTTGTCAAGTACGGACTACGAAGTTTGGATCAATCAATTTGTGTCGCCTAGTCGGCTTTGTTAACATTTTGAAAGAGTTCATACATCGTTTTCCAAATAATAACTTAACTCAGATCCTAAATATAACGGTAACGAGATACGAAATGCTGTTACCTGCACTAAAGGACCGGAGAAAGTGTGACTGACCAGCTTTCCACGTGCATTTTTTCTCAATTGGCCAAGGCCGTGATTAGTTGACCGAAATCATATGGAAGAGATCTAAATGTGCATTCCTTTTTAAAATTTCCTGTTCGTTACCGGTCTGCCTGCATTCCGCGTTTTAAGCAGGTAGTTCACCCAATCGGTCGTAGAAGCCGAACGCACTAAGACCCAATCTGCTCCCGGCTACTGTACTGCAGGTGGAGGTGTAGCACAGCTTTTATATATCGTTTGCTCCGGGAATCAACAAGCGGGTCTTGCGGCCGACAAAAAAATCGAACAAACAAAAAATAAATTTAGATTTGTTTGCTTTCTCACTCTGAGAGTGCGTGGAGGACGCTTTCCTTTCTTTCTTTCTTTATTTCTTCCTTCTTTCTTTCTTTCTTTCTTTTTTTTTTCTGTAAGAAATTCTCACGAACTATCATGAGCGTCAAATAAACGCAGCTGAACTTTCCTGGAAACGAAAAGAAATTAATTTCGACGCCTTAAAGATCCTTCTAAGTGCTTAGAAACGCGGACCCGTGGCCGAACCGCTGAGGACTACGAATGGGGTCCACGTGCTGCGAGCGATCGATTGCGTATACAGCCACTTCAAAAGGGCCCAACCCTGTTACTTACAAATTGAAGGATAGAAATACTAATGCGCACTCGGCGTGACAGCGCTTATATTAGGTGCTTCCCGCTACGCCTGAAAATAAGGAGTGATCTCATTACGCATGCATACAAAAGTGACCTGACATCCGTCGCCCTACCTCGTCATATTCTCTCGGAGCGCAGCTACGAAAAAGTCCGTATAGCACATAATATTTAGTAAGAGATAAAAAAAGAAAGCTACCATCGTCGGGCCTGTCTTTCATCTTTATCACTCTGCTTCGCCTTTCTCGTTTCGTATACTTTTGTGCATTTTTGACAGCTCAGCGTATGGAATGCATCGACCTGCTGCAAAGGGCAACGTCCCCATCGATCACGTCCGCATTCAAAGCACGTACGCTTCACAACAAGAGAGGGTAAAGAGAAGGGAGGAGAGGGTTCACGAGTCACTTACAAGCTCGTTTAATCTAGAAACTTCCCTTTTCTACAGAGAGATAAAAAAGGACAATGAAGAAATCGGCTTTGAGAGTGCTGAATTAAAGGGCATCTCCACGCTCGCATTTCTTATGCCGGCCGCACGGAAACGTAATAAGAACGTGATCTCGACGAACCGGCAAAGGCGAGCGTGCATTGATTTCTACAACCTCGGCAACCACCCTGCCGAGAAAGTCGAACTGATTTACCTGCAGGCGTGTGAATGCAATTTCACGATTAGAGGGTTTGGGCGAAATATGTAGGTGCGACCTAATAATTCGAGAGACACTGATTGAATTCGAGACATCGGGAAATTAAGATATATTTCTTATTTTGAGATGCAGTCAAACGCTAATTATTGACAACGTGCTGAACTTTGAAGTGTCCACTAGAAGCCATACTTGGTTAAGAATCATGTGAAAATGCAAAAAAAAAGAACGATTTATTTATTCAAGTTTTCTTCAAGCCTTCCGCATTCCTACTGCATTCCGGATTCCCTTTCAGTCCATGTGTTCTGGATGCCGGGACCTCGAGTAATGCCTCTTACACGCGGCGTTTCTTGGTAACAATTGCCAGAGCTAACGCAGTTTCTGTTTTTCCCACTTACTGCCATATTCGACTAATCATTTAAACTACGAGGTGAAATCTGCGTTTTAAGGAATGCTATGGCAGTTCCTTCGTTTCACTGACGTGAACTCAATATCAGAAAAAGACGTCAACAATCTGAAGAAGCCGTTATTTTTATACCAAGAATGGCTAGATAAATTTGTGACGTTACCAGGGTTAAGTGTCACACTTTACTTATTAAATAAAACTAATCTTTTTGTAAGGCGCATGTGTTCGATAATTTCCATTCATATGGTGCAATCTTTGACATCCACCATTTAACGCAACTAAAGCCTAGACCTACAAAAGATGGAGTGCATCTTTTCCTTCTTTTTTATAGCAGTGAAAGGAAGTAGCCGGAGGCGTACTGCTTCCAAGCTCTCTAGTTAGACCCCCTCCTTTAACACTGCCCTCTTTACGGTACATCCCCCCCCCTCCCTTCCCCACGGAGGTAGTATACATAATTCCTTTAGACATTCAAGCGTCATCACAGTTCTTTATTTCTGAGGCGTTTCTTGTTAGGACCAATCGAAACACCCTGCCCGGAGGGGTAATATAACTACACTTTCAGCTCTATTGGCCGGCTTTGCGCGATCGAATGGACGCCTCCTACAACTCCGCCATCAAGTTACAAACACAGGCGTAGTAAACCTCCACGCAAAAGCATCACTCCGACTGCGAGCGCCAAGGCGCTACACACTGTACAAACACGCACATCCACTTTCCGAGGAGAAAGCGTGGAGAGGTTTGCTCGTCAATTTGTTGCTATTGGCGCCAAGAGGGGCGAGCGGTGCTTGCCGAAGGCCCGTTGGCGCGGAGCGATATTAAGACTGCGCGGGGAATAGCGGACAGGACTCGCGCGCCGATCGGGCGGTCGCTGCTATACGGCTGAAGAGTGGCCAGGGTGCGGGGGCGTCAGGCAGCAGTGAGCGGCGACGACAGATCGAGGGGAGAGGCAACAACTGCGTCTCGAGCAAACGTTGCGGTCAGCTCCGGGGAGGAATTACTGGCGTTCCCACAGCGTCGTCGTCGTCGGCGGCTTACGCAAACAAAGTTACGTGTCCCCGAGAGTCGCTTTCGGGATTAGGTGCGGCGGGCGGGTCTGCGGGAAGCGCCTGCGAGGCCGAGATTGGCGCGCGGCGCCTGCTACTGAGTGTGATCTGCGGTGCGCTGGGATTAGCCGCAAATTGGATCCGCACCGCTGCCGTCGAGCGCCTCTGTGCACACGCTGCCGACCTGCTTGCAGAGGCGCACGCGCGCGAACGCGCGCGCTTGGCGGTGTGCCGACCCTGAGATGCCATTCTTCGAGCGCATGCGGGCGGGCGGGGATCGAATGAGTTCGGGGTCGCGGTCGCCATTGAGAGGCGCCGGCGCGGACCGCTCGGCGAGCACGTAAACAGCCAGTGCTTGGGACAGATGAGTTGCGGCCTGATCGGAAAATAAGGCCCGTGCTGCAGCCGGGAAGATTTCATTTCGTTGTTGTTTCCTGCTTGTTTCGATTTCTCGGGCTGCCGCAAGCAATTAACTGGCAGCGAACTCGTCTGACTGTTCTGAGAGAAGCTTAGTGCGTGGCACGCAGGTTAGTGCGTATTAACGCCGACAAGCCCGCAGGTTAGCACGCAGCTGAAACGAAGAAGCCAGTAGTGAATGGAACAACAGGGAGCAGACGAGCTCACTGCTCCCTGTAACACTACTCTCGAAGTCTAGGAAACTAAGATAAATGAAGAAATATGCTTACGAATTTACGTGAGTTAAAAGATATCCACGAGTCAAGAGTAGATGTTCCACAACTACTAACAACATTCCTTAGCGGTGAAAGAATAGTTTGGTTACAGGCTAACTAGCTCGAAGTTCACAAATTGGTTATAATGTGTTGCTTAAGTATAACATCCGAAAGCAAGCTTTATACCATAATGCATTCTACAACATTCTTTAAAGGGTAGCATAAAAATGTGAACTCCGTCATTATTTATTTACATGATAAGTTAAAAGTGCACAAGAACAGATTAAACAATGAAAAGCGCGCCTAGTCGCCTTCTCCCGCCCAGGCATCCCTGGCCCAACATCGCGTAACTTCCAGGTCAGCGAAGCACATTAAAGCGCTTTGTCGACGAGTGTTGCCTACAGCAACCATGCCATAAACGTTTTTTTTTTTAGTTTCTTGCAGCGTTTCGGTATTGAGTAGGAAGTTTTGACTAAATGTATTCCGCCAACACTGAATGATAGGCAGTAAGTGTCACTTGTTGGTTTAGAGCAGGAACGCACGACGACGAAGTTTAGCGCGTGAGTCTTTCATATCAAATCACGCTCAGAGCAGACAGACTGATGTACGATCTCCGGCTGCAATGGCGTCACAGATGTAATGTAAATCAAATGAAATGTGCACCTATGCTTCAAACATGCAGAGAGCTGTTAGTACCAAATCCAAACGAAGCCATTGATGGCTTGGGGTGAAGCCCGCTTCCAGCTTTCTGCCTGGTGATTTCCTCTTAGTGCTGAAGAAGCTTTCGCAATATATATATATATATATATATATATATATATTCCTTTTCGTTGATTTTGGTTACTCAGAATGCGTTTCAAACATTTCGAGAAAAAAATATAAAATTTTTGGGTAGTTATATGTCGTATGATTAAAGGGTAATAAATGTAAGCCGAACCTTAAATTGAATTCATCTCAAATTTGGTCATTCAATGCGCCGTTTTTTTTTTAATCCTCGAAATTTGTTTTGCTTTTTTAAACCATATGTATTCGTCACAACTTAACATGTTATAATATTATTCATAAATGGCATTTTTTTGAGTGCCTTATCTCTTATTTTCTTACTTAACCAAGCCATCTTTAACCACCGGCTTCCTGGCCAATCCCCTGCAGAGTGTCAGTCACACAGACTTGTTAGCCCGGGGTCAACGACTGCGCTACAGCGCTAGTGCAATGTGCCCCTTCATTTAATCTTGCAAGTCCAGTCACACAACCTAATGAATATTCACCTAAGGACTGCTCAAGATCAGTCTTCACTTCTTCACGTTAGGTGGGTTCCAACCAAGAAATCTATGACGGGGTTACCATACCACCGCACTGCATTGCCAGCAAAAAAAAAAAACGAAATAAAAAAAATTTCGGATCACAAATGGCTTTATCAGGTCTCATATGAAGAAACATTACAAAATATAATATCACTTTCGTGATGGCAATTAAATTTGAAACATATAGTGATATGAGCTACGCCATCAATAGGAGCGCACGGAGGCTTATTGGCTAAATCCATGACTTCTCAGGTTTGTGACAACGCGTTCTAGGTTTCCTCGATGCTTGCTCTTCTCGGGACTCGCATGTACTTACGCACACCGTTTGTCTCCGTTCAAAGCCAAGTCCCCGCACAAAAAATCCTCGACTGCCCGAATCTCTCCTGCTTGTTCCGTCGTCGAGGTGGATTTCTCTGGGGGAGTTGCTTCTGACTCAGTGAAACGGCGAACCGGAGAATGAAGTTTTCGCCACATCGCCGATAACCCCAAGCACTACGCACTTAAGATCAATTTGCCCTCTTTCAGGGGCATAAAGTGAGCACAGCTACTCAGAAGCGCACAGTGGCATTTAGATGAAGACCAATATTGAATATTCCTCATATAAGTATTTGTGCGGTTGTATGACTGGGTTTCAATCTCGTGTAAAGGGCTGCATTGCAGTGCGGCGGTTTAGCGCAGTTATTGTCTCAAAGCTTCTTATTCAAATTATTTCCCCTCTCTCCTTTTTTTTCTCTTTCTTTTAGGCCTTTGCAGCAATGGTCTCACACTGCGTTGGTACCAGTTAGCACGCAGAGACCAAACCATGGAACCGCGTTCAGCGCAAGCGCTGTTTATTCATTCGTTCATAAAGTTTCACTAGACGGCCTGAATTTCTACCTATCCGGCCGTACAAACCCTTACAGGTTAAACAGCGCTCCAGTTCATCGCTGTGCGCGAGGTAGTGAAATCAGGGGTTTATCTGCAATGTGAGGTTACCATATCTTTACAGAATGTCCTTTGAGACCACGTGTGCATGTGAAGTCTGTTCCAATGTGCTCCTTAAGAAGAACATGAACGTTGAAATGACATATTTTTAGAACACGTGCTCTTTTACACATGAAAAATACCTACGCACCAACAAGAAGAACACAACGGAAACGGCGAGCTTCGTTTGCAGTCGATTTGATTTATTGCAAAAAGGAAAGGCAAGAACATAAAACCCAATTTTGATTTCAGTATAGTATAAATTTCGGCTTTCCCGCATTAAACATTCATCTCGTGTCTAACACTCAGAGATCAAGAGACACTGAAGAAGAATGTTTAGTTAGCGTGTGTTGGTAAACTGTGCTTCTGCGTTAGCATAACTGCCACAGTTACTGTGAGAGGAAGAAAAAAAAAACGCGAAAACCAAAGGCAGGGGACGACGCTGCCCTGAAGTTCCTGCACTAGCTACCTGTGATGTTATGCATTTGGAAAACGAGTACTCCAGCCTACTTAATTGTTTACTTTAATAAAAGGACTATTTTGCAATCTACAGACACGAATGACTAAACCCATAGCAAGTTTAATAAGTTTCTCTGCACCAACATGTTCCAAATACGAGGGAGCAGTTAGAAAGACATGACCTCACTTTGGCGTACCGGGGCTGAAGTTCAGGTGCTAAATTAAAGAAAAATGGAAGTGAGCGCATCAACTTTTATAATGATAATCAACCTTCTTCGTCCAGGTGATTAAAATTGAGGTTTTCAGAGGATTTGCTGTCAGTGTAAGTTTATAAGTTTATTTAGTGTTCGTTTAGATACACCCGGAAAAAAATGTTTTTATCACTGGGATACACTTTCTTCGTCTTTTTTATTAAATGTGAAAAATTAGAATCTTGCCAGAAATTAGGGCCGGCTGTCCAAAAACATAGGAATGGTATGCCACCACGTACTAAGAAATCAAAACACGTAGTACTGTCAAGACTGTCAAGACAAAATGGCATAACACTTACAGAACAAGTTTATACGCATGTACAGTATACCAACAAAAATGGGAATGATAAATTCATAGTGGTTAGCAGAACCTGATTGCAAACTTCATTAAGCTGATTTCAGTAAACCACTGGCCTTCGGCAGTCTGAAATAAACAGTTGACTGTTCTAAACAAGTAATGAGAGGCACCGTAGATTTATACCAGTGCATCTCTCTATGAAATAAACGGGTGCTCAAGCCTTAGCGAAAATGTAAGACATACATTCATTGCTATCTAACTATAACAGCGAGAGTCCAAGAATGCATACATAAAAAAACAGCTTACGTGCATGTATATCCTCGTTTATGTCTCCAGTCATAACGAAAATTACAGGCGAACCGTTTGGAAGGAGAGAGACCGGCTTAATCACATACCGACGTAACCACCAAAACAAGGTGCCGTCCATTTGTCATAGGAAAAAAACAACACTGCGCTGTTTTTCTCGCCTCAAATTCTAGTAATTCACTGAATATGCGTAGGTAATGCTCGCTGGAACGTTCCAGTGAATAACGGGCTATTGTGCAGGTGCAAAGATTAAGTGTTCGGGCGCAAATTATAAATGTTCCCCTGCTGGCGTCGAAATTAGAACACTCCGAGGAAAACCCGGGGATCTCAATTCGGAGCACGTTCTATGAATGTCTGGTGACAGAACGCTGCTTGCGTGCTCTTAAATTTAAGCAAATACCAACTACCACCGACCTAATTTTACCCACAGCGTGAAAACAGCAAATGATAACATAACTTTAGAAACTTGAAATTTGGCTGACTTGCGTAAAAGGGGTAAGGGAAGCAGTGTTGTGCAATGGTTATACGTACATGGCATGTAAGCATTACACAACATGCAATATTTCTTTATATATGTGAACTCTTGGAATGATATCCGCATTGCTTTTCTAACATACATGCGAGTAAGAGTTATTGACTGCTATCGGCCTTGCTTTAACAAAACGTGCTCTTTAGGACCAAGTTAAAATGACTTCGTAAGACCAGGCGGCCATAAATAACCATACGCGCGGTCGAGGAACAATAAACGTGTGATTTGTGTTCTTCCTTCAAAATCTGTTGTTCAGTTTAGAAAAGAATGCCCGGAAAGCTTAATGAAGCCCTACCTCTTCTCGAATGGCACATTTTGTTGCGCTTTAATGTGCATTCGGCCATTGGTGTTGTTTACTTTAGGGCGTTTTATTGATTTTGATTAAAATCGCTCCCTCAAATGGTTTTCTCAGCGAAAGGTCCGCTGTACGCTCTTCGTCAAGTTGCTCAGCAACAGAGCTAACAGTAAAAAAAAAAAAAAAAAAAAAAAAAAAAAAAAAAAAAAGCTCCAAGACTTGTGGCTGACTGGTCTGAAGCTGAACCGGACAATTAGTTTTAAAGGCCGATGGTACTTCGATATTGAAACAAGGACTTCATTTCCTTGCTTCGTGAGTGAAAATAGAAAGGCCATGTGATAATCTACGCATGCGAAAATTCAACGCCTTAATCTTCCACAGACTTCGATGGAATTGAATGAAACGTAGGCCCCTGATACGGGAAACTGTCTTCACGTCCAGTATCCTTCTCTACCGATGTGAAAGCACCTTTTTATAGCAACGCACGCACGCACGTGGACGCAAGTATGCATGCAGCTAGGTATGCAAGCATACGACCAAGTACATATTCTTACCACGTCTGTCGAATAAACAGAAAAAGGACGCTAACACACACAACAAGTGGTGGAGAGACAGATTATTGCGAATGATTCTTTGCCGCATCCCAGGAACTTTGCGATAGGCTAGTTAGGTAGGTGCATGTCTTGCCTGACTTCGGGCCTATTCAGTGAAAATACATGCCTCACCAAAGGTGGTATCGAACCTACCAACACAGCAACCCGATGGTCTAACCATTAGACCACAGCTATTTTAAGTGCACGCACACATCTCTCGTGCCAAAGCAGAAATCACGTGCGTGCGTCATGTAACATTTTCCCGCATTCTTTCCTTGTGACGGCTAGCGATTTTAGACACTACGTCAGACTGCAGTCACTGCACCAGCTTCGTTATCGGCGCACATTCCTCTCAGTAGCTAACTCAATACGTCGTAGATGTGCTACATTTTACTGGCGTCGACCAACCGGAAGAAATGCCATCGCTGTCATACGATTGTTGTCACCGTCTTCCTCGTTTTGCTGCTGTCGTCACACACAAACAACTGCTCGCCTCACGCAAACATTTTGTCCAGCTGATAGCGCTTCGTGGAAACTAGAACAATGCCGGAAATACGGCAATTTTTCTCGGGCAACTGTGCTGTTTCCGCTTTTTTTTTTTTTTTGACCTGCACTTTCAGGGCACTATAATGCACTTCTAGTTGGGAAGCGAGAAGCACCTTTTTTTCACTCACGCACTTCTGAAGAAATATCTTCGGCCACATTTCCACACAATTTTCTGTCCCAATGAGACACACATGAGAAAGTTCCTCGCTGTTCCTTGATTATTGTCGATTCCTCGATTTACAAAACAGCTGCTGCCTTCTGAATTCATGTTAAACCAACGCCTGTAGCATTGTCTACACCAGAACGAAGGCAATCTCTTCATCGGCGACGCGCTGGAGAATGCCGCACACGAGGCCCTGGAATAACACCCTCAGAATCCTTGCCACCTTTGCAGCCAGTAAAGTGTTTTCTCTTTCTCCTTAAAGACACCGTTTGTCGCAATGTGCTCCAAACCTACTGCGTGTTCAAAATCTTTACAGCGCCTGTTTCTGAGCATTTCCTTACAGATCGTATCGCTTATTCTGGCTTGGTTTTAGACACCTAGCTGCTTGTTGGCATGAATAGAGCTGGTCAACCTGTGTGATAGCCCATGAATGTGTGAAATATTCTGATAGCAACGCGGGTGTTACTGTACTTTTTAAAATCGACTGGCCTTAATGACTGATTTTAAGGATCAGGGGCAGCCCCTCGTTTTCGGACTGCTAGTGACTTCTTCGCTCTCAGTTCTTTCTTTATTTTCATCCTTTAGCCCCCTTCCCCCAGCGTAGGGTAGCAAACAGGACGCGCGTCTAGTTGACTTCCCTGCCTTTCCTTTCTCCCTCTTCCTTCTCCTCGTCTTTATGACTCAGTCGGCTGAGTGACACTCTTGAATGCAAGGTGTGTAGGTTTAGACCTTGGGAATGCAGTTTAAAACGAACAGTTTGTTTAGAGACAACACTGCCGATGTTCGGTGATGTTCGGACAAAAAAATACGCCAGATAACTGCTTTCTAGATAATAAACTGAGCCCGTCTGCCGTAACTTCCTTTTTAAACCACTTGGAAAACAATGAAGAGGTATATCTCACCAACTGGTCGACTCTTTCACAATACAGGGGCAACAATCGGACGTCTTATAACCTGTTATAAACCCTCCCCTTATCTTCAGTCGCGACTGGCTAAGACAAAGGACCCGAAACAATGTACACACTGTGGGAAAACTTCGTCGCGCACTGCGCCGTTGAGAGCCTAAGACGACAATCACTGAGGACGTTGCCACTCCCTGAGGACGTCTCCCCAATGCACGTGAATGGCCCTTAAGCTTATTTGAATTCAATGCCGGCACAGCCACCATCGGTGTTTCGCAATGACAAATGAAGGGTTGTTTGCTTTGGCGGCGGCTGCGTCGACGCAGCCCGATTAAGCTGGCCTGTCTCGTTTCCAGGGATTCCGCCGAGGCAATTTTGATAATGACTCGAGACACGCAGGCATCCACCGAGCGCTTTTCTGAGCTTGATACGTGCGTTTATTTTTTATGCGGCCCTTTCTGGATTGGAGTGGCCTTATTAAATGTGTCACGACCATCCTGTATCTTGCATCACGGCTCCGTATTTAAACCGCAATGGCCCCTTCCATTGTGCATGAATTCGGTGGTGCCGATTTTTCACCAGACCATGAACAGAACCCACCCTAAAGGTCTTCTACGCAATTAGTATTAACGAACATGTGAAGGGATATAGTTAACGTCACGAGATGAAACGAAAAAGTGGCATGCATCACGGCTGTATAGGTATTTAAACCGCAATAACTCTTTCGAGCGTGCGTAAATTTAGCACCACGGGACTACACCCATTGGACAGCGGAAAAGAAGCGCGCAAACTGATATTTGTCGTACCTGTATTATGCAAAGTTGCATGCGTGTTCTTGGTGTTTCTCTTTGTCTAGCTTATACGACACACGCCTTGCGACAAATCCCCTGAATAAAAAAAAGAGAGAGAGAGAGAGAGATGCTGATTGTTCACCACATGTTGCTACGCGACCTAAACCACTTGCTATGCGACATGAAGAGCGTCCCAGAGCAAACGTTCTCTGTCCACCAAAACGTTGGTAGCTGCGCGAGCTCCACTATGAACAGCATCACAATGTGAACACTCGCTAAGCGGACCTGACGAAAGACAGCCAACGTAGCAAGAACAAAGAAACAAAATAGCATTCACTACTATGCCGAAGAAAGCAATATTAGCGTG
Organism: Dermacentor silvarum; assembly: GCF_013339745.2. NCBI lineage: Eukaryota > Metazoa > Arthropoda > Arachnida > Ixodida > Ixodidae > Dermacentor > Dermacentor silvarum. Next base: position 233,097,416 of record NC_051155.1, read on the forward strand.
TAGTTCTATTTTCGGTAAGCGAACAACCTCTCATTCGAGTCATTATTTGTCGCTATTGACTTATCGCTGTTGGATCCAGTAGCTGGTTTCATTCTCAGAGTAGGCGGCGCTCAGCGTCTTTATTGCTATCAGGAATAGCGGGAGTTCACCAAGGTACGTCCAAAGGGAGAAAGATGTGCCATCCTTACAACCTACGCATCATTTACCAATATTGTCTGCACGTCAACGTGTTCGATTGACTTCGGCGGTGACGTTCCTACATACTCATCGTTGTACCATGGGCAGAAAGAAACAACCCGGGGACAGTGTCGTAAGATTGTTTCGAAACTTGCGTGCTCCAAGCTTCAAGATGTCGACAGCGTAGAGCCACCGAGCAGGCTATCAAAAGCTTGCGCATCGCTTCTTACGTTTTAAAGATTCCCATATTTGCTGAACTCGCTGTCACTGTTTTCTTTAGCTATAGATTTGCAGCTGCATGATGAAATCAGAAATGGGACGCCCACTTTAAACTATGTAACCCTCAGTAATGGCATTTTATAAAGCGTGAAAGCGCTATAGTCAGTTTACTGTTTCGTCACATCGACAAACCTCTACGTAAATGGTTATTGCTGATCTACCCTGGTGAAAAAGAAGGTCATTAAATATTGAACGCAGCAATTGAGCGTGCCATAAAGTGCACATGTTATTGCATATTAGTTGCAAAGCGACCTGCAGCTTCGGGACAGCGACGCTAATGGGTTTTGTTTTTTCTTAAACACTGAACTGTAATTTTAGCTTGTGATTTTTTTAGGTTTAAATTAGGAATAAAAAATAAGCTTCTCGCAGCAAACAAAGAAGAGAGACGTAATGGTGCGCGTAATTTTACCGTCCGTTAAAAGCACGCTGCGCCGATTATTTATTCCGGGAAGGGGTGCACTTTAAACAACAGCATCCTCGACTGGCATAATCGATTTTTTTTTTCGTCAACCAGAGAGACAAGGGACCATTAAACATCTTAAATCGCCGTTTGAATAACTCCTTTTTGTTCTTGTTTATGGACAGCTTCCTTTGTAATTTTTGCTAGACAATAAATTTTATCTGTGTTTCCCTCATGGTGGGAAAATATGATAGGAACACGTTTCCAAAAAAATATGAACCAACATAAACCTCTGCCATGTGACGGAATTCTTCCCGGTGAAGCATATATAATGTATGCAGCTGCGGCGAGTGGTCGTGCACGTAGCTGGCTGCCTTTTAGTCGAACCATTAGGTTTCTCAAGCTTTAAATACGAAGCTATGCGGTAATCTTATTTACCGCCTGTGGTTGTTTCTCGGACATCATTCATGAGGTCCCCTGATTTAAGTTTTATGTGACGTGTTTGAGTGCATCAATAGCAGTGGGTATTACTAAACTTGCCTAAAGATTTAAAGGCCGGAGAAAAACGCAGATTGAGAATATATATATATATATATATATATATATATATATATATATATATATATAGTTTTATTTTACAGCAGGAAGAAAAAAAAGGAAAGAACATTGAATATTTCAATAGAACTTCTAAGTGTTATAAGTAAGAAGTGCCCAAATTTCACCCTGATAGCAACGGCTCCCTCATCGTAATAGAGGCCATTGACAGGTAGCGTCGAAAGGTGAACGAACCACTTAAAAGGAGGCATCTACTTAGTCAGGTAATTGGTTGAACATTGCACATTTTAAAAAACGCAGTGGCTACTGAACCACAGAAAGACCTAATTAGGTTTTAAATTTCGCTCCGAAATTCCAGACTTGAAACAAATTCAAGAGCTACTGGTTCAGGACGACTGGGATGTGAAATTCGGCTAAAACATGTGAATATATGAACCTAAGGGCAAGGTCCTTGCACCCGTCAACCGATCGCGCCTCTGCATCTGCTGATACAAATACAATAATCATCTATAAGTTGCCAACGGGGCGGGGATAAGTATGTAAATGCGCATGCAGAACTTAACCACGGGCTCTCGGGCGAGCGAGTTTAAAAACTTGGTTATGTACAGCACAACCTGAATACAGAGACCACTTCGAATATTCTAAAGGCGCGTTCTGCCATGCGTCTAGAAACAACGAATTCGTTACCGGGTGACTTTTTGCCGAATGTCCTAATTGTTATTTTGTTTGCTACAGTTAGCAAACACAGTTCGTTCAACAATTTCGGCATCTTTATTTGGTGCTTAGAATGGCATTATTATTCAATATTTTTGCGAATTATCAAATAAACGTACGGATGTGCAAGATTTTTTCATCGTGTTTTCAATACTTCCCGAAATTTTCTAAAGATATGCATACCAAGGGCTGACTACGTTTGAATGTGGCGCCTAACGCTAAAAACACGACTGTTGGCTTCGTGTTGGCTGGTTGTTGATTCTACTGTCGAACATTCCGCTTCCCTCTCTAGAGAATCACAGGATTCTTTTCATACGCTTTTCTCTCTGCATAAAACCACAATGAAGATGACATTTCCGATATTGTGCGCACCACCGTGTGTGCCTCCTGTGAAAATTGAATATCGAGATAAACAATCTCACTGAACACTTTCCTTGCTGTCGAGGAGCTCCGCTCCCACAACGCATCTCGAGACACGAAGTAAAAAAAAAAATAAAGAAAGGGCACATGTCAAAAGTATTGGTTCTCTGAGTTGTTCTGTCTATTGCTTTCTCAGCATCGCGTTTTAGAAATAGCCGATTCTTTATTTGTTTATTTTTTTCCAGCGCGTACAATCTTTTGTAGCCCAGACGAAGGAAATAGTCCAATTTCTATTGAAATGTTGCTGAAATATGGCAACGCGTCCTTCTTCACAGGTCAAGCGAAAAAAAAAAAAAAGACAAGCTGTTCATTTCTCTCTTTCAGCTGATGAGGTCACAAGAAGGCATTGCGTAGTTTGGTTCATCCCAGCGGGTAAAGTGCTGCCACTGGATTCCCGAACTGATGCTCCGCGAATGTAGCCTTTGAGCGTTTACATTTCTTTGTCACTTATTTTCTCTTCTGTCTTCTTTGCGGCTGCGACCGATGTGAAACTACTATGCCCTGACTATAGTGGAGTAGCCACTGGGGGAAGATCACACGTAGGACGGGGAAGTAAATGGGGAAGGAAAGGCTGCGACTTTGTCGGGTATGCCCGTAACCAACTCGGGACGCTGCTATCACATGGGTTTATGTCGGAAACACACACGCTTTACGAACCGAATAATAAGAAAATTGTCTGTCAAAACAAATAAGACGCTAAAGTGCACTGAGAGCTTTAAATTTAAATTCCGCCTGCAAACCCCTACTTGGTGATATCTTAAACATGGTCTTTTGTAACAAATACGGAAGAACCATACGATTCTGCTGGGTCCCAAGCCATGTTGGGATACCAGGGAATGACGCAGCAGATGTATGGCAGATGGCAGCTCTCAAAAACATAACTCGCACAACACTGCCATACAAAGACAGTATCTAAGCGATTCGTGAGGCCCTTGCGTCAAAATGGCAACAGGAATGGAACTCGTGCCTAAATAACAAGTTACATGTGACTAAATCCCTGCTTGTCGAGTGGAAATCATGCAGTCACCAAGAGCGGTTCCATGAGGTAATCTTATGTCGACTCCGAATTGGGCACACACATCTAACACACAGTTTTCTACTTCGAAAAGAAAACCCACCAACTTGCGAGAAGTGCCATGAACCACTTACAGTAATGCACATTATTATGACATGTCCACATACCGAAACACAGAGACGGAAACTTTTACAAAATCTAGATAACTTGCATATACCTTTACACCCCACCTTACTATTAGGAGACGACCCGCTAGTGCCCTTCACGGAGTTCAACTTTTTAGATGAAACTGGTTATTTACATCAACTATAAAGTAACACAGCTTTTACTGCCCTAACATTGTTTTTGTATTGTCTTGTGACTGGCGCAGCATGGCCTTAGTCGCTTTTGCGCCATTAAACCAGAATTAACTAACTAAATAAGACGCAGGTAAAGAGGCAGTCGAAATTAAACAAATAAATAAATTAGAAAGCTGCCAAATGGACAACTCTTAACTATAGGCAGTAAGCTACGACCTAGGCACGGCTTCTGACTTGGTGTGATCACTGATCTAAACATAAAAAGTTTGTGCATCCACAACAAACCGCGCTGCACAAAGTGCACATTACTTAATAATTGTACACAGCATGCCAGGTGTGTGATCGGTGGAATAACTGTATCTGTACTTTTGTCTCATTTACTAGCCAAGCCCGTTTCGCGCGGCACATCAAGAGCCATGCTGCGCATGCGCAAGGATCAGTGATGTCACACGGCTTGCGCACCGGAGCCACCGGAGCCGGCACCTCTCGCGCCCTCCGCCGCCGCCGCGCGCGACTCACCGCCGCCGGTCTGCGCATTCCAGAGGAGTGACGTCGTAGCCGTGGTAGACACACTGGCGCCGGCGCGCGCTCGCTGTGCAGTCGCCGTCTGACACTGCGCTGGAGCCGCTGCGCTTCTGACTGGCGTTTGTGTGTGTCATTGGAGCAGCAGTAAGCATGGCAATCAAGCTAATCCTTGACAATCTAGACAACCAGGAAAGCTAAGAATAATCAGCTGAACCTTTGCTAACGCTACGTATATCCTGGCATAGCCGAGCTAAGCCACTGCAACATTTTTTTTTCTATACCTAGTCTCAACATTGCGTATGTTTTGTAAGCCCTCCCGCACACGTCTTCTAACAAATTATAGCTGTAAATTTCTGAACACATATTTATCTGCGTTCCTCTCACTGAAATTTCGAAATACTATGATCGCGACAACAGCCATAAAACTCATGAACATCTACAAGTAAGCTCGTCGAGAATAAACGAAGTAATAAATTGCAGTGCAAGCCATGGGATCAATGGATTTAGGTTGCAAAATGGTCGTCACACTACGGCAGTCTATGCAGTTTTCAAATGTCATATACGGCACGGCTTCTCGTTCTGGATTGTCTCCTCGATGACACGACAAGTCATTATATTTTTATTTGCGAGCAAAATGCCTAAAAACTGAGAAAGCACCTAGCCTGAGTACCGGCTTTTGTTCTTGTGTGCACGTGGATAGCTGTCAACGCCAGTTGCACAGGTCTCGTCGGCGCTGCCAGAACCACATTTTCTCCCTACGTCCGTAATTTGTTCGAAGCCTCAGGCTGTTTGCGTTTGAGCTAAGCCTGAGCTCCGAACATCAGCTTGCGATATGAAGGATTATGTTTGTCAAAGTAACTTTGCGTGCTTGCTGAAGCCTATACATTCTGAATTTTGAAGCGTTCCGAACTTATGCGTAAACAGACGCACTTGCTTACTTTGGTTGGTGCTGCAGATTAGTCGTTATTGCCTAGCACTTGAGTTTGAACGGATACGACTGAAGTTTATAAATATGCGTGGCGTAAACAAGATTGAGAAGCAATGTAAGGCAGGGATATTATCCAGATGCACGTCCGGTTTGCTACCCTGCACTAAGGAAGAAAAAGAAGAAAAATTGTGTAAGAAACCGTCAACGATGATTGAGAATATAAGCGAATAGAAAGAGCGAAAGAACGAACGAAAGAAAGAACGAACAAACGAAAGATAGAAAGAATGAATGAACGAACGATCGAAATAAAGAACCAAAGAAAGAAACAATGAAACAACAAACGTACAAATCGTACGAATGAACAAACGAACGTTTTCCTTGCATAGTCCGACCACCCACCGACTACGAAAACGGGTGAAAGGGGCAAAGAAAGGTGTTCGCTTTAAAAGGACAATAGTAAGGGATGAGAGAGAACACTAGTTGTGCGCACACTTGAAGGTGCACACCATGTCTATAAATGGTCACAGAGACCTAGTTTAGACTATAATGCACCTTATAAAAACATCTTACCCTTGCCGCGGTGAGTTACAATATGAAGTTGTTAGAGAATGCATTTCTGGATAAACATATGGACTAAGGCCACAGCCCCGGGCCCCTGACTGCCAGGGGCACATGAAATATTTTTCCTTGACGGACCCCTCAACATTTTAAAGGGCCTCTCACCAGATCCCCATGGGAAATTTTGGTTGGGCAACATAAGTTATAACACGCCGTCCAGGGAGCGTCCTACCACCACAGGGATTAAAAAAAAAGCGTTTTGTAGCCCCCCAGAATAGTTTCATTTATTGAAAGAACAGTGCAGGAAAAGCCAGCGCTGATCACCGAATGGTAGTTGTCGCCTGACTGGCCCGGTCTACTGCTGTTTAGACAATTTACAAACATCTTGCTAAACAGCTTGTCGCCCAAACGATGTATTGGAAGGAGGTGCTGAAGCGTGTCGAGGCTGTTGAAAAAACGCCGGCTGAGTGAAACTTGGCATTTAGGGGTAGCGAGGAGGCATTCGGTTCCGCGAGAAATTGCAACTAGTGCAAATTTTATTTATCTCATCTTTGCAATTCGACCTACGACGAGTTTTTTGACATGATGTCAGATGCTGCAAAGAGACAGATCGTTGAGGAGGTACAAGAAGCCAAACATTACTCCCTCGTTGTCGATTCCAGGCCAGAGATTATGTCTAAGCAAAACGCTACAGAACAGAACAAAAAAACAAGTGTCCTGGGGACGTCGAGTAACGCTTAATCTATACAGCGCGGAAATTTCAATAACGAAATCAATTGACAGTGCAGCCACGTGCACGTCTGTTCGTTCCTTTCTGTGTCTGCGTTCCACAATATTCTGCTGCTACAAACTTCGAAGCTTGTTTTATTACTCATTTTGTTCTGATTATGACACACGCACGCGCGCACGCACGCACGCACGCACGCGCGCGCGCACGCACACACACACACACACACACACACACACACACACACACACACACACACACACACACACACACACACACACACACACACACACACACACACACACACACACACACACACACACACACACACACACACACACACACACACACACACACACACACACACACACACACACACACACACACACACACACACACACACACAGCCTTGAACAATTACGGTGCCTCAATGCGTGACTTGAAGCCAACAATAACACCCAAATACTCTAATTTCATGGGTTGTCTAGATGACGTGTTGGCAACAATAATTTACATTTCATTCAGAATGTCTACAAAAGAAGCGAACAAAAGTGAGAACTGTTTCCTCAGGTATGACGTTACCTTCGAAATTGTTTTCATTGCCCAAATATTTTCTTTTGATCCCATTAGGCCCATGTCATTTCTTCGTCACCAACGTGATAAGTGTTTTGCTCGCATCGAGGTGGGCCATAAAAAGAGACGTTATTACTGCTCACGAGAGTGAAAATAAACCGCGTATCAGTTTCATGATCGAGAAGGGCTGATGACGGCATCGCCAATGAACAACATCGCCTGCAATTTTTCTTCACTGATGAGCATGTTGTTTCGACAGTTAGATCGTCCTGCTTAATGTAAATGGAGATGTTCTAGGCTTTTGATTCACATAGGCATAAAATAAAATGTCGGCACCAGGAACGGCAACAATGAAGCTTTGTCAGGAAGGTGGTCATAAAAACTATATCTAGCTAAAGTTTGAAAGTATATAGGGCGAAAAACGCAAGAGATATGGGTACACAATACACAAGAGCAATGAAAAGCGAACAGTGTCAGATGCTCTAAAAAGTAAATTTGCTCTTGTATGCATGTGTGATAGGCAGCTTTTCGTAAGACACCACAAAAGTATAGTGTTTCACGCGACACGCTGCAAGGCATCGCGGGCTGATATTCCACCCGCACTGCAATGGTAGTTCTGCGTGTGGAAGAGGAGGGTGAGGAGGAAGAGGAGGCTGGATACGCATCTGTCTCAGCGAGAATTGCCAGTGATTAGCACCGCCAGCATAGGTTAAGAAGCCTAAAATCGTTAGGTATGTCGTTCAGTGTGCCATTACTCAAAGCGCAGCGTGAGGTGGGAGAACAACACGAGCACAGTGATGCGGAATCGAACGCAAGCCCGGAGTGCGCAAGCCATCCATCGCACGATGCCGTGCCCGCGCGCCTACCTCCCTGACACAACCATGAGAAATGAGTCCGCTAGAGGTTGCCAGTCATTATCTAAGTCCACGTCCTTTAAGTACTTCGGGAGCAGCCGGGAAGCCTCCCTCCTGAATGTCTAGTGTCTTCGAGGAAAGAACATAGCTACACTAGTGTGTGGGATGCTTCGATGCTGAAGTACTCAGACCAAATAATTGCGTTTTGCAGCGAGTCAAGGACCCCGCAACAAATCATCTTTAATATTCTTTTGAGTCTTACAGGTTACACACAAGGGTGACGCCGCGAGAGCGGTCTTGTTTCGCCGTGCTGAAGTACACGCTGATCCCGTGCGGACGTAGTACAGCATGGCGGCTTCTGGCCTGCTCGGTCGCTTCGTCACACGGGACTGGTGACGTGGCGACCGTAAAAAATAAAGCTCTGCGTGATTGCGCTGGCATGCTGAAATTTCCACTCGTTTTGGATTATTACAGGTGGTCTAAATTATAGCTAGAAGACCTGAGCATCACTGAAACCTCCAACAAAAACAAAATAAAAATAAATAAACAAATGAAAAAAGATCAAGAAAAAAACACACGAAACAAAGGTGACACCTGCTTCTTATGCAGTTTATCTAGTGCCCGCATTTATTAGTTTCATTGAACGGCCACGACCTCTCGCATGTCGAGTGTAACCCACCATCCCCCTATCACATGCATATTGAAAGTGACTTTCTGGCGGGGCGTCCCATGTTGTTGCAAGTTCAGGAGACGTGAATAACGGCGTATTTGCCAATCGTCAATAAGGAAAGAGATGCTGCTTTAGGTGAAGGTAAAATAATGCTGCGAGTTAGGAAATCTCTGGGTTTCGGAGAGTCAAATGGCGAATGCGATTGACGTGTCTCCAACACGCAGGTACGGTCCTTAAAAGCCTGCGTGGGGAATGCGACATGCTCCTCGGCATTTAAAAGAAGCTAAAGCTCGGCACCAGGGTGGTGTCGTTGGAGCCTTCCACACCCCTTGTCACCATCGAGCGATAAAAACAAGCTGACTCGTTGTTTCTGCAATCGCTTGGATTCGCCCGCGTTGTCGAAACACGCGTGAGATATTTGCGTAGGCTGCTGAAATGGAAGGACTCTTGCACTTGGGCTGCCAGAAATAGAGCAGCTGTGCAGAATAATATGCGACGCCCAAATGGGAGGATGTGTGAAACAGCGCATCAACCAAAAATAGCGTTTGTCACTGAAAAAAATTTGGTGAATAGTGTCATCATTCCTCACACGTATGGCAAAAAATTGAATGAACAGTGTGAAAATATAAGACCTGTGTTGACACGCTAACACACACACATACATATTGCTACATTGCTGGTAGATGAAATACAATTGCACATACGCACATACATGCCCACACACACCCACACGCATATATCTACTGTATATACACGCAAACCACTTGTATTTCAGCTACCAGCCAGGAGTGGTTAAGAAGGCGTTGGCTGACATTTTTTTTTGAATGAAGCGAGAAGTTAAAGGAGGGCGCTAAAGCATTCTCGGAATCTGTGAATGACACGCATTTCTTTTTTCTAAATTTACCATTGGTTTAAAAATTTCGCAAGAACGCGCACCCTGCCTTCTTTATTACATCACTTTGGCTATTCTTTTTCGAGGACAGAAACTGTCGCGAACACGAGATTCCAAGATCCCAGTTCCTTTTACTTTTTTACTTCTTTTTGGATTCTGCGCATATCGTATTGGACAGCTGTCTTCGCCAAGCCCCTCAAACTTTACGTACGCGACGTTGTGCGGCCGCCCATTGTGAGCCCAACGTTTCCACTGCACCCGGGTCAAATAAAACAATCGCGCTAACAGGACGCGCGACCGGTAATACTATAAAGAAAGGAGCAGACGCCAATTGCCCCGCGCCAATAAAATATTCAACAGCTAAAATCTCGCCCCACATTTTTGATAACGTTCCGCATAGCCGCAGGCGTCAATGCCATCAGACGTGCACCAGGTGCTTCAAAGGAGACGGGATGAGACGGGAGGGAAGGCGACCGCTACACACCAATAGTCGCTGCGGCGGCTCTCCTGCGGTTTTATATCGGCGCGCTTGATCGCAAGGAAATTGGGGAGGCTTCCGATATCTTCGCGCAGACAACAAGAACCACACACACAAAGAATGGTTAAAGGGCTGAACGTATGAATGCAAAACAGAAAGAACACAATACAGAGGTGGTGTGCAAAAGGAGAACCGCTTGAGAGAATGAAGATAACCGCTATAGTAAAATGCTGCTCGCATAAGCAAAGAAAGGCGGCGAGGCCAACGAAACACAGGGAAAGCGAAGCGCGGCCTGCCTCAAAGGCGGGAGAAGGTCTTTGGTGGGGAAGGCTCCGAAGCTTGGGGCCTCCTATATCCCAGTCCCCGCCACCCACCTCACGGAAGGCGAGGCCGCCCATAGCTGCTCCAAACTATGGCGCGCGCGACAGCTCTGACAGATGCCCCATCGATGCCCCGAGGCTGCCGGTCGCAGTGGAACAGACGCTTGTCAGGCGGAACGAAGGGCAATCCGCATGCAGGAAATGGGCCAGCACTGGAAAGCCCTCGGCGGCGGGACCGGCGCGTCGTCGCGCGCGAGAGGTTTGAGCGAAACAAAGTTTGCGGGTGCCACAAGGCGGCAGTGCGGGAGTAGCGACTTCCAATGACGTAAAGGCAAAAACATCACCAAAGAAAAATGGAAGGCGAAACTTGCAGTTCTTTTCTCGATGCTGTCAAGAAATGAGCGACACGATGGGCGAGTGGGGTACTGCTGTAGCACAGCGTTTCATTTCAGCCCTGCGCTTGAAATAAAGCGCACGCGAGGAACTGAACACGTTCAGTCGAACTTTTCCATCTCACAGAAAGCCCATTCTGCCTTGTTCGCGTAGTTTTGAGCATCCTCAACGTGTTCCGCTGTCATCAGACACTTGAAGCGACACGCAGATCATCGAAGAAAATCATCAACCAAAAAAGGTCAAGGTATTGGTGGCATGAAGATCTGAAGAAGACGGCTTGCATGTATTGCTGCTCATTAGCACAGACGTATGGTGCGGTCCTCATTTAGCATCTTGGTGGCTCTGTGGGGTGTCACGAAAATTTTATAAGCAGTTGCTGCCAAAAGAAACAATGGAGAAGTTTGTTATCCTTAGTCTTAAATGCAAAACGGTTAAAGGTCGTGATAAACGTTTATTCTTTTCATTAGAGGCGTGACGATCAGATTTCTATATTTGCCTTGACCTAAAGCATATGTGCTGCATCACAGACCTTTCTTGCTTGCTTGGACGTTAACCAATTTGCTCCTTTGTTAGTGAGCTTCCTTGCAAAGTTGCCCTGTTCCGCGCGGTAAAAAGTGCCCACCTTGTAGCTCTGTTGAGGGCGCTTTGCTTTAAACATTACGTACAAATATGACAGCAAGCGAAACTCGGTTCTCCTTAACTGGCATAGCGATCCTCGGTGATCCGTAACATAAATAATTACCATTTGTATGCGAAACAACTTCTAGGCCCGTAGCATCGCGAAGAAAACAATCTTCTCGAGAAATCCAGCGCGGCACCGTGAAAAGCGAGTGGCAAAACTATTCCTTTTTGCGCGCTTCCCGCTGGTTCATTGTCGGCAATTGAGGTTTCTTGCAAGGCGCGAGAGACAGCTGCCCGCTTCGCTTCGAACTCTCTGGTTCGTTTTGTGCTCCCAGGTCGCCCACGGTTCTTCATGCTGACTCGTCGTCTTTCATCAATGCTGTGGTATACTATCGTTTCCTCTTTCCAGCTCTAAGAAGAGTTGAAGTTGAAGTTGCAGTTTATTTCTTTCTTTGTTACAGAAAGAGGGAATGGGCAATATGTCGCGATGTCAAAAATTAGATTTTATGGGGCTTTCTTTTTTATTGTATTTTTGTTCCTACCAGAGGTGTTGAACCAAACATTAAAAAAAAGGAATGGCGCAGAAAACCAGCTGGTTTGCAATATAAAGGTTGTAACATAAAGCTCTAGGAGAGGTTCAGGGGGGGGAGGGGGGGAGGCTGAGGGTAGGGGGGAGGGTGGAGGGAGAGGAGGATTGAGGTGCAAGGAAAGAAGTAATAAATTGTGCGGCCGAAGCAATCCAGCAAACGAGAAAACGCCTGCGGGGCGACGATAAGAGACTTTGGGTGTCGTCACACACGATTGAATTTTTCGACGAGACCGACGAACGGCGTCACACAGCCCGAGTGCATCGCATCGCAACGCGACGAAGCGGCGGCGGCGGCAATCCGCGTGGACGGATGCGAATCGTGTTTCGCGAGTTGTTGACACTTCCTTCTATGGTTAGACGGCGCTGTCGCTGACCGATTCCACGCTCCCGTGGTTAGTACTCGGCTCGATTTTTGGCCGCAGATTTTGCGTCGTTTGAGACCCGACAAGAAAGCCTGCGAGCGACGGAAATAAAGACAGGGTGACGAACAAGTTCTGAGGGAGCCAAACTGTGGTCATTTCTTTATTTTCTTTGTTTCGTGAGGGATTTGATGGTCTTTTGTTTTTTTATTGTTTTGTGAAAAGAATGCAGAATCGCGCCGTTCGAACCACCTCAGAGGAGATTTATTTGTCGAACGCTCAAGAAGGTTTTTATTTCCCTGCATGGCATTTTATGCAGAAAACACACTTAACTTACCCGTTTCGCGGAACAGTGCTTCCACGGAAGAGTGCCGAACGTAATTTGCACTATATTTCGGCATTTCGAGATGGATGTAATCTTTGTGTAGAATTATTTCTTCATTTCTTTCCACTTGTTTTTCCCAAGTTGTATGTGCTATGTCAAACACCATGTGGCAGACATGGAAATATATAAAAAAACATCGCTATAAACAAGGCGTTCAAACCCTTTCGTTAACTACAGTGTCTCGAATAGAGCCGCAACTTTCTTGTTTCGTTCCCTGGTTTCTTTTCATACAACTCACCTAAAGCGCCACTAAATAAATAAATAAATAAACAGACATTCTTGTGGTAACTTGTCAATTATCAACCCCCATACGTTTACGATGCAAGAATCTGTCTATGGCATTTTTTTCTTGATGTTGGGGGGAAAATATGCAGAAAAGTGTTGATGCCGTGCAAGGGAGATTATTTCTCCGGTTCATCGATTCATATGGTTCATGTTAATTTGCTCCTCAGTCCATGAAGGGCTACTTTGACGTCCGATGGAGCACCGAAGCTGCCAGTCGGTCCGCTGCTGATTGCCCGTTATTACAATGTGGCTTGGAGTACACCCAAATGGCCGCAGTATGTGGTGAGAGTAAATATTTTTTCAACATTTCGCAACGAAGCGAAGAGTTATCACGGTCCATAACTGAAAATTACCGTTCATTAGTGTCTCCAGACCTGCTTCGGATTCCGAATAAGTCACTCACTTGGGACTTCATGCGCTTTCAGCTTGCTCACTGCAAAGTAATTCTGCTGCTGTAGATGTGCTAGGTTTCGGTATTTCATACAAAGGATTGTACAAAGTGACGATCGAGTTGATTCATTGGTGAGCACTAACGTTCAGCTCGCACGGATGGATATTTGGTGAGTTGCGCAGTGTGCGTGAGTGATTTATTTGGATGAAATTCAGAATGTTGGCAACTATTGTGTCACTGGTTCTCCACAAACGATAAGTTATCCAATGATCGAAAAATAATGTCACGATGCGGTATCAGAAAAAGAAAAAGAAAAAGAAAAAAGAAAAATAAACTTCCACCAATAAAGCTAATTTTGTGAACGGGACTAAACAGTCAATATAAGAAAAAGAGCAACAAAACGCACATTCCGCGTTTTCTACAAATAAACACAAGTCAATCAATCAAGTAAATCAAATAATACAAAATAAACAAATGAACACTCTAGAACATACTAAGTGGTAATACAGAGATAAAATGTCCCTTTCAGTAAAGAAGCTTGGTAAAGCTTTCTGAACTCATCGCTGTAATGATGCGTTATCAAATGGCCCAGGCAACTTTTCTATGCTGAAAGGACGATCATCAAGGATCATCATTGTTGTCTTTAAAGCACATCTTAGCTGTTCAAATTGAGGGCATCGATCATGCATGAACCGCTCTACGTACAGGCTGAGTTTGGAATAAATGAATCACAATTCCTGGAAGTCGCAATAAAGTTCCACGCAAAGTGAAGCGCGATAGATACGCTCCTTATTTTTTTAGTAACTCAATGCCCTGAATGGCGCAAAAGAGTTCGCGCACAAAATGATGGGAATACACATTTATGAGCAACTTTCAACTGCTTTATAGCTAGCGGGTGAGGATTATACAAGTACCGAGCACTTGAAACACGTGGCGCAGTCATTCCAATATTGATTTTACCAAAAGCGATCTCAATGCTCCGAATGGCGTGAAAGAAAGGAACCTCATATGGATGGGCATACATATTTATAAGCACCTTTCAACGGTTTCACAGGAAGCTGGTAATGGGTACACAAGTACGGAACACTGGGAACACGTGTAACAGTCATTTTACTATTGGTTTTGTCAAATGTGAGCTGAGCCATATAGATACATCAATACGTTTTAGAGAGCTTTTGCAAGCTAGTCATTTCTCTTGGACCTAATAATATTTCATAACCTCACGCACTGTCCAGTCCCCTCTGCGTCACGTGTGTACAGCGCTACGTGTCCAAAAAGAAATCGCACTTGTGTGGCTACCACTCTGTGTTTTATTGAGACACCAGTAGTGGATCATAGCTTGAGGGGGGGGGGGGGGTTTCTCTCTTTTTGTTCCACATATACTGACGGCTGTTCCAGATGCCTACACCACCAACTTGTCCCACTAGTCAATGCATCTTTCCGCATCTTAATATTACGAATCTTTAAAATCACAACTATCGTAGTTTATTCGAGCGCAGACAATCGAGTAAGGCTACAGTGTTTGCCCTCGTTCTGCTGGTTGCATGCGGGTTGGTTGAGACGTGTAGACTCAACTGGCTGAGAACCGGACGCGTGCTGCGAAGGCGGTTGTCTCAGCTCTGCAATTTGCTTTCTGTCTTTTTCATTTTCATTTATTTTTTGTCTACTAAAAATATATAGTGAAGGAACAAATTTGACTGTCTCATACTTCAAATAAACAAAGATAATATCATCTTCATCATCATCATAATATTGCCGGTGTTATTACTCAGCCCCACTGTCTCTTTTAACATACTTGACGCAAATGCGGCCCCCCAAGCCCCTGCCTTTCTCGCACTAGTTTATTCTTATGGTAACTTACATTTGTTTCTGTGTTCGTTGGTTTGTTTGTTTGTTTGTTTGTTTGTTTGTTTGTTTGTTTGTTTGTTTGTTTGTTCCCATGTTTCCATTCCATTCCATCAAAGGCATGCTTTATGGGGTTCGAATTTTACATAGTACATCGTGCATTACACAGTGTGTAACGTTTACGTTTCTTACGTTTCTTTCAAACGAGGCGCAATACGACAACTTGTAATTGACATAGTTAATCAATTTCTCTTTCTACAAAATCATGACAGACCCGCCGCGGTAGCTCACTGGCTATGGCGTCGCACTACTGTGCTCGAGGTGACGGGTTCGATCCCACACGCGGTGGCCGCTTTCTCATGGAGGCGGAATGCGAACACGTTTGCTCATGTACCATGCATTGGGTGCAATTAATCCGGAGTCCTCCACTACGGCGTGCCCCATTATCAGATTGTGGGTTTGCAACTTAAGATCCCCAGACTCAACATAAAAACAAGGAATCATGACATGTTAAGCATGGCGCGATAATGAAAAAGAAACAGAGCACGCCCGAATTATAAACAAGAACGGTTGGCACGAAATCGTGGCGAGCACGGTGCTGCGCAAAGTTCCTTCTCTGCCTTAGCGCGTTGAAACCTTTATAGCTTCTCGTTGACCTTCTTTCTCAGTTCTCGCGTTGGTTGTTAAGATAATCCACTTCATAATCCACTTCATAATCCACTTCTCTCGATGGGCTGGCTATAAGAGTAATATTTGATACGCAAGCAAGCACTTGGAAGCTCCTGGTGTATGTATATAAAGCTTCACCGGGAGCGGCGCCGTGTGCAATATTGGCAACGATTCAGGGAAAGAAGCGTCAAAGTTTCTGGCAACATTTGCGGTGTCACCAAAGGAACGAAGGGAGCTCGGGCGCTACTGGTGATGGTGCAACCATTACCACCACTCGCTTCGCTACGGTAGTTCACTTTTATCGGGCCACCGGCGCGGAGCGAAGTACACGGATGGCTGCTGCAAACAGGCGGGCTGTCTACGGTGGAGCCACTATTTCCGGCAGGCATTCCTCGCGGGAGATTGGGAACTCGCAGTGTGTGCAGTATAGAAGACATTGGCGTTACACGCGCAACACAAGTTGGGCGCGCGCGAGGATCGCATCAATAACATATGAACGGCTAGCTACAGCTCGAAAGTGCCATTCATTATTCACGCAAGCCGAGAGTCTCGCGCGTTAAATCATTCAGGGATATTATTAGAAGCAAGATGTCTGAGCCCCGTACTAATGGAAATTTTGATGAGGGGCCTCCTGCAACGCCACTTTCGTTGCCGCCTTCGTGGCAGGCAGTGCGTGTATGTGCGCGCCCGTACAGGCGTGTTGATTGGCCCGGTGTTGATTAAACTGCGCATCCACCACACAGCGGTGTCAACGGTGCTTGATAGGACATCCGAACGCTGGAGGGAAATTCGTCTTGCAGTTGGGCTCGTATATACGCGAGGCCTTTTTCACTGCGTGACATGCAGTTTTTCGGCCTTCTGTCTTCGTTTTGTTTTAGCGCTCTTCTTTCTGAAAATCTGAACAAATAATCCAGACGACCAAAGAAGGGAAGATAAAAAAAAATCGAAAAGAACAGTAGGGGGGGGGGGGGGGGAGGGTGTTGTAACCCCCAAGAGGACTTGACTGCTCGATAGCTACTGGCATGTTCTAGCACCCGCGCGGTCATGTGTTGTGCAACCAATTTGGGATTAAGCAATAACTGAACGGAGAGTGCTGTGCGGGAGTCGTTTGGAGAAGGTTGGAACGGGGTGTGACGTTAAGCGGGAGAGTTCTGGAGCCATCGACCTCTCTTGCAACGGTCGTTCATCAACAGCCGTAAGGTTATCATTTCTCCTAGTGGGAGAACGGCGCAACGATGCGGGTAGTTTTTTTACACGATCGTTTCTTCGTGTCTTTTTTTTTTCTTGCGCTGCCGCAAAGCGTAACCTCTCCCGTCTAAAATCAATGGCCCAGTTATTGCATGTGGATGCTCACCCATGCCAAACCCGGCATTATAATATACTGGCCCGCGTGTACAAAGCGGGTTCTGGTGTGATATCAATAAACATCGTCATTTCATTCATTCCTGTGTGTTATATATAGTTGGCGCCTTCTCGTGATAAGCGCATGCAAGAACATAAAAGTTCAAAAAAAGGTCTGAGTTTATCATTTCGACACTCTGTATGATGCAAGACCGCCGAGGGTTTGCTTTCTACGCGAAAAACGTGCACTCATTACGTTGATCAAAAGTAAGATTCCCACCAGCGAGAATCAAAGCTTCGGCGGAAAATGCAATATGAAATTTCAGTAGTTGGTAATACGCTCATAAAATTAAGGCGTAAGTGTGCCTGAAAAAAAGAAAAGAAAAAAAGAACGAAAAAAGGGAAATTTCGTGCTCTGGTTCAGCTCGGTGTACTATAGTCGATGATCTGGAAAGCACAAACGTGGTTGCATAAACATTGTCTGCACCAGTATTCACGCGAAAGTTATGCATCAAAAGCGTAATTTGAAGATCCCTACATCCCTTCGCACATATAAGGTGATTAGTACATTTACAAACTGAGATGAATTAAAGCACTAAGCAGCACCCACTTAATTTTCATTAATAAACCTAACCGCGAGAATTATCGGGCGAATAAAAACAGGTAACAAACCAGACTCTCAATGAAATGAAGAGGGAAAAATGAATTTTGTCAGCCTGCAAAGACGACAAATAGTTTGTAGGTGTTTGGGCAGTCAACAAATAAAAAGACCTTTTTATAAGGTCATGACGACGCCGGAGGAGCTTTTGCTTGTGTTTATTTATTTTGGAGCTACTGTTGCTGCCTTAGAAGCTACAGCACTAACTTCAACTTAATATTCAGAAAAAAAAGAAAGAAAAAGAAATTAACATGCAACGTGAAATCCTTTGCGCTTTTTCATTGTGATTTCTCATAACAGTTTCGTATTTTCTTGGAGAATGCAGTTCATAATCGCCTTTCTGTATTTTCTCTTCGTCGTATACGACGAAGAGAACTTTGCATTAAAAAATTTGCAAACATTGCATACGACGAATAGAAATTTGGAAAAGTAGTTTGCATCATACGTCGTATACGACGTATGATGCAAAGTACTTGAGGAACCAAGCGGTTTTGGCGCCGTAGCGGATTAGTTTACTCACTGGTCTGTAGCGGTGCCACTAGAAGCCGCTCGCAAAACTTGCGTAGCCCGCAAAGGCAGTCGACGATCGGCTAGATGCGAACTACAGAAGAACAGTCCAGATTATTCGGCCTGAAAGGCTCCGTGCGCCAGCCGTCACATGGCATCGCCACCGCTTACGATAAAAGGTAGACGGTTTGCGACTACCGGCCACACGTTGACCACATGTAGCGAAGGCGGATCTGCACCTTTTCGTTTATTACCCTTATATGCTTTACTGCAGCCCATTTTAATTGAGATGTGTTTTAATATATTCCCAAATTCGTCACCCTACGTATTCATTTCTTGCAGTGCGCGTTGTGTCCACTTTTTCGGAAGACTGGTCGCGGGCATGTACGACGTATATAGGGTGCTCCAGCTAACTTTTGCCAAGCTGTTCAATGTAATAAATGATAAAAATACATGGTGAAAGACTACAATTTCAAGACCTACCGTGTTCAGTCACCAGACCACTTACGGCCGAACGCAATATGTCTCCTAATTGTATCTTGCACGGTGTTCTTAAATCTTTGTCTTCGTTGAAGAGGTTGGCTAACGTTAGCTGATACACACGGTAGATACTGGGATGCTTCGAAAGGGGCCTTGCAGTATTATTGTTTTGCAGCAGCTTCGGGTGAAAGGCGTTTGCTTGTTGCATCGTACCCAGAACAGACTATGATAATATTGCTATGAAGAAATACCATAATTTAAGTAGGGTTATAAGAAATGCAGTGAATTACTTTGTCAGGTCGTTTTAAGCAGCATAACTAATTTCTTCGTACAAGTAAACTTTCTTGTTGCTTTGTTGCAGTTAAAAAAGCAAGACCTAAAGTATGGTGACAAGCTGAAAAAGAAAAATAAACATTTCTTTCTCCTGTTGCACTACTTTAATCTGCACGTAACACTTTTCGTTCTACTTTCTGAATTTTAGTAGTACTATTACCTACTACTTCTTGTCGTTTCTGTCCACTACACCGTCTGTTTCTCGCTCATTGTGATCTCTCTATTTCCTCATCTATCTTTCTCCGTTTAGGGTAGCCGAACCGACACGTTTTTCGTTCCCCTCAATACATTCCTCTATTCACATTCTCTATTTATACCACTAAACCAACTGTTCCTTTTTTTTATCCATGTGTGTATGTAGCAGTAACCGCTCTTGTGCAGGACTCTACTTGTCGCTTAAAGGAACATTTACGCGAACGTTGTTTCAAGTATCCGCTGAAATCAGAACTCGAGAGAAGGGTACTCAACATTGCTGACACGGGTAAAGGCAGCACTAGAACGGCTTTTGCACAGCAGTACTGAAGGCTTTCAAACGGCGCAAAATTACACCAACGCGTATGTATAGGCATAACTTCGGCTGGCATTTTGGGGCCTCTTATCGCCTTGCCCGCGCGCCATGCGTCGGTCGCACAGAACAGCGATGCTAATGGCTCTTCGAAGCACTCGCCGAGCAACAAAGAAAGTGCTAATAACAACAATAAAAAAATTTCGCCGTGCTGGCTGCCTCTCTGCTTTATAGGACGCCTTTGTTTCGGAGGCTAGAAAGGGTCGTTGCTATGGCAACTAGCTCGAACGCACCTTATTATGCAGTCTCTTGGCTACTCGGGGAGGCTCTGGCTGACGTGAAGAGCCGGTCTAGGTGCCGACTTTTAACTCGCTCGAAGTTTTCCGGAAGATTCACAGGAAGTCTTTTCTCCGCTGGTCGGACCGAGGAAAGTTCGGCGTTGAGGGCAACTATATTTTGCGTCTTGCAGAAAAGCGGACCTCTTGTGGCCGGTCCTTGCCAGCGGCAGCTATTGGCACAAGCTTAAGAGTGAGCTGTAGCCGGTGCGTTGGTGCGATCGATCAGCAATGCTCTAGTGTGCAACAAAAAGGGTGCTTCCTTTCGTTTAGTACTGTGTATTATTTGTTCCGGTTTCCCATATTCGATTCCCCCAGTAGTCGCTTTTGATGAAAAGGTATTACACGTAACTCGTCTAGGAAACGATAATGTTAGTTTATCTCAGCGCCCATTGCAAGCGGAAATACTTGCCGCTGTTATTCAGTGGCTATGGTGCGCTATTTCTGAGCACGAGTATCACTTTTGATTTGTAGTCTCAGCTTTCGTACTCTGGTAGTGATGCAAATCAAAAACGCTCTTGCAGAAAGAGAGAGCAGAGGAGAGGACAGTAGAGGAAAGAGACGAAAGGCAGAGATAAATGAGATGCGAATGGCGTGGAGGTTAACCAGGAGACAAGCATCCTATACCCTGCACAGGGGAATGTGTTTGGGCCCCCTCTGATACTGACACTCCTGCCAGCAAATGCCGCACTTCCCCACACGGGCTGCGGGTGTAGTAAAACACAGAAAAAATAACTGCTCTTTCGAAAGTACTCATGCTTCCGTAGACGTTTCTGCGTGTTGTCTTCCTCTAATTTTACTGCATATTGACATCACCCTCCTTGAGCCGAGCTATTTTCTGTTTACCATTCTGTCCGTAATGAGCGATATCAAGAGCACGAATTAAAACCTCGTCTGTATGCGTAAGCAGTGTGTTCCCTCCGGAAAATGAGAAAGGCAGGCTCCATACTGCGTTTCGAAATTTTGAAACGTCGACGCCTGCATCCGACAGCACATATGCTCCAGTTTAACTTATCGTTCAATTTCGATCAGCAATGTCCCGTTACTTGAAGACATTGTGTACTCCGCAAACGAAAAGAAAAGAACTCTGATAGCAGCCACGACATCTGCTGACGAAACAAAATCGATCCGCCATCATGTACTGTTGAAGCATAACGAGCAGGAGGCGCTTCAGTCGACGCCTGCAACGCATGTAATTGGCATTTCCAAGAAGGTTTGATTACTTTTTTTTATGTATGGAGCCCATTTATGGCCCATTTTAATTGCTCGCGCTTCCTTAGTACACGTGCGCCACTACCTACTCTGGCTTTGGTTGTTGAGAATGATTCTCAGAAGCGCGACTTCCGGTGGCAAAGAAAAAAAAAACTATTCTCAATTATTTTTACGTATTTTACTAAGTTGTATATCAGCGCGGCCTCCCTGATCGGGCACATGAGATCTTGGTATCACAATTCAACCATTTGCCGCGGTACATACATTGGGGGAGGGGCATTAAAAGCATCGAAAGGGTCGCACGAAAATCAGCCCTGCTCACACATCCGACGACGTGCAGTGCTTCGTGAATTCCGTTGGGACGTCTTTTTGTGTAACGGATTGCCCGGCGCTTATATAGTTGTCTATGAACGCCGTAAATAAATTTAAAAAAATTGCGTAGCTTGCACTAGTGGCGCAAGGATAAAGACACAGCGGAGCTGATCGGCACCTAGCTTATCCTGGCCTTGCGGATTATGCTCGGGTTCGCTAATTTTTGCAAGGTGATGCTTGGTTTTGCTAGGTAATGCTCAATTTTTGCTATTTTTTTAAGCCATGTAACTCACCTTGCTATGCCAGGACTGTTGAGTTTCTCACTCAGCTAGGTCAAGCAATCACATAGTCAAGTCAGATTCAACAACATTTATTATGTACAATTACATTTTCCAGAATTTATTGATTATTGATCGATTATCGATTATCTATTGTTGATATCGCAAGGTATTGGCCACATATTTGGGTTAGGCTAAGCACTACCAAGTCATCCCCAGCATTTTCCAGAATTTAATGATTATGGATAGGTTATCGATTAGCTATTAATTGGCTATCGATTGACTATCGCAAGATGAAGTGAGGCGCTGCTGTGCGCAGTCACGTCATCGCTAGGCGAGTTTTTGCGAACACTACGCGGGGAAACGAAGAGCTTCAACAGCTTCGCTGTTATTGATGTCATGCGGTCACTTCGCCATCCGGCTTGACCCTCTCTGTATCAATGGATCTTTGCAGTGATGTGCGTATTCGGGCAGCCCTAATTACCTTCCTGTCGTTTACGGCCGTGCTTACAGCATCTCTGCTTTTACATAAGGCCCACCTCGCATGGGCAAGACGGCATTAAGGTGCAACGGAATCGAGAATGGAGAATTGAAAAAAAAAAAAAGAAAAGAAATGCAAGTATCGTTACAAGAACGGGGTGCCTGTAGACAAAATCTATAATAAAGAATGAGAAGGTTCCACAAAAGTGTTGTTTTAATTCCGTACTTCTATGAAACAAGCTGGTATTCTGCATTCAGCTGCAGGATGGCATGCAAGTGTTCATACAGCACTACGCAACTCCGTATTGTATCAATTCCAGAACAACTTCTCTTTGTTTGTTTGTTTGTTTGCATATTTCTTTCTTTCTTTTGCTACTTTCTTTATTACACAGCATCATTGCCTTCGAAAAGTTTACGTGACACCAGCACTCCAGTAATAATGATGCTTCAATTCCGGCCAGACTGATTACTTCCTGTTACAAGTATTAAAAGCTCCATGTCACGTACTTGTAACACATGCTTCGAAATATAAACCCAGATTTGTGTTTCTCTTTCTCTGTCTTTGTCCTTGATTAGCGGTCAACATGTCATGCAGTAAACACCAACTAGGCCAAACTCAAGTTCTTCTCGAACCCAGTTCGTCTGCCGAAATTTCAAAATGCATGCACTGGTCTTCTTAGGCACCCAAGACAAACATTTTGTCAAAGAACTCGCAAACAGTTTCGGCCTACTTTTGTTTACTTGAAACCAAATGGAAAAAAAAAATTGTCTTTCATAAATCAAAAAGAAGATGGTTTGTGCGTACTCGGCGCTGTGGATGAGCACTTGATTGCTCACAGCAGAAAAATCTTTTAGGCACATAAATATTTCTCTTTGCACTCAAACAATGCTGCAATAAAGTATATGACCGAATTCGTTCAACCACTCAACTGTTCCTAATAATGTTAATTCCGGCTCTATCCTGATCCCTGCCATAATAATTCCTACTCCATTGTGACAATTTTGTCTAAGCAAGAATACCGCGTCTGACAGACGGTCCTAAGATTTTTTTGTTTTTTGTTGAGTGCTCTAAAAAGGCGGACACAGAAAGCTCCCCTCAGCTACAACTTGCAACCTCATTCTTTTTCTTTGTCAGAGAATGTCTTTGGCGATGCCCCCTTCGAGCCTCGACAGACGGGGTTCATTACTCTACGGGCCCGCAGAAATTCTATGGATGAGCCAGTATTTTTGTTCTCCAAGAATTCTCGCTACCAGACAAGTTCCATGTCTACACTGTCCGACTAGATGCTGTATTAAACCGACATAACAAATGCTCTCATCTCATCAAATGATGTCGACAAAGCATGGAAGTTTACGTGACTCTGCTTAGATCACTCGGTTAATGTATTTATTGGGTCATCACGGCAGGAGTGGCTAATCTACCTGACCAACATACGTATTTATTTGTTACGTACTTCAGTCGGGGCGTATGAATATTCAAGCATTCGTATACCTGAAGTTTATCCGCCTTTTTCTTAACTTTTGCTGTCGTTAAATTTAGGAATCTTATTTCATTTGATATTCTCTAACCTTTCTTGAACTTTTTCTAAATTTAATTGTTCTTAGTGACCTTTTTCACGTATTTGTATTAACATGCTCATTAAGTACTAATAAAGCTCGTGATTGTATTGATTGATTGATTGATTATTCCACAACCTCAATTTCAAGCATGAAACCTTGCGTGCAGCTGGGCTGATATCTTCGACTTTCGTCTATGTCACTCCCTCTGCACCTCCACCGGCTGACACTTACCGTGCTGGAACGATTCTGATGCTGCGCAGGTGCTGTGGATACGCAGGCGGGACTACAACGTGCTCACCGTGGGCCTGGACACGTACACTGCTGACGACCGCTTTCAGGCGGTTCACCTGGAGCGTTCTTCCGACTGGGCGCTGCAAGTGCGCTACGTGCAGCTTTCGGACCAGGGTCTTTACGAATGCCAAGTCTCCTCAGATCCAAAGATCAGCTACTTCGTCAACCTCACCGTCCTGGGTAAGTGCTCAGGAACGCACGTGGGACGTTCATTTGGAGGGAGTACACAGCCAAGCCACTATGAAGTGCCGGAAAGATGCCAAATCATTGCGTGAAGCTTTGTCTCCGTGGTGACTGGCTTTGCATTGAAGTAGTTATCCTCCTGTTTCGGGTTCGCATGGATCCACACGCACACAAGCATGGTTTTTATTGCGATAGCAATTATATGGACACTTCCACCGTATTTCTGCCGTCGGCGTCGCCGTCGTCGTCGCCGTGAGGTTCCGTATAGAGAAAATCTTTGCCGCTAGCCGTATGCCCGAGCGGAAGCGTGCGGGGACGCACGCTGTCACGGAGAGCGAACGCACTCAATCTTCCACGCGCAAGCAAGGAAGCGGGAAGCGAGCGCCGGAGGGAGCGGGGGGGGCGGGGGGGGGCGGGGGCGGGGGGCGCATTTCTACTCTGCCAACAACCGCGCTCGTCGCTCGCTCGCACCGTCTCTTATCTCCACACGGCTCTGACCTTTATGCGCCGTGCATTCGCCGCTCAGTTTCCGTTGAAGCGATAGACCGCACGTACCTTCGCCGCTGCGGCGTATCCGCTTGCTGCCAGAGTTTTGACGGTCGCTGTCTGCAGTCATTCAGTGTGATCTATTCATGTTTGTTTGTGCGCGCTCACACCACGCTTGTTCATTCAGTTAGTAATAGTCGGGCCACATTTTCCAACGCACGCTACACATGCAATGCTGCCCGGATCGGCAGTGCAGCGCTACAGGTGTGTCCCTTCGCACGCGCTGCCCACGGGCAGCGCTTCTCATCAACAGCACCGTTTCACACGCGCCTTCTCGTGGTCATCGAGTCTCTCTTCATGTCGGTCTAATTACGCCGCAGCACACCTGCTTACTTAATCAGGTCATGTTTACTACAATTCATGTTGCTACCAAAGCCGCTCACCTTACTTCGTATGACATTGCTTTGTTGCTATCGCGTTCATTGCTTCGCCCTTAGGGCGAAACTGTGACATTTTTTTAAGACGGGACGTTCTAACTCCTTCGTGAATTACATGACAAGTTATGTGCGCCGATGAACACTTTGTCTGGATATGTCTGTTTTTCGACGAAGAAATTGGCTCCGCACTTCAGGGAAGCCAACCTAGGGCAGTCAATCTCCCTGCCTTCAGTGATCCTTTTCTTTCCCTCTCTCGCTACTTCGACCATTTATTTCCTCTCTCTCATCTTCACAAACCTATACATTTGTACCCTTATGAGTGTCATTCATTCATTCCGCCCACCATGGTTCTGAGTGGCGCTGACTAACACTCCTAGGGCTAGATCTAGTAAACATAAATACCCAAGTTAGTGGACGAATTGATGGCCGTCTCTATAGCACAATTCGTAGTGCAACGCACGCGTAACGTGGAGGTTGCGGGTTCGGCTCCCGCAGGCGACAAGTTCTCGTTTCGTCCACTTTCATTTCCCTTTTCCTCATTATTTTGTACGTTCCAATTTCAACTACACTTAATTTCCCCCGATGCTTTCCTTGGCTTCGTTGTCTGTTGGCTTTATGTGGTTATGACTAATAAAATCGAGCCCCTCGGCTCCCATTCTTCTTTCGTAATTCATAACAGAAGCCATATTGTTATAGGCTTGTGACAATGTCTTGTATTTCCGTTATCTTTGTAGTTGTTCTTGCTGTTTTCTCTACCTATGAAATCCTGCTATCCGGTTTTATCTGCGACCAAATACCCCCTTTTTCACATTTAATAAAGAAGGAGAAGAAGAAGCACAAGCAAAAAAAGCTTTTATCTTGTCATCACATTTCTTAAAATACAAAATAGGTACTTATTTCGGTCTCCCAAGATCAAAAAGAAAGAAGTGAGAAAAAGTAAAGGATGACCTCGTTTTCTCTCGGCTCTTCTGTATTGCTTCGCCTAATCTCACAAGGCCTAACGACTGCCTTGACCTCTTCTGCCGCTCTTGTTATATCTTTTAAGGCTCTTTCGCAACAGCGATACATGCGGGTTTTCGGCCTACTAGGCCCCGCCGGGGAGCAGCCGGGCGCTAGTCACAGCCCAATCGACGCCGCCTCCATTAAACGGGATCCCCATCCCGCGAGCAGCCCGGGGCTCTTCCTCGGGCCTCGCGCGACGAACCGGAGATACGGATAAACACGGAACACGGGTGAAGAGAAGAAAAGAAAGAAGAACGCAGGAGCACCGAGTGCCAAGACACGAGGAAAACGCAGCTGGCGAGCGGTTCTCGGGGCAACACACGGAACCCGCACGCTATCGAGACCCAATGAAAACAAAGGCCCCAGCCCGGTTCATTAGCAATATTGCCACCCCCCCCCCTTCCCCCCTTTTTCTCTCTAGCACCCGGATAACCCGTTCCTTTTGTCCCGCGGCGATGCCTGCTCGTCGACCGACTTAGTTGGTGGCCGGAGGCCCGTGCCCAATGCCCTGTCGCTTGCTTTCTTTATTGTTCTTTTGCACCCTGGTCCTTGATAGTTTGGCCCAGCCCCTTGTCATTTCTCTAGTCGTCGGGAGCCCCACGATGACCGCTGACATTAACGGAATCATAAGAGCACCCACGACTCCCCTTTGCTCGGCAATCAGGAGACCCATGCATCTGTTAATAGGCTACCGAGCTTCGCTTCGCTCGAATGGACGTCGTTTCTTCCCCCGGAAGCCAGCTTCGAGCGCGCGTGCTGCAGTCATTACCGTGCATTGAAACGTTGTCACCGAGACGACAACTGCACGCATATACGCTTATACAAATGCTGCGAGGCACGCTCGCTAGTTGCAGAACAGGAGAAGGAGGTAGGGAATTTTATTTCCCTGTTGTACGTTGGGTTGTATCTAGGGATAAAGCTCGTAGCGTGATATTATATGCCAGGCACGTTCGCACCATGTTACGGCCCTATTAAGCTTCGAACGCAACGTCAATTCCGGGAAACCGGCCTCTATTGCGTGAGATTAATGCGCTTGGCTAGGAAGTCGTCAAGCTTTGCGGGAGTAATTTTTCACTTCTATTGTGCAAAGACGCGAGTTGTTTAGCCCTCGGTGTTATTGCGGAAGCATGTTCTTACCTGCTTCCGGTTCTATATTGGCACAGGGTAATCAGCTTATTGAAAATACCGAAACAGTGGCTTATTTTCCAGGTCCACTCTCTGCTCTGGTACAAATGTAACCCGCATGTCGAATGAGCAGGCAATAAAGCGCTGACAGAGTTGGATCCGCGGCCGAAAAGGCAACAATTCCTGGTAAAGACAGGGCCGACGCTGTTTTAAAGGCCTCTATGTCATGCAATATTCCGCGTTACCGCAATGGGCTTGTAGCGTAGATAGGGGTGAGGCAGAGACGAGCTGTACTGACGTTCACTGAAAACACTTTTTTATGCTCACGTTCTTCGCTCGCTAGCTTATTTGTATATCATTTTTATCATGCGCGCTCGCTTATAACATTTTGCAACGAATGAAAATAAACGCAGTTGTACACATCATGTTTGGTGTGTAGCATTTCATTAACCACCTCACTATAGTTTCGTTTCACAGAGATTCCAACACGTGCGTCAGATCTGCATGTACATCTTCTTAATGCTCTTTTGCAGCAAGTGCATCTAGCATTGTATTTCGAAGCCAATTAAGTTTTTTCGCGGATTAGTTGTTGTTGTTTTTTTTTCAATGGTTTATAGTGCGTTATGGGTCACGTGTCAGAATGATTTTGGTTTCCATGTATTCACAAGGAAGATACTCGTGACCGCTCCAGCCATTTAGCTTGACTTCTAACCTTGTCGCAGTGGCAAAAGCGGTCATCGAAGGTGGTCCGGACCTCTTCATCCGCACGGGAAGCTCCATCAACCTGACCTGCGAGATAAGCCGGAGCCCTGAGCCGCCGCATTTTGTGTTCTGGTACCACAACGACCGCATGATCAACTACGTGTCGGCCAAAGGAGAGATCGCTCTGCACAAAGGTGGCCCCGACAGGACCATCAGCCGACTGTACATCCGCAAGGCTGTCTCACTCGACTCGGGAAACTACACCTGCGACCCGGCCAACGCCGAGCCCGTGTCCATCAGCGTCCACGTCGTGAACGGTGAGGGAATGTCTTGATGTCGTTCTTAAAACTCTCCTGTGGCATGGCTGCGATAATTATTAATTTGTGTGCCTATTAAATTGTTATAAGACGGTTCAAATACATTTCTGACTAAGCATCTATAAAGCCACAATTGTGATTAGTAAAAGATTAACCACCTTAAAACCGGTTCGTGGTAGTATCTTTAATTGGGTATCGATGAAATTCCTTTTCCACCGCCTACTGTGTTCCAAAAGTTGGTATATTTTGTGAGCACTCGTACGCGCAGGAATGAGATGTTTCTTTATTTGAACACCATAAGGTGTCAAAAAATTATGCCCTCCTTCCAGCAATGAATGGCATACTGCCGATAGGGGAGATTTGTCAGTGAAAAGATTAACACTCCAGCAAAAAATTATTCGCTCTAAGTCCTCTCCCGTGTCAGAGGTTTCTCTTCTTTTCTGTTTGCTGATTTACTCGTCTTAGCTCTGCAAGCTAAGTACCAAATGGCCCATTCTGCGACCCTTCGCGAAATCTTTGAGCGACGTCATGGTTACGAAGTGAGCATCCGATCCTGAGCCTTGTACTCTATACTGAAAATATGCATTCTTAGCAATCTACGCAATCGCATAGCGTCGTCTGTGCAGGAATCGTTATGAGCTCACCAAGAAGTCGAAGATCATGCAGGCAAGATTCAGGGGACAGATTCACAAAGCTTTTCTTTCGTAAGTTCGCTTTGCCATTGGCTGACCGCCTTCGCTAATGATGTCTTGCATCCAGATTGGTTAAAATTCTTTCTTACGAAAAATTCTAGCGTAAGAAGTTTTTGTGAATTCGGGCCCTGATCCCAATGATAGTTGTTGTGGTCGCACAAGCCACGTCTTTATTATTCTTCATAAGACGACAATGGCTTGAAGTTCCAAATTCTATGAAATCATTTAAGCGTGGAATACATTTTCGCCTATTCATGCACGCCTTGGAGCAATGACAACTCAGCTAGAGCTGTTGTGAAACTAAAGGAAAACCAGAAATAATGCATGCTTTTTAAACAATTATTCAGGATTCCTTGTCTCATTGCGGCTGTTCTCACGTTAGCACTGTTATTTCGCTTTACCATATCCTTTATTTCTTGAGAGTCCTAAAAGTTGGCTTGCTGGTTGTAATTTTACATAATCCATCCGATTCCACTTTTCATGAGCCTGACCTGTAGAATTGTTGCATAACAAGAAGGGGTAGGGTATCAACGTGCGCACGTAGGACGTACGTCACTGGTCGGTGCGTCGGGCAATCAGCTGCATCTTTCCAACGTGAACAGAATTCAATCTAGCCTGTCTCTGGTGAACACGGTTGTCTTTCTTTGTTGTTCATCGATTAGACGACTTGTGTTGGATTGATAATGGTTCTTCTCAAGTTATATTTTTTTTTACCTGCCCTGTTCTGTTCCGTTTCCTTTCTGTTCTATTCTGTTACGCATTGGTTGCTGTCAAGAGGTTGAGGTGCAGAGCACTTAAGCTGCTCTATTTCTTTGTTTTCTGCAGAAAAATATATAAATCCTGAGCAAAAATCGCAGGATTTAGAGTCTTCTCTCACCATTCACAACGGCGTTAAAAATAACGTTTTGTGCTTACCAGTTTGAGGGCCACTTGTACTTCAGCTCTGGCTATCTTGCTGTTCAATTCTACAGACTTTCATTTCAGCTTGTACTGTAAGCGGCTGCAGTAAAAATAATCAGACATTCAACTTTGTAAGAGGTAACAAAAGGACATGCGTCTTCTCAGCTTATAGCAATCGGTTCCCGCTTATGTGTGCACTATGTGAATACGACATTTAGCGATGACTCAAACATCCCTTTGAATTTTACCAGCGAAGCTATTTAAGCTATCCGTTAAACAGTGCTCGTCGATCGAAAAAAAAAAACAGTAAATGTGGGCTGATCCTGGCGGTAGTGCAGAAAGGGTCCAAATGCAATGGCACATACCCCTGTGAACTACCGAAGCTGAGCCTCGCTAAGTCTAGATAAGCATGGTTGGGACTACTTAAGCTTAGCCAGTCATTGATAGTCAATGAATAAGTAATTGATAATCGATGAACAATCAATAAGTTCCGGGAAATGGTGGGGATGACTTGGTAGTGCTTAGTCTAGCCCAAATACGTGGCGAATACCTTGCGATAGCCAATCAATAGGCAATCAATACTTAATCGATAATAGATCAATAATCAATAAATTCCAGAAAATGCTGGGGATGACTTGGTAGTGCTTAGCCTAGCCTAAATAGTTGGCCGATACCTTGCGATAGCCATTCGATAGCCAATCAATGGCTAATCGATAATCGGTCAACAATCAATAAGTTCCGGAAAATGCTGGGGATGACTTGGTAGTGCTTAGCCTAACCCAAAAGCCAGGACTAGCTAAGTTCCCATCAGCTCCACTGTCTTTATAGCATTGCGCCTCCAGTGCAAGCTACGCTATATTTTTTCTTGAGAAACATCTCAGGAGCACAAAAAGAACTAAAGTTCTCAACGTAAAAAAACAAAACAAAAAAAAAGAGGCATTGACTCGAAACCGACGACGCGGCCCAGGTAACAGACTCAAAAAGCCTCTCTTCCGTAACCTACAGTCCAAATTAAACTGGATAATATTGAAGTGTAGAGTATTTGAAGTTTTACAATTATGCTATTTTTTTAAAGGCAGAAGAATCGTCCCGCGAATGTATCTACTAAAGGAAGAAAAACTACGACGCAGCCATGTTTGAAAGGAAAAGGTACGCGTATTTCCGTGACTCGGAAGCGCGAAGTCCCGCAGGCTTTGGACCGGTATTGGCCCCTGTATCTCTTTTTCTGGGAGGGCCTGTGTTTCTTCCGCAGCCTGCTTCCTGCCCTCATCAATATGCTATTAGTCGCACCTCATTGTTCTAGCGCGGTCATTAAACAAACAGGGAGATAACGTTTTTACCACGGCCACCCGAGTTTTCCTTTTTCTGTTCTCCGGCAACAGCCGAAAACGAGTTGCGGTGGGGCCGCGAGCACTGAAGATAACGAAACGAAATTACTGAATTTATGACGAGATGAGAACCTAACCATTTCCTGAACTCCACACAAACAAATAATTCGCAGAACAGTTTCTCTTTCAATTTTTTTTCTCAGCGACATAAATATGCATCTTGGAGTTCTTAATGAGGCCTAGGAAAGAAAGCATCTCTAATACGTGCAAGGGTTATCTTTCCTCTTGTGGAGGCTTTTTCTTTTTGCGCTAAGGTAAAGCGCGAGAACCATCTAATTAGCTCTCATATTCATAGTTCCTGAATCTGAAAGCATATTTTCATGTCGTCGTTCTGTACCTTGCGCGCCTTAAGTTATAGCATTGTCGGCTATGCTGTCGGGTCTCGCTGGGCGAAAAGAAACAAAAATCGTATTAGAAGCAAGCGCCTTTACTATATTCCGAGCTTCGTTTCTTCACTTCTTCCCGCGGCTCTGGACATGACTGTTCCCACGTTTATGAACGGTGGGCTGGCACCTGTTACACAGTACAGCATTTGCTGCAGCCGGTGAACTCCAGCCTACCGCAACCTCGTTCCGGCTGCTGGCATTGGGAGCGAGAACTTCTCAGTTATAAAACGATTCCAAGTCTCTCTCTCTCTCTCACGCGCCTGGGGTTCGGACAGGCAGAGTCCCATAAGTGTGCGCGTTATTGCTTTCCTTCGTCGCTGCATTTCCACAGTGCTCGGCGGCTTGGTTGCGAGCCCGCTCACGCGTCTATTCGCCCAGCTCTCCACTAGCGGCCCTTACCCCGCTCCCCGAGCGTCGGCATTGAATTGCTGATATTTCGCGAATCTAAATGGCTCTTACGGAGGGCAAGGAGAAAAGACATAGGGGCACGCGGAAATAAAAGAGAACGATGCCCGGCGTGTAGTGGCGCTTTGCGCGGGCGTCAGTGGCGATATGCTGTCCCAACCCTCTCTGCTTCCTTCCTTTCTCGTCAGTCTCGGGCGCTGTGAGGCGTTATGGAATGTGCTGCCACTCGTTCCACTGCATGGACCCGAATATCGACCGCCATGGGGTCGCTTTATTTTTTTTTTCTCGGCGTCACGGAAGGCCTCTCTCCTGGCAGCATGCCTTTTTTTATTAAATTTTACGTCCTGGGATTGATTCTGCGCCTTTTTCTTTTTTTTCAGTTTTTTTGCGTGTTTTACCCGCTATTCTTGTAAATTATGGCGCAGCTTCTCTCTCTCTGACTCTCTCTCTCGCTTTTGTCAGTCTTAAGTGAAAACAGAATGCCAGAGAAGGGCGTGCTAGACTGATGGCGGGGCCACGTGCAGCACTGAAGGGGGAGAGGAAAGCGTATTGATGCAAATCCAATCACCTGCAGGATTTATTCCTTTATTACACTCGTCGTTTTGAAGCGCAAGTTCATCTCCTGCAGCCTGAGTGCACTCCCGCGAAACACTTTACCGGGAAAGACGATGGCTGAGCAACTTTGGCGTGGGGAGTGCATTTAATCGTGCTTCGGAAAACGATTCCCGCGAATTCCATAATGAAGTTTATTGGCGCTGAGTATCGGGCGCTTTTCTTGGACGTGACAATTGCTTGCAATTAATCTGATGAGCATTAGTCTGAGGTGCATTATTCTGAGTTGCATTATAAAATAGATTCCAAATAGAGGCTTCGTATTCTAGTATAATTCTGACAATAGTTTTGTGAAATAAAATTTAGACTGTCGGTTGGGTATGTCGAATTGAAAATGTGTTTTCAGTCATGTTTTTCATGAAATATTCAGTTTCTTTGGAAGCGGGCAGCTGGCCTATAAACTCTCGTATGCTACCGCATAGCATCAAACCCGCCAGGCGATTTCTACATTTACTACAGATCTTCCGGTGACCAGTTATGTTCTGTACGGAATTGCACAATAAAACGACAAACGGTACATAAATATCCTCGCGGCAACAAATAAACACCTTCAAGCGTACAATTTTATTCATGCGAAGCTTTCTATGCCTTCTTTCCCGGGCTTCAGCGCGTCTTGCTCGGTCGGTGTCTGGGCGAGTAACTTGGGGTGCTATGCAGGATGCGCCGAGTTTGGCGAAATTCGGGATCTTCACGAGCTCTGGCGACGCCCCAAGATGAAAGAACTAATGGTAACAAGACAAAGTTTGTCCGTCGGCACGCCTCCTGTATCGTTCCTTTATCTAGATTCACTCTGGTTGGCTATCAACCCTTGGGCGTTGCCATATGGGCGGTCGACAAACTGGGGCTCACGTGATCATACCGTCAGTGCATGATCGTGGCTTCTTTCACTTATTTGTCGTTCCACCGAGTGCACTGCAGGCACAAGCAAGTTATAAAATAAATGCATTTAGTACAATAATATTAGTCACATTATTTTGGGTTATAAGCGTTTTAAAGTTTACAAGATGCAGACTGAATGTGTATTAGACTAATTTGTAGTATAATACGTTTCGCGTTATACCACGAGGGGACGCTGATCCTCCTCTTTTTTTTCTCTGCCTTGGATTGGCGCGGCTCGCTACGTACTTGTGCTAGCACTTCCGAGCACCGATTGGTGTGCGCTTCCTTTTCTCACTAGGGTTTCAACAGATCGCTCGTTGCTCTTCTCTTTCCTCTGGATTGGATTGGTGCGGCTCGCTACGTGCTTGCGCTCCCATTTCCGAGCACAAATTGGTGTGCGCCTAGTTTTCACACTGCGCTTTTAAGAGATGGCTCGTTGCTCGCGCTAAAGTAAGGCTGCGAGACGAACTGAGCGTCGGCTAGCGCAGAAGTTGTTTGCCGCGCGCTTACCGTGTAAGCACTCAGGTATGCCGGAAAGCACTCATACAAGGGTCAGAAAACTACGCTTTATTTTATTGCGATAGCAATTATATGGACACTCAAAAGCAGATTTCTGCCGTCGGCGTCGCCGTCGCCGTCGCCGTGAGGTTCCGTATGATGTCATTTGGAGAAGAAATCGTCGCCGATGATAAGTGGTTCTTGAGGGAAAGGGAAAGGTTGGCGCTATCTTCTGCAGCCCTTGGGGGAGCACGGCTCAGCGCCATGATAAGTGGTTCTGGAGGGAAAGGGAAAGGTTGGCGCTATCTTCTGCAGCCCTTGAGGGAGCACGGCTCAGCGCCATAGATAAGTGGTTCTTGAGGGAAAAGGAAAGGTTGGCGCTATCTTCTGCAGCCCTTGAGGGAGCACGGCTCAGCGCCCCTCAGCGCCAGCGCGCCGAACGCTGTATGTGCGAGTGAAAGGGCGCGAGGGGCGCGTCTTTCACGGGGAGTGAACGCACGGCGGAGAACAAACGCGCGTTCTGCGCCGTGCTCGCTTAAGGGCTGCAGAAGTAGGCGTCTCTGTTCTCCTGGATTTCCCGCTAGGAGGCCACGGTGTGCGGACGTGTTTTCGCATGGGGCTCCTCTTTCGGATCTGTGTTTTGGATTTTCATCGACTCCGGTGCCCGATTCATGTACACCATACGACTCACCTAGTGGACCGGAGCTACCCGATACCTCTGGGGTCACTGTGAGTCCATTTTCCATCATCTCACGAGCCTTGAAGACTTCGACGCGGGGAACGCCCCAATAAGCCTAACGGAACAGGCGTCTGCCCAACTTAGGCACGGCTGCATCGATGCATGTCGCTCACGGTGGGCACCGCTCCACCTCGCGCTCTTACTGACGACATTGCCAACCACGGCCCTGCAGCAAGGCAGCGTCTAACATCATTACCGCTATTATGCACTGTTTCGGAGTGCGCTAACGAGCAAACGGTGCCAACAATGCTTAGCAACGCCGAAGAGACGCTCACAACCGACGACAAGCCAGCAGCTATCGGAGCATTGAGCGACCGCGACGCTGCCAGCGTTCCCATCACAGAACAAACGAATGACTCGCCACCGGGGGAGGACATGGACGAGGATACCACACCTTTAGCCATCGACACGGACACCATAGAAGACGAAGCCTACAACGGAGCCTGTTGGAAGGTGGTCCGCAACAAGCGACGCGCCCGCAACGCTGCAGCCCTACGAAACGGCGTCGCTCCGTCAGAACGCTTCTGAACACCCTTCCGCCGAGCCCAAGCAGAGCGGGCCAAAGCGCCTGCCTCCTCTTCCCCTCCGAGATGAAAAAGTTATCCTCCGGCCTCTCGGAGGCCTGAGATTGGATAAATGGCCCAGACCAACGTTGGCCACTGCGCTTTGGACAGCGGCCGGAGTGAGCCCAAATGACCGGAGAGACCTCATCCTAAGGACCCGGCCAGAACAAAACCTGGCAATAGTAAGCACCCCATCATCGCACGTCGCAGACGCCCTGCTGAATATCCAGGAACTGTCGATCAGCCAACGCACCTACCCGGTGTCTGCATATCTAGCCGCCCCTGATGATTCGTGCAAGGGTATCGTTCCGGGACTGGAACCAGGCACCTCCTCACATATGCTGGTAGAAGAGATGCAAGCATCTGGAATCCAGATACTACAGGCTCGAATGATGGGTCAGACGAATATTGCACTGGTCACGTTCGAGGGCCTACGTGTGCCACGCTTCGTCCGATTTCTTGGGGCAGAGCTCCGCTGCTACCCACACCGTCCCCGCCAGCCAGTCTGCAAAACGTGCCTCAAATTGGGACACCGAGCCGACCACTGCCCCACACCAGACGTCACTATTTGCGAACAGTGCGGCATCGAGAATCCCATCCCATCACACCCATGCTCTCCCCGGTGCAAATCATGTGGAGGGGACCATCCTACAACTGAACCGAAGTGCCCGCAACGCCAGCGACAACCCTTCAACAGAGCCTGGGTGAAAAAAGCCATCGAAGATGAACAGCGACAACTGAAGGCCTCCACCAATGCGGATCCTCCATCAGCGACAACCCCTGCTTCTGGAACATCATTCAAGAAAGCTGGCCGGTCTCGTTCGAAGACGCCGTCCAGATCCCGCCCCAAGGCTCGGGTAAACTCCAAATCCCGTTCCCGATCACGCTCCCAGTCGTCCTCCGCCCGCAACCAGGTGAAGCGTCAGACTACCCCGGCGTCTCAGGCATCCCCGCAGCCCTACAAGAAGGCACTACTAAACAAGCTGGCAACTTCAGCAGCTACCCCGGACCGTCAGCAGGCCCAGGCCCCGGAGAACACCAATGCCAAGGCGGCACCTCGGGAGGTAAGTTGCCCGCGGGATCCCCCACAGCTCGCTCCCCCCCAACCTTCACCCCACAACATGTCCCCCTCTACTCCCCTACCGAACACCCACAGTAATCCTTTCCCCGAAATCGCGCGGCTACGCCGTGACATGGAAGCGCGCCACGCTCACATGCATGCGCAGCTGGAAGCTGCAATAGAGCGCACAAACGCCAGAATACAGGCAGCTATAGAGAGCGCGCGGCAGGAGTCTCTAGCGCTCCGGCAGGAGATCATAAGCGTCATACACGCATCAGAAGAGCGGACACACGCCCTATTCGCAGAGTTAGTCTCCCGTTTGGATTCTATAAGCGCACCCCTGCCGGATTCCAAATCCGCGCGTCCCCAGCCACCCCTTACAGGTGCAAGAAGATCGCACCCATACTCACGCCCGGCGGCTTCCTCTCTCGAGGATGATGGCGACCCTTAGCAAGCAGCAGCTCGTGGTCTGGCAGTGGAACTGCAGAGGATACCGTCGGAAAAGGGCATCCCTGCAACAGTACGCTGCTATGTCCACACATCCTCCTGATATTATCCTCCTACAGGAACCAAACTGCTCCCCTTCCCTATCCGGCTTCACCACTTTTACGGGTACCTCTCCACTCGTGGGAGCCCTAGTATCAAAACACTTAACGTGCAACTCCCACACTATAAACATCGATATCCCACACCAAATTCTTGAAATCATTACACAGGGCAAGAACAGTTGCAGTCTCTTCATACTTAACGTGTACAGTTCTCCCCGCTCACGCACACACTCGTTTCATCGTCTTCTAATAGAATTCGGACGCCTTGGGCGCACCCTTCTCGTGTGCGGTGACTTCAACGCTCCGCATACAGTTTGGGGGTACCGCAAATCTGAAGCCAAAGGAACTCGACTCTGGGATGACATATGTAACTTGAGATACACCTTACATACAGACCCAGGGAACCCAACACGTTTGGGTAACAGCGTCACACGTGACACGTGCCCAGACCTTACTTTTTCCAAAAATACAGGACCAGTGATTGCGCATGGTCCTCTCGATGAACATCTAGGCAGTGACCATTATATCGTGGCCACTACCCTACCACTGCAGAGTGCACACTGTCCCGAGCGGAAAGTGCGCATCACGGATTGGACGCGGTTCAGGGAGCGCCGACAGAATCCTCCTGAAGGTCTAGGATACGAGCAATGGATCGAGTCCCTTTCTTCTGACCTAGATGCGTGTACGCGCACACTGGTTACCACAACTGCGACCCCGGACGTAGACCCGCACCTACTGCATCTGTGGGAGGCACGTAGGGGGCTCACGCGGCGTTGGAAACGCCAACGTCTCAATCGCAAGCTTCGCCGGCGTATCGCCCAAATTTCGCAGGAGGCACAAGAATATGCTGAGACACTCGTCCGAAACAACTGGCGAGGTTTTTGCGAGCGTCTTTCAGGCACCCTAGGCACCGCGAAAACATGGTCGATACTTCGCGCACTCATAGATCCCTCAAATACAAGGACGCAAACATTTCATCGCCTACTCAGCTTAATACATAAGTACCGAGACGATCCGGCTGCTCTTCTCAAAGAGCTAGAAAAACGATTCATCCCTACCGGCACACCTCCACAGTATCTGAATTACCCGCACGCAGAACAATCTAATGAGGAACTCGACGCGGACATTACAATCGATGAGGTTCGCGTGGTACTTCAAGATCTCCGTCGAAACACGGCCCCAGGCGCAGATCGTATCAGATTTTCCACCCTTCGTAACCTCAGTGATTCAGACCTCCATCATCTGACAAAGCTATTCAATGATCACTGGCGTCAGGGCACGCTCCCACAGGCATGGCGTCATGCTGACATTTCGCTAATACCCAAACCAGGAAAGCCCGTAGACATAGCAAATTTACGGCCAATATCCCTTACTTCATGCATCGGAAAGTTAATGGAGCACGTGCTTTTGCGGCGACTGCAACCTTTTCTCGAACGACAGTCATTCTTCTCCCACTCACAGTTCGGATTCCGGGCACATCTCTCCACGCAGGACGTGCTTCTACAGCTCAAGGAAGAGGTTATCGGCCCCCCGTCCCGTGCCCAGACGAGGGCCATCCTCGCCCTTGATCTAAAAGGAGCATTTGATAACGTGGCACACGATTTGATTCTTCGAAATCTCGCAGAATCACATTGCGGCAGCCGCATGTATAACTACATTCGCTCTTTTCTGCGGGACCGAACAGCCACCATTGGAATAGGACCACATCGGACAGATACGATTCGCCTCACAGGTCGCGGCACCCCTCAGGGATCAGTTCTGTCCCCCACTCTATTTAACATCGCCCTCGCAAGACTACCTCAGCAGCTCGACCAGATCCCCCATGTTGCACATGCGATTTACGCAGACGACATCACGATTTGGACGACGCGAGGGTCAGACGGGACCATTCAGGATCGACTGCAGCAGGCCGTCGACATCGTCACCGCTTACGCACGACAGGGCAGCTTGTCCTGTGCCCCACAAAAGTCCGAGCTTGTTCTCATCCGCGCACGTAGCATTACCCCTCCACCCGAAATCACGGTGCACGTGGATGGCGTTCCTGTCCCCCAGGTAGACCGTGCTCGCATTCTTGGACTACACGTTCAGGCGAATGGGAAGGCGAACTACACTATATCTCTCTTGTCCCGGCAGACCGAACAGACTTTGGCCATGATTCGGCGGGTCTCCAACAGGCGCTCAGGTCTACGGGAACGGGACCTACTGCGCCTGGTGGAGGCCTGTGTGATCAGTCGCATTACTTACCACCTTCCCTTCCACAGACTTACGCAGTCGGAGCAGATACGGGTCGACACAATGCTGCGAAAGGCGACCAAGCTCGCCCACGGCCTCCCACACTACACCGCCACGAAACGTCTGCTAGCCCTAGGGACGCATAACACTCTCAGTGAGTTATTGGAAGCTCAGTGGGCCAGTCAAAGACAACGTCTTTTGCTCACACCCACTGGGCGGCACTTGCTCTCGAGATTGGGACATCCAGTTTTGCACAATTATGATGAAGACATCACCATCACTATTCCGACTTGGGTCCGTACAGCCTTAAAGGTGCACCCACTACCACGAAACATGCATCCTGAGCATGACGCGGGACGCCGGCGCGCCCGTGTACGGTACCTGGTGCGCATGCTCGGTGACATCCCTGAGACAAATACCCTATACACGGATGCTGCTCGGTGCCACAACGGGTATTCCGTGGTAGTGCTGGATGGCGCTGAAACGTTTATTACGGCCGCCTCCTTACGGAATTCTACACCTGGACACGGAGAAGTCCTTGGAGTAGCGCTTGCTGTGCGACACGCTCTCCAGATTCCTGGGGAGGTGTATATCCTAACCGATTCCCAGCAGGCATGCCGCGCCTTTTCGACGGGACGCGGCTTCTCCAAGGCAGCTCTCCACATCCTACACCAGTCCCCAAACACAGACACATCTGCCCCACAGCGCATCCACTTGCTCTGGACTCCTGGCCATGCCTCACTGCCGGGTAATGACCGCGCACACGCGGTCGCTCGAGAAATTACCCTCCGAGCTGCCCGGCATGACGAGGATCGGAGTCCAGATCAGGCGGGCTCCCCACTCACATACAGAGACGTATTAAAATACTATACACGAGCTAGACACACCATGGGTCCGCCGCCGCTGTCATTCTCGCGAGAGGAAGAGGTGGCGCTCCGCCAACTCCAAACAAACACGTTTCCCAATCTCCTCTCCCTACATAAATTTTACCCTGACCGCTACGCAGACTCTTGCCCGGGCTGTAGAAGCTCCCCCACGGCGTTCCATGTCACCGTGGAGTGCACCGCAAAATTATTCCCTCCCCTGCCAGTCATCTTGCACCCCTTCCGCATCAAAGAGCTGTGGGAGGATGCCCTCCGCGACGGGCCTCCCGAGGTCCGCCGGGCCCTAGTTCAACGGGCCCGTGCTGTCGCTGAGATCGTTCTAGGGACCCCGGACTAGGGGTCCCTCCCACACTCTTACTACCTTTTATTTTTGCAATAAAATGTTTACTCTCTCTCTTACTCTCTGTTCTCCTTCACAATCACCATGTATGTAGAGCAAACGTGCCTTCTTCCGACGAGCGAGAGGCCGTGGGGGAGGGGGGGGGGAAGGGAGGCGACGTTTAGCTGCGGCACGCAGTGCCTATTTATATCAGAGGCTCCGGCAACAGTCACCAACGCCGCACGCATTTTGAGCGAACGCGGGCAAAACGCCGATGGCGTCGACAACAGTTCTGCGTGTTGCCGATGCTGCTGCATGTCCAAGTTTATACAGCTGATAAAGCTAATATCATTACTCCATATAGCTCTCTACAAGTTTGCTATCGCAATTGATGCTTCGCCTTTCAGGTGAAACTGCGACAACTTTTCTTCTACTTTGCGATGCACCTTCATACTGCAAAGCGTTGAGAGATGGCTTCTAACAGCCGTAGGAAATAGTCTTTATACTGGACAGCCCGAGCGATCCATGGTTTCTAACAAACGCAAGAGAGGGTCTTTGCAACGCCCGTGGCCGTTGAGTGCCACCACAACCATCCCAAGTGGGACTCCAGCATCGGTGCAGTAACCCTGTACCTATCGCTGACGAGGTGACGCTTCACTTCTTGACAATATCTTTCTATATTTTTTTTTGCGTGTGAACGCCCATTATGGGGTCAGCAAAGTTCACGCTGTGGTTGACTATCTCCCAATGCAGATTGAGGCATAGCCCCGTTAGCATCCACTAAATTTGTGATATATTTGTACGCGGCCAATTC
Source organism: Dermacentor silvarum (assembly GCF_013339745.2). Taxonomy (NCBI): domain Eukaryota; kingdom Metazoa; phylum Arthropoda; class Arachnida; order Ixodida; family Ixodidae; genus Dermacentor; species Dermacentor silvarum. Next base: position 233,138,800 of record NC_051155.1, read on the forward strand.
GTCACTATGAATAATGGTCCGCGGTTGAACATTGCCTGCAATAATAGCGCATAGCATCGCCGCCTTTCGTCGGTCACCTTGAAAGTCGCAGCACCCCTCTGGTCGCGCAGAACATGCCGGAGACCCATGGGCCACCATTTTTAACACCGCCATAATTTTGGCAGCCCAGCAGAAAGTTCTCGCCCGACATTAGGCGGCCTCGATTGTACTTTTCCTCGCCGCGAAGAAGGCACTCGTCGATGAAGGCACTCGGCACTCGACACCGAGTGGAGGTTGCGCCAGCAGCTCGTCCCTCGCGAACTTACGGGGGTAGTTCCTCTAGTCGAACGATGGCGTGCTCCGATAGAGGAAACAAGTATCCGGTCATCTCCTTCAGCAGCCATATGTCTACGCTTTGGCTCAGGTAGTACGTGAGCCAAATCATTTGCCGCCTGGAGAGGTGGTCGTTCGGACGGCCGAGGCGGTCCGTGTTGGCGAAGTAACTTCCTTCGCCTCTCTGCCCGTGCAGTGCAGCGGTACTGTGTAACTGCGAAAACTGATTTCAGCAGCTCTGGCACCGGAAGGCAGCCCGGCGTCCATTCTGAGCCTTCCAATATATTGTGACCACTTCGCCTGCGTAGGTTGGTTGGTCCGGGTAGAACCCCAGGTGCTCGCAGGTGCCCCAATACTCCGATGACGACGCCGGACTTGGCCTGGGACTGGGGCGCGGTGGACGAGCAGTGCTTGAAACAGGAGAGAGCTGAAGCGATCGCACGAACTTTTCCTCCGCAGCCTAGTCACACCACTCTGCGCTCGGAAAGCACAATTTGCCCGCCACGCTGTCTCCGCAGACGAAGGCCTTCGCCGAGCTCGTCACACAGCCAGCTGCACTGACGTTTTGGAAAGGCAAAAATGACGCGAAACTCTACGTCGGTCATATAGGTGAACGGGTTCAGACGGCCATATTGACGCTTACTGCCGCTGGATGCGATGACACAGGCTGCTGCTGCCGCCGTCATGTTCATGAGTTCAACTCGAGGGCGGTTTCGCAATGTACGAGTTTGGCACGAGTTCGCCTGTCAATCAAAACCATAGGTCACGCCCCGTGCGAGGCATGTAACTCTTGTGTGCGCCCACCATGGTTGGGCCACGCCCAACTTATTTTTTGGCAACAGCGACGTGGTGCGGAACTGAGCGGCATTAACAATCTTGAACAGCGAAATAAAACACGCACAACGCACTGTCATTAGGTGATGTACTGAGCACCACTATCAAAAAAAAAAAAGCGTCGACTTTCGCGGGCTTATGCATATATTTTCTTGGGCTGTGATGGCCCCACTAAAGGTTCACTGCCTGCATTGTGGCGATGTAGCACACAGCAAATAATTATCGGCAGGTCACTGTAGCTGCTTGCAAGGCGTCGATGCACCGCGGTGGACGACGATCCTGAGCAGTGTGTAGTGTTTTCCAACGACAACGTATCGCAGCTGTCATTTGAGATGGCTGCTCTGTCATCAGTGATGTATCGGACCCGCAGTGTCGCAAACATGGTCAGCGCGAACGCACCCAGTGCGATGGCATTTCTTCATCACAAGCACGGCACACTAAACAATTGCAACACCTTCCTGCGTTGTAAGTCTAATTTCCTAACTGCATACAAGAGCCCTCACCCGCCAAAATGCGATAACTGCGCGTCGTTACGATATCCATCTGCGATCGCTGTTAGCTCAGCAGCAGAGGCAATCGGCAAGCACATTGGAGTGAACAACCCACTCAAATTCTGTGTACATGCGGACGGAGGCACCTTTACAGGACAAGCGGTGACAAGCTATAAATTGTGTCGCTGGGCAGCACGCTGTTCTTCGCAATGCATCGCGGAGACTTCGCGCACGCAGATACACTGGTGCATTTTCACTGTGCTGCGTCACTACGGACCCTACAATGTCGCACAGCAATTTTGCAGCGACAGCCGTTGCCCCCGTCTCTATGGCTAGAGTGTCGTTTCAGTTGGTAAAGCGGCGGCCTTAATAGCCGCCTCAGTGAAAGCATCTGCGGTGAGCAGCCATGCCGCAGCGCTGCGTTGCCATTCCCCTAATAGACAGGGAATGGACAGTTCATTGTCATGACTGACTTTATGCGTCATTATCGCATCGATTTTATCGAGAATAGCACTGCAGCGCCCCTGGCGACTGCTCCCCGTATGAACTCCCTCGTGCGTGCGACCCTCTAGAATGTATCCACTTGTAAGCTTTCGCCTCACGGTCGCCACTCGCAGCAAAAAAAGTGCAAAATTTAATAATTCCCTCGATGTCCGTTTGTCATCACACATTCATAGCATTCAAAACGAAAAACCTCTACTTTAAGACGATACTTTAAGAAATAAAATGCTTGTTATTTTATTTGCTGTATTTCAATGTATTCGATTGAGGGAAAGTGTAGGTGTAAGAATGCACCGCATGTGCCCTGTTCACATTCGACGGAGGATAGAAAGATAATGCCCGAAAGAGGATGCACGCCCTTGATGCGCCCGAGAAAGGAGTGGCAAGCGGCTCACAGCAAGTGTGCGGATAGACAGCGGGACAGTGACGGTATTGCTAAATTGCGATAATACGTTGATAACAATACGCGGCGCTGGCGCGTTTTGTTGCGCAGTCCTCTGTGCTTGAAACACGGAAGCACTGTGCAGCACAGGGTGCACTCATGTTGTCATACGCGGCTTTATCTCGACATTTCTTTTTGCCTGCTGTTATTGCACGTTCCTTGCTATCTCCGTTCACTGACTGCCATCGAGCAAACTCGGGTAAAACTAGTGCGAACGAGAAACTCGGCGCATCCTGCATAGCACCCTTGGTCTGATTCTAGAGACGGTGCAATAGTAAACTGCACCGATCCTGGAGATACTGTAATCTGCGGTGGCGTCCGTCACGTGGGTAGCGAGCGAGGCGTCTTAGCGGTCGGGCAAGTAATCGCTATACTGTGAAACATGGTAGCAGAAGATGAACAGTTTTAGGGCATTTAATTAACCACTTCACGAAAGCTTAACTTCCCATAGATTCCAGGGGACGTATTCTGAGACGATCACTTGCAGCGATACTATCGCCTTCGCGTGACGGCGTGCTCAACCAGTCAATCAGTTGGTCCTGGTTTTACTGAACCAGCCAATAAGCGTGCGTCTGATGGCCGGGGCGATAGTATCGTCGAAAGTGATCCTCCCAGAATACGTCCCCAGCCTGTGCGTTGTGTGTGTGTAATGTTTTAAACGTTTTTTTTTTCTTGCTTTTCATTTGCAGGCGAGAAGCCGGCCGCAATGCAGCATGACGGGAAGCCCCTCTCGTCTTCGAGCCCTCAAGAAGTAGCAACGGTGCTCACAGAGTTCGGTGTCCTCCTCGCCCTCTGCCTGGCAACTGCGTGTGCCAGGCTGAGGTAACAGAGTTCGGCCCTCCTCACCCACCGAGCGTCGGAGCTGCAGCGCCGACAGCGCGCGAAACAATCGTCCACAAAAGCTTGTTCTTGTGAAGCGAACACTGCGATCCTCTGAATCGAAAGTGACATCCACGGAGAATACATGGATGATTACACACTAAGGACTGCCTGTCAGAGGACATTGTCAACAAGGCAACAGAGACTCGTGAGAAACACTCGTGCACATCGCTCATCGCTGAGGTTTTTTTTTTCTTCGCAGTTACTGTCTCGTTTCTTTCTTCATTTTTTTTTCTTGTTCCTTGATGGCTTGTTTCCTTTGGACCTTGCCGCGACTGTGCAAGTGACTCAACTGACTGTTCGTGATACTCGATGTATGTTACATAGAAGTTCAGCTTGAGAACTATAATAGGGAGTAATAGAAAAAAAATCAACAACGTAGAAGAGGCTAACCAACGCATACGACATACTAAAGGGGCCGGCGGGCAGCAACAGTTCACCGAAATCGACAAAGGAATGATCTGCAGTCGAGAAACTCCAAACTTGAAGCCCGCGGCAACTTGTGGACCTGAACAAAACACTGCATTACAATACACCCTTAAGACCTACATTCAGCCACTACTTCAATGATGCACTGGTGAGTATTCTAGAAGAAGGCTTACCCAGCATTGTCAAATGCAAAATCCTAATATAAGACGCTATTTCAGTGAGAACCTCGCACGGGAAGCCCAACCAAACAGGTTTTGCGAAGCAGGTGCGCTTCACATCACCTTCTTTGAGTTCATTGAGTGACAGTGATTTTGGAGAGCGTAGGACGGACAGAAGATTACGGTACGGCACCATGCACTGCACAGATTTTGGTTCCTTGAGTTCGGAGACAAGCTTTCAGACTCACGCAGGAAGAGAGCCCTTGCATTGCTCTGTACTTTTGTAGCAAAGTTAATCAACACAAATGACGTTGGTAAAAATCTCCCACGCAACGAAAGAAAAGAGTTTAAATTGAGCGCATGTTTCATTCTGTCGTCTACCATCTAACCTTTCTTAAGCAGGTCTCGCTATTCTCACAAAATCTGCTAACCTACGGTTTTGTTAACATTCCCAGTCTAACCGCGCGAAAACCTGAAGCATGTTTCTATTTAGGCATGCTGAGCAGTGTCATAATAAGTGTTGCGTTAACCAGCCGATAACTATAAAAGGGCTAGCTGAGTGCCGCTTGTCACATTAGAGACCAAGCACGTACTAGAGTCAACAATCACATTGTGTCAGGCAACTCCGCAAATAATTAACGCGTCCATTAGGTGCAGGTATATAGCGCGATGAAAGTCTGGTTTTCGTGGTTCACCATGTGAAAGACCTGGCGCGGAAGTAGTGGTGCAAGCGTTCCTAATTATCACATGTCGCTTTTTCTTTTGTCTTTTTGCAGGTCCGCTTGGTCACGCTCATCATGAAACCATTTTAAATATCTGAGCCCCATTTACTCCAACGGGGCACGCTGTTCTTTGATTGCTTCTCAGGTTCTTGCGACACGTGTGAACATCGCAGCGTTGTAAACGTAGTTCAGCTGCAGCTTTTGTATATGCTGTTTAAGTGGCCACTGATCTGCACAGCAACCAACAATAATAAGCGCAAAAAAATTAATAAACCTCGTGCGCGTATGTTGTTGACGAAGGTCGCACGTGAAGCGGGCTGATGTGCCTGCCATGTTGTTACGGGTTGTAATGGTGTTTGAAATCGCTCTGCATGTATCGTTAACCTAGGTATCTTCTACCATGGTATCACATTTTTGTTAAAGGTGTTTTTGCTTGCGAGAGCTAAATGGCAGAAACAAATAGCAAACAATTAAAGTGCGCAACGTTGCTTGCTCCAGATGTTTGAAGCAACACGTATTGTACATATTAAACTGCTTGCTTTTTCGGCACATCGACAGACTCATTCATGAAGGGCTAAAAGAAACTGCACTGTATGAAGTGTAATACGAAACTCCAGAGCTGTGTAAACATCAGCAGCAAGTCATAGTTGCATCTGCGTTACAGCCAGCTTGCGACACTTTCTTTGGAAAAAGAAATCTAGTCAATGTAAGAAAACTTAACGCTTGTAAAACGAAGTAATAAGTGCACGTGCTCAAGTGTAATAATTTCTTTCAAGTGAATATAAATTTTTTCATCAAAAGCCTCCACGAAGAAATTTTAATGGGAATTTTATACTTATAGTGTGACAAGAAAAGAACACATATATGCTCAACATTATTGAGATTTGTTCTGCTGTTTCGAATCGCCCGAGTACTCAATCATGTACGTGTGCCCACATTTCAATTACAGAGTCAAGTTGGTTATGTAAATTTTGTAAATAAATACCAAGTTAACATTGTGGAATCGTGTCACCGCCTTCTTATGAGCCATACAGTGTACAGTACAGCAATTCGTTGATGCACAGAAGTGAAATATCAGCAAAGATAAAATTTAAAAATGCTGGTTTAGTGAGAACAGATATAAAGAAGCTTGTCATTCACTCCAAGGTATCCAGGCACTCAGTAGAACAAGGCGGATACTGAAAAGTTAATGGTATCACATTTTTCCGATACGTCCACGCCCAGCGTATGTCTCCGGCGAGTAATAAGACTTGGCTGAAACTAATATCTTCGCCACAGACAGTTCACAGCCGTGGCTTGGGATCTTTTACAAGTAATTTAAGCAAATTATCTGCATCTCATTAGTGCACATGGAAGTCGAAACTAAGATCTGTCGTAACTATTCTTTTCGGTGTACCAGAATAGAAAAGCTTAGGTGTGATAGGACTCCAATATCGAGCACAAATATAGTGTCGGTGAAGACGATGAGGATAACGTCGCCTTCATCGTATGGACGATCATACGACAGTGTTCTAGAAGTATGCCAGAATAGTTTTTTGTTTAATTTTTCATTTGTTTATGGAATTGATTGATACAGCTTGGCATTAGAGGAAGTCCTATAATGGCGCAACAACCCTGCGAACCTCCAAAAGAGTTAGGTGTTCATGTCAGTTACCCAAAGTCCGCTCTGTCTGTGCGAATAATTTCGACAAATCTAATAATATATCATTCACGCTCGCGGATTCCATCCAATGCGCGAAGACTCGATTTTAAAACATTGCCGTGAAATATTTCTTGCGCTGTCCATCTACCGCGTGTACTTAAAATACCGTTCCTACAGGCAAACAATTCAAAGTATATACTGAACATTCATCGCTTTCAACGAACTAAGGTGGAAACCTACGGAATCCTTTTGACAACTTCATGATATATATTAGAGATGCTCAGGCGGAGGACTCATTAGCAAACCCCGTTTAAAGCAAACCCCGCCTGACTTCTGGGGACCTGTTTTCTCTGGGATTGCTCCCAGAATAGTTGCGCCGGACGATGTCCTGGCATCAACAGTGAAAGCCACCTGAGTTTATGCAACACCTCCGGTGGGCAGAAATGGTCACTGATCGTGTTCCAGTAAGCCAACGTCATCACCGGTGCATGGTTCCCCATTTCAGAGTCTGCTTCCAGGTGATGGGTTGGCTGCATAGACCGCAGGAACGCCCCCCGGGTCAGACATGGGTCGGACGCTCCCAGAAAACGCCTATTCCCCATGTGTGAAACTGACCCAATTATTCGGGCGCAGCCACGACACCATGCAACCTTCCCAATCTCCTGACGCAGCAGCACCATCAGTGCTGCCACTTGCAGTTTCGGGCAGCCCAGCCGAAGACAGACCGCCCTCCACTGCGCTCGGCAGACCAGGTCCAGTTCTGCTAAGCTATGGCACATCCCACTGCACTGGAATTGCAGGAGCGGGTGGACATCCCGCGTTGAGTTTACCGGGTGCCTTATAGGTATTGGGCACAACCGTTTTCCCCCTCACTGCCGCCACGGTCCTCCGACTCCAGACACGCAGCGTGAGCTCCCCCTCTTAGCCGTGTGGGTCGCCTTTGCACCCGCACGTTGCCCGTGACGCATCCCGTGGAGGTGGGGAGAGCTCCCATCCAGATGCCGCGAGTCCACCCAGGCTAGATTACGCGGACACGCCACCATCCACATCGTCCAGGCACCTCTGGACCATGAATGAATGCCGGACTCAAGCAGGCACCCGAATTCTGAGATCCGACTTCCGCGCTGTGGCCTCCAGTGAGCTGGATTACAGGGGCGCGCAACCAACCCCCAGCCCTAACAGCATGGTAATTGACCCTACCATTGCAAGACAGCCATCACTTACATTTATTTAAGCAATCAGTGGCCTAATTTACAAAGCTTTTTTTTTCGTAAGTGCTCGAATAATATGTCCAGCGTCAGAAGTGGTTGATATCTGCTTTTACGAACATTAAGAACTTTTTTTGTGAATACAGGCCCAGCTGCGCTTCAGAAAATTACTTAGTTTACATAACATGCAGCAGTACGAGCAAATACAACCTCTTACTATAGGTTGGTGAAACTTATCCTGGTCCATAGCATTTGCCCCTTCATAGAACATCGCTGGAGTGCCGTTCCGAAATATTTTCCCCGAGAAGGTGTTCCATTTGTCAGACGTGTAGGTAGCGCACACACCTAAATAGCACATATTTTACTACTTACCTACCAGTTGCTGTCGTATACGTCTTCGTGCCGGCCTTTTAGGCAAATAAATGACAACTTACATCGAAGCGTCCTCTCGGTGAAGCCCGTCAACACCGTGTATTTGCACCGATGCACGAAAAAAAAAAACAGGCTCCTCGAATTCCACTAAAGCGCAAGACCTCCAGAGACGTTACGTTAAGCGGAATTTGTAACCCCGAAATTCTCTCTTTCGGCGGCCATAAACACGCGAAAGCGGTTCGGCTTTTTCCACCAGAGCCGGAAGAATTCTTGGCAACGAGCCCCGACGCTTTCTAACAAGCCCGAAAAAAAGGAATACGTGGTAAGCGAAACGGCAAGAAAGGGTGGGGCCCCAGTAATCCAGCTCAAGACAAAAGTTACGGCCCCACGCGCACGGTAGTCGCAAACAGCGCATTCAATTCAACGGTTGACTTTTTTTCCAGCCAAAGAAAGACGAAGCAAACATCCGAACCAAATTGGATCACCGCCGAATATAACTCTAGGCTTCCCACGGGCTGGTTTTCTTCTTTCTTTCTTTCTCGTCATTGAAACAGATCTCTGCGGAGCAATACCTCTAATGGAACTTATCGATTGTGCCAGCGAAAGCGGAACACACTTCAGGCACGGTAGCGGGAAGCTGAATCAAAGCTGTACGGCGGTGTTTCCGGCGGTGTTCACCGAGACGCGCTTTAAAGGGGCCTCGCGCTTCAGGTTTCTAGAGCACGCGCACGCGTTCGGCGTACCAGGCTACGCCGAGCAACCCGAGCTTTTGGAAAATAGAGGGAAAGCCGAGAGACAAAGAACTGTTCGGCACCGGGTGGGAAAGGGGAGAGGCCAACGTCAGTGACGCGAGAGCGTTTTGTACTTCCCCGCTCAATGAGAATATGGAGATCTCCTCGCGGGATTGGTCTTAACTTTTCAATATTTCCGTCGGCCCGGAAAATTCGTGGGTAAGGAACAAGAGCCGCGAAACCCAAACAATGGCATCGAAGTGAAACGTGCCATTCGCTGGAGTGTTATCGCGGTGGGGGAGCACGGAAGAGTAAATAAAGGCGTACTGTAACGGTCCACGAAGGAAGTTCATATTCGAGCGGGTACTGTGCGCACTGAAGCAGATCCGTGTATGAAAGAAGCAATAACAACGTACCGGGTACCCAAAGTGTCACTCCCATCGACCCGTGCATCTATTGCGCGTGAGAATTCCCCTCTGAAGAAAGTCTGGGCCGATGTCCAGTAGCCAGAAATGGTCACCTCTGTGAGAAAAAAAAAAAGGAAAACGAAAACGAAAAGAACAGAACAACGTGCCTTTCAGTCCGCAGTACGGAGCTAGACCACCGCAAGTTGGCACGATCTTCTCCAATATATGTATAAGGTTTACATTGAAGGTCGCTTCAACGACCCAGTGTTGCAGTATGTGTAAATAAAGTTCTAATATAAAGTACAATACATAAAAACATGTGTGCCTAGATACGTGCGGCGGTTACGTATATGTACGTGCATTTTGATTTCGGCATCAAAAGTTAGGTGATCGATGGGTAGGGTGCCTTACTTTGGGCATCCGCCAATGCAACAGACTGTCAGATTGAAAATGTGTACTGCGGTTCGAAGCCATTCATTAATAACCTAGCTCAGCTCTGCGCCCTCACACCACCTCCCTTACGAACCCATCCAACTATCAATCCGACGTATCAGAAAATAAAAAATAAAAGCATGCCAATTAATACTGTGCACAGTATGAAATCACAAATGCGATGCCCTTTCATCTGATATTCCGAAAATACGTTGCACTGCTTCAACGGGCCCCATGATTATAGGCTCTCCTAATTGCTTCGTCGCAATGTGCTCTTTCAGGGAAAAAGAATGGAGTGAACGAATGCTGCCTCGCGAGAAAACATGACCGCGTATTTAAGAAGGACAAAGGGGAAATAGATATATGGTTTCCTGCGAGAGAACAAAAAGTAAAAATGACAACTAGGCGTTCTAGCATGAACGAATGACTTGTATTGTTATTAACACTTTTTTCTTCCACACATGGCTGGTCTAGCAGCTATCAATTTCATATTTCTCTTCTCTTCTTTCAATGTTTCTTAGATTTATTATAAAACCCCACCAATTACCTGTGACATGAGGTGCATAGGCGGAGAGTCGATTGAAAAGGACTTGTTGGAAATAAGAGAACTACGCTATAAGCATCCCCCAAGACTTTCATTAGTATGTGCGTATTCTATTGCTTGTCACCTGACACCATGCCTCACACCCAAGTCGCCTTCCATTATTTAAGCATTGCACCTCAAACGCAGGATCCTTGAGTAGGTCCCCATAACTTTCGTGAAGTGCAACGTTGCATTACAGACAATGAGGCATAAGCGCTGCTCAGCCATACATTGTAAGGAAGGGCGCAATTTGCCCTCTCTCCCTCTTTTGAAAGCTAGCATGGTCGGCTGCATACTGGCAAATCCAAGAAAACAACAGCTATGGCCAAGTTTTATTTGGAGAATTGCAGCTACATGAGTATGCATTCTTTATTACGTATCCCCTGTTTGGGCAGCTAGGACTACATGTCTTTGCCTCCCCGGCACGCGCTGTAGCAGACGACGCTCGGCCGGCCGCACTAAGCAGTTAAGGGTGACGGTTCTTCGCGATACGAGCCGCCTGCAGCACGCGTGTGGCGAGCCTTCATGGCAGAGGAAGCTGTCGCTGAGCCGAGCAGTCCAAAACAAGTTTCACCTTTCGCCGCTTGCATCATGCCGTGTTGGTTGGCGCTTTTTAACCCAACCATCTTTCAAAACACACATTCCAGTTTACATTGTGTAATTTACCGACCAGTAACCAGTGTTGCCATATTAGGAATATTCTGGCTAAGATTTAGCAACTTTAATGTCTATTTGCCGACAAAGTTTTCTATTTACTGACCGGCGACTTTTTTAAGCAACCTCAATGAACAGTTGGCGCCATTTTGGAGACATTGAAGTTAGAAAACTTACTTTCAAAATGACCTTCTAGAATGCAGTTTATTATTCAAAAGTTGCTGTTGCGCAGCCCAATATCGCTGTACTTTGCATAGGCTCCGTGAGCATGATGAAGCAATGGTTTCATTAATATTGCTAGTCTTCACACTAGTCATCACTAACTTCACATTGTGCTCAAAAAATTGATGTTTTTTTTTTTTCAGTACAAAACTGATCCGAATGGGTTTAAACGCTGTGGGTTCGGCAGTATCACTGAAATAATCGACTGGTGGACGTTCGCAGGTGTACCAGGAGGGTAATTTACCAATAGGTGGTGATGATTGACTGGCGTCCCCTTTGAAATGGGGTGGTTACAAACAGTCACCCATTAAGCTAGAGCTAATTAGGTATGCTACACATGCTTATCATTATAGCATTTTGCCTACATCTCCCTAATCTTTAACTCCATTCCCACAATTACTCTGCTCATCTCTTGCTTATCTTTACTGCTGACCGGTTAATGCATCCATCCCCTTTAAATCGCAGTGCTTCTGGAAGGTGGACGTTACCTATGGACCTTGTCGGGTAAATACCTTATTTTGCCATTAGAATATGCTGAGTTGTCCCCGGATTCTTTCTGCAACAGGCACGTGCCTCATAGTGTTGCAAATATTTGCGCTGGTATGTGCTTGCCTTTAGGCAACCAGCTCAAGCCTCAAACCGCAGGGCACTGCCTTTTCTGAATAAGACAGCTGCACTTATGGGAAGGAAAGTTTTTTCTCAGT